>NC_092810.1:79846258-80201758 GCF_040954645.1 Diabrotica undecimpunctata | reverse complement strand
CGGTTCTAGCAAGTACTGTTCATCCCCTTTTTTTACTGCCCTACATTCAGTACCATACATCATAGCTGGTCTAAAAGCAGTCCTATACAATTACCTTTTAGTTTTCTTGGTACCTTTTTTATCACACATCATTCAATTTGCCATAATACCGATCCTAAAAGCCGAAAATTATCATCTTTTGTGAGTTCTTGTCTATTCAAGCCAACTACTCTATCTGGACTTGAAATATCATCTTTAAAAGAATATTCTAAATATTTTGTTTGTATCCAACTTAATTTTAATTATTTTTCATTAAGGACCTGTCTCCGTTACTCTATACCAAGGAGGTTCAGTTGTTATCTAATCCAGCACAAATGAGAATAAATATGGGCGAAACCCGGATGAAGCCCTATTTTCACACAAAATTGGCCAGTTTCACCTACAATTGTATCGTTCTAACACTATAATAGTTATTCTAACTATATATAGTAGTTCTAACACTATTATAGTTGTTACTTGCTCATACTCCACTCACATATTCAGCCGGCACTCCTTTCCTACTAAATCTCTGCCACAGTAGGTTTCTGGTTTCATCATGTGCTTTCTCAAGATTAATGATACTATGTGCAAGTCTATCTCTTTCACTCTAAATTGTTAAATTAGCTATTTTATAATAAAAATTGCTGATGTAGACCTGCCTCCTTGCATAAATCCAAATTGACATTTATCCATTTTCATTTTTTAGAACACTGAATTATGTTAGATTTCACCACAAATGTAGGATAATAAAAAGATATATTGTGAATCGAGTACTATGAAAAATTGACATTGTCAACAAAATAAAGCAGAGTTTTTCTAAGTCGCAAAAATTTCGGGAAAGAAAAGTTATTTAAAATTGTCAGATTTTCCTGCAAATGCGAAATTTGTGTCTATCGTAGTGCCTCCGGGACTAATCAACAAAGACATGCAACAAAATATAAACAAATAAAAAGTTATTCACAAATTTCGTATTAAAAATTTCCTAGTCGAAAAAGACCTGAAAAATAAAAATAATCATAAGTTATTTTTATAGTAAAAATGTTTCAAAGTCCCAAAACAGTATATAAATATTAGAAAAGTAATCTAAGTTATTTTTAACCTGAAAAAGAAATAAAATATTCGAAATATTTTCGAAGTCCCTAAAAGAGAAAATAATGTTAGCAAAATACGTCTAAGTTATTTTCGGGCTGAAAATATTTCAGAGTCCCAAAAGATAAACTAAATATAAAATTATTACATAATGTATAATATATATAATATATAATAAGTTAAATTAATAACCTAAGAGAGATACCTCAATTGTCATTTTAATAAACATGAAACCCGCCAATTTTTAAATTGGGACCCACCCACCAACCAATCACGCCGAACCTAGGCTGTGCATTATAATGTAGTCTCTTATCTTCCTAAACTAATTCTTTTAAATAGAGAGCCCCACATTGGGCCCCAAATTGTTTTGATGTTTTGTTTGTGTATAGTTTTATAAGCAATGCGTGTTTTTAAATATATAGGGTTTTTATCGAGGTTCTCAAAGAATTAGTTTGTAAGCACTTTTTGAAATTATCTTTATTATAATTATTATGAAACACACCTATATATCTAATATAGACAATTGTAAATTTAAAACAAACTATCTTTAAATTGAAATTCTTATGACACTAATTAAATTATATTAACAAAATAACTTTTTGTCACTGAATGCCTAAATGAAGCTGTTTTCCAAAATAAAGATTTTAATCACCACTCAATGTCTTCGTTGTCAGCCTCGCTTATCCTTCTTTTTGTAAACTTGCATTGCCAAATACACCACAATGTTTTAATTATCAGCTTTCACCATTTTAAAATGTTTTTTTCTTAATAGTATTTATAATTCAGTAAATATTCTTCCTTCTTTATATTGCTTTTTTGTTTATGCTCCTTTCTAAAAATCTTTTTTTCTCTTCCAATCTCCAATCACCATATACATAATATAATTTTTAATCTTTAACTAATACTCTCTTCCAACCTCCCAATTACCATATACATAATATAATTTTTAATCTTCAACTAATACCCTCTTCCAATCTCCAATCAATATATACATAATATAATTTTTTAATCTTCAATTAATACTGATTACTATCTTAACTTATCATACTGAACATACTGACTAACTATATACTGACCATTTTAAATCCAAATCACATCGTATTTATATCATTTCAATGTTCACGAATATTCTTGAAAGAAAATATATTCGAATCCTTCTATTTCATAGACATTACAATGTTCGCGAATATTCTACTGCGAATAAAGGTTAAATTCTTTCTATTGGCGTCTTATTTTATATTTCTACATAATTCTTTCCTATTCTATCTAGAAAATTACTATTCTAACTAAAATTCTATTGAGAATTTTATGGAAATTTAGGCTTTTCAGATCAGAATATAAAGTTATATATAAATAACATGTTAAATTAATAAAAAACCCTATTTTTAAATCCATACGCATACACAAAAGTTCCTACAACCAAATCCACTTCAGTGTATACTTGGTTGCCTACAAAGATGGCGTATTCAAATATATTTATAATATCATAATTATTAAAATAACCAAATACATTGCAAAATAAAAATTTTTTAAAACTTATTATTATGTTAATTTCTTAAGAATGCCCCTATATAAATACTTTTTGTAATATTCTCTGGTATATAACTTATAAACTATTTCCTTAATCAATATTTAAGTTCATTCTAGATTACCTTTGTTTCTCCTATATTTAATATCATCTCAATATATAGATATTTATATATATATATATATATATATATATATATATATATATATATATATATATATATAAATATATATATATATATATATATCTACGGCATAAAGTGGACTCCGCCCATGTTAAAATTCAGGTTCAATTGAGCTCCGTGGTCAAGTGGATACCGATATACGGAGCTCACTTGACCATTCCATAATATTGGTTCTGTCGATTCATCAACATGTAGAGTTTAATAATTTATAAAAATTTTTTGGAGCCCGTAAATACCCCTGTATCATAAATGTATATCGTTTAGTTCACGTGTATATATTATAGGGGTCGTACAGATCTTCTTCAATGTATATTTGAACCATACGTTTATCGGTTTAAGTAAGCTCTGAGAGTTTGGCAACTGTGCGATTATACCGTATATTTTCAGCATATACCCTGAACGGTTCATATGGGCTCCTTATTTTTATCTACTGTTCGTAGACAGTGTAATCTAATACGCATTACACTGAGTAACAGAGGATATCTTATTACCTGGTATAACTACGTACTAAAAGGTAACTGGTTCTTTAAAAACAGGTATATAGATACAAAAGGATTTGGGCTTATTATTTAATGGAATATTCGCTTGCATAGGAAATTTTATTTTTTCTGCATTTTTAAAAATGTTGTTCTTTTATTTAATATAATTTTATTAGTTCAATGCCGAACTCGATGTTTTTTTTAATTACAGAAATTTCGTAATATATTTTGTTCACGTGAGTATGTCTTTGTACGTCTTATGTAAGCATCCGATTAATAAAAACTAATTTTATTTCATCCAATCTTCTGCGATATCTTTTATAAAGCTTTTTTATTATTTTAGTTCTGGTCTTATTTGTGTACTACATATGATAACTCGATGAACGGTTATCTCAAAATAAATATGGTTAAGAGCTACAATAGATATTTTTGTGTTAAAATTGGTAGTAGTGTGCACAAAAACAAAGAATGGTTAAATTGTCTAACAAGGTATATTCGGCGGCAGATGCATATAGTGCAAGCGTCTATGTTTTAAGGGTGGAAGGATGTGCACCTCATTTTTAGCTGACAAGCTTGCGAACAATATTATTTCTGGTCCTCAATTTACCTTTTAGTTTTAAACAATAATCTGTGACTGACCCCGTGCGATACAAACTATTTTCAAGGAATTTATAGGGAGTCTACGTTCAACAATCATGACATTATTGGATATTCAGTTTTGTGAAAGCGTCTATGTTAGGGAAATTGAAGGAGCACACACGAGCTTTTCAGGGGTTTTGGCTGAAAATTGATTCATAGTTTATTTTTATTGTGCAATAATAGGTGTATCGTCTGTATAATAGAAGTCCTAGTATCTACCGGTATGGATCGTTCGTTTGTGTAAATGTTATACAGTGTAGGTGCCTTTATGCTACCCCAAGCGAGACCGTTCTTCATCTGCTATTCTTACCATTGAGTGATATAAAAAATATTCTCTTGTGTAGGCATAAGCAGACAATATAAGTGAGTTTGTTATCCAAGGGGATATCATATAGTTTTTGAAAAAATATTCTGTAAGTTAAGGTGTCGTAAGCGGCATTTAGATTGAAAAATACCACCACTGATACCCGATATTTTTCGTACCCATCTTTGATTTAGTATTTGTGATGTACATTACTTTGAATAGCTGACAAACTAAAAATTTCGGCTGATAGTTTTTGTGGTCGTTGGAGTTTTTGCCAGGTAAGCAAGGTAACAACTTTAGCTTGTCTCTAGACTTTGGGTATCTCCTAATTTGAATACAGTTGTTCATCATCTGGATAAGCCATTGTAGTGTTTTTGGTCCAGATTTCGTAATAAGCTTTGTGCTCAGATCCTCAATGTCGGTATTTGTATTATTTTTCATTAAATATGTAGATGGTGGATCCAAGCTCAAAATCATTAAAAGGTTCTCTTAGCTGACTGGTTTTGTTCTTTCTTACTTTGAGTTATTCTTTGCTTTTTTTCCGATAGAAATAGTATGTCTATATCTATAATGTGGTTTTAAGCGATCAGCTATATACCAAATACCCTAGGTTAGGCCCTATATGTGTTTCCTGTACTAGAAATTAGTCAGATTCGTATTTAGCTCATATGTCTGATAAGTTTAAATAAAGTAAAGTTTCTTGATTTTTAGATATACCCTTAACAGTTATAGACATATGTTATTAGAATAGTTGGTCCTAAAAAGGACCAATTTGACAAAATCATATTAAAGGGGTGACTGAAGAATTAGCCGATTAATTAATTAATCATTACCCGGGGTATGCCCGATTGCGGTGGTCTTATTAGTATTTCAATCTTCCTAAAGGCTCGTTTTTTAAACCCCATAAGTAATGCGTAATCTTTTACTTTTTATTAAAAATTTAAATTTTACATGCCGTGTATTACTTTTTGAAGATATGTCGAATCAGATTTGTATAGTAATAATTTTAGGTTCTAAAGAACGTCTTTGTGGAAAATAAATAAGTTTGTGATTTCTGTCACAACTCATATATAGATAATAAAAAAATAAACAGGTAAAATAAGTGTAAACAATCTTAACTACATACATCGGCGCCACTGTTCAGGTGATGGGTTTATCACAGATATCAAAGGTTACATTTTAATTCAATGTACTATTTACGTATCTTCAATATTAAAAAAGTAGAAAAAGACATGTTTATGCTTTTATTTTTTTAAATCTATGCTATTTTCTTTCTAGAGTTCCGTTTTTTTTGAACGACCTGTGTTCTTTTTTCAATTGGGTACTTGTCCAAAGCTATGACAAATACTCTGTCCTCTGCTATTCTACATTAATATGACTGATTTATTTTATCTTTCTTGCAACTATTTTAATGGTTATCCTGTGTATCTTCTTCTTCTTCTACTTTTTCTTTTCATATAGACATAACTGTCTGTTTTTCAATGTGCCTCCAGTAAGTTGCCTTTCCATCGTTTTCGTGGTCGTCCTACTGATCGTCTTCCTATGGGTTAACCGTCTCTTGCCGTCTTTATTGTTTTATTTGTTGTCATTCGGCTTATATGATCGTTTCATTCTACTCTTCTATTTCTTAACCAGTTTTTGATGTTCTTCACCTTGCATCTACGTCGTATATCTGTACTTCTAGCTCTGTCCCATAGTGTCTTACCATCAATTTTTCTAAGTGTTTTCATCTCTGCTGTTTCATATCCTTTTTGTCCTCTCTGTGTCAGATCTTGTTTCTGCCGCGTATGTCACTATTGGTCTGATGACTATTTTGTAAATTCTGCCTTTCGTTTCTGTTTCGATATTTTTATTTCTTCATAATGTTTCATTTATGCAGCCTGTGGCTCTGTTTGCTCTATTCACTGGGTCTTCCACTTTAGTTTCGAGCTTTCCGTAGCTAGATCATGTGATGCCTAGATATTTAAGCTCTAACACTTGTTCTATTATATGACCTTCCAGCTCCAATTAACGTCTTAGTAAATTTGCTGTTGTAACCATGCATTTTGTCTCTTTTGGGCAAATTGACATATTAAATTTTCTGGCGGTTATATGAAATTGGTACAGCATACGTTGTAAATCATTTTCACTTTAAAAGAGTAGTATTGCGTCGTCTGCACAGCAGATTATTTTAATTTGTTTTTCTTCCATTTGGTATCCTTTTTTAGTTCTTATTTTTTATTATTTCATCCATAATCAGGTTGAATAATAGAGGACTCAGGTAATATTCCTGTCTTATTCTACTGTCACCTTCAATAGGGTCGGTTAGTTCGTCTTCTACTTTTACTTTTATTGTGTTGTTTTGGTATATATTTTCGATCGTTTTGATTTTTCCTAGAGGTATCTCTCTTGCGTACAATAAGGGGATAACGTTTTTTTAATTTGTGTATCTTCTGTATATCATTATTTCTTTTGTGTATTAAAAATTAAATTTTGGTTATTATTTCTTAAGATTCTCTTAACGTGTTTATTAATTGTCTTGTTTTATGTGTATCAAGATATGTGTGTCATGATAGATTGTAATGCATATTTCATTTAATGTAATTAAAGTGCTCTTTGCGTTTGCCTATTACTTTCTCACTTCCTTAGCGATAGGTCTTTTTTTCCTCATCAATAACCTTATCCTCGCTCGATACAGCTATTTTAACCCTCTATAGCCCCGTGTGTACTCAAGGTAACAAAGGAGTTTTTGATGCAGAAAACTTTTTTAAAACAATTTCCGACTCTAGTATGCCCTCTGTTAATTTCAGGCAATATTTGGTTATACATTTTAATACACTCTATGAACCTATGACGAAACCTATATGGAAATGTTTAACAGTATGTCAAATGTACATGACTGCCTTATTAGTTTGTATTTTCGATCGTGATTTATTGTTATAAATTGTGTACAATTTATATAAAAATACATACAGAGGCATTATATCAGCATTTAGATATTGAATACCATTGACATTTGTTTATTTTATTGTGTTGTTTCAGTACTGTGATAAAAAACAGGTATGTTGCTTTGAATCTACACTTTACCATATTATTTTAAATTATTTCTTTAAGATGGATACAAAAACGTTCTACGGGAAAAGCAGTAAATATCCGAGGAATCCAAAGACTCTGACTTTGATAGTGATAATAAGAAAGTAATAATAAATTTTCCAGGTACCCAGATAATAATCGATTCAGAATCAAATAAAATGGAAAATGAAGACGATTTGTACGAAGCAAATTTAGACCAGGATACCAATTTAGATTTAGACTAAGATGAAGATGAGGGCGATACCGATAAAACTGAAAAACACACTGAACAAAATGTGCTCAAAAGGTCAAAAATGATCGTAAAAAACATTCAGTGGAAGAGTGGTTCTCGAACAGTATTTCCAATTCCAGAATGGAAAGGTAATTTACCAACATGCAAATTATTAGAACCGGAATCCTCTCTACATTATTTTAAAAAGATGATATCTACCAATATGCTGGAAAACATAGTAGAACAAAGTAATTTGTATGCACTGCAAAAGAATATAAATAAACCATTGAATATGACACTAGCAGAATTAAACCAATTTATTGGATCTGTTCTACTGATGTCAATATATGGCTTGCCAAGGACAAGATCATTTTGGCAGAAGGAAACACGTATTGCTCAAATAGTCGATACTATATCTAGGAATCGCTGGGAAGAAATAAAAACTAAAACGCATTTCAATAATAACGAAAATATGGTCAACAATAATGATAAGTTATACAAAATTAGACCATTCATCAACGGTCTATTTTAAAATTTTCAAAGTATTCCAATGAGTGAAAAATTGTGTATTGATGAACAAATGATACCATTCAAAGAGGCACATTCTTTAAAACAATATATGAAGAACAAACCCAAAAAATGGGGATACAAGGCATTTGTTTTGTGTGATAGCAATGGTATTGTTTATAACTGGGAATTATATACAGGAACTGTTAAAGATCCCCTTCATTTACCTAATGTAGACACCAGCGGTAATGTAGTAATAAGATTGTGTGAGATAATCAAACCAAACAAATACTATAAAGTATATTTTGACAACTGGTTCAATGGCATTCAGTTGCAGATTGAAATGGAAAAACGTGGACTGCAATGTTTGGGAACTGTTCTTCTAAACAGATTGCCTTATTGCCATTTTTCTAATGACAAGAATATGAAGAAACAGGGCAGAGGTACTGTAGAAGAAAAGCACGCTACAGTAGATAGCATAAGACAAACAGCGTTAAAGTGGTACGATAATAAACCGGTTCATTTGCTTAGTACATTTGTTGGTTCTAAGCCTACTTCGTTAGTCAAGAGGTGGGATAAGAAACAAAAATCAAGAATTATTGTATGCTGTCCAAATTCAGTACAATTTTATAATAAATTTATTGGAGGTGTCGATCTTATGGATTCACTAATTGCTCTTTACCGAACAGACATAAGATCTAAAAAGTGGTATCTAAAAATATTTTTTCACCTTCTGGATTTAGCTGTTGTTAACAGCTAGTTGTTGCATCGTCGTGATTGCGATTACTTTGAAATTAAAAAGAAAAACCAGTACGCTACATAAGTCCCACTTATGTAGCGTACCGTTAGAAAGCAATGATCAGATCAAAAACAAAGGACGTCCCAGGCTCAGTAAAATTGAGAACGAAATTGTAAAAAAACAGAGGAGAGGATCTACTGCTATTGTACTACCAAAGGAAGTTAGGCTTGACCAAACCTTCCACTGGCCAGTAATTTCTGAAAAAAAGGAAATATGCAAAAAACCAGGATGCTGTAATACTTCTAAAGTAATGTGCGATAAATGTAAAGTTGCTTTATGTTTTACAACTAACTACAAATATTTGTTTGTTTGAATGACATAATAAATAAGTATATAACTTAATTCGTTAGTTTTTGCTAAACACTCCCAAAACTCTCCCCAAACGAAATTTAAAAAATCTAAAAAAATTACTAGTTGTTGTAAATGGATATTTGAGCACATATACAAATTAAAACATTTTATAAACAAACAAGTTTACAAAAAAGTCGGGCAATAGAGGGCTAAGATATTTATATTTCACTATATGCTCTATCATTTGGTTTTCATTTATAATTTGCACCTATGACGAAATTTATAATATCTAAGATCTGGTGCTTTCATATGAAACTGGAATAAAACACTTGTTAGATAATATTTATTCGTTTTCAGTACACTTTTCTTAGAACCTAGTATATAAAAAAATAAATATTTGTCTGTCAACAAATTTCTTTATAAAAGTACGAGGCACTATTCTCATGCTGTGAGCTTTGCTGCTCTGTTACTTTTATAACGCTTAAGCTATTTTTAATTTATTGTCAATATTTTTGAGGTGTGTTATCTTAAACGATCATTTTTAAGGTTAGTACGTTTGATTAAATGAAATTGACATTAATTTGATAGTTTCCATTTTATTAGTGCTGATGGTATATGACTAGCATCTGTTGGTACTATATATCAATTTCAACATGTGGAAGTGAGAGCACTCTCTTGTTAGTAATTTCAGCGTAAATTTTGACGAAACCAGAAATAACCCATATTATTCTCCCCGTGTGATGTTAGTATTTCCGTTGATTAAATAGTATAGGGTATCCAATATCAATATCTAATGTTGATTTTTAAATGCACACTTTAGATACTCTGTTTTTGTTTACCTTATTTTTAGACCTTTTTGCTCAAGCGCCCATCTCCATTGTCTCAATCATTAATTCAATTATCTCTCCTTATCTCTTACTAACACCACATCGTTAGCATACATAAGGCACCAAGGGATATCTCCTTAACATGTTTTCCTTAATTTTTCCAACACTAATTAGAAGAGATAAGGGATTAGCACTGACCCCTGATGCAATACTATTCTCAAATGAAATTTATCAGTCTTACCCTCACTTGTTCTAACATTAGTTTTCCATTACTTGCCTTATGATAAAAATTGCATCCGTTGTTGATATGCCTTGCATGAATTTAAACTGATTTCCTAATATTTCTGTTTCTTCCTCTATCCTACTATTAATTATTCTCTCCCACAGTTTCATGGTGTGACAGAGTAGTTTTAGGGCTCTATAGTTTGTACAGAGTTTAACATCTACTTTGTTTTTGTATACAGGTACTAAAATGCTACTTCTCCATTCATCCGGTATTCGCCTTACTTTCAAAATTCTATTAAATAGTCCTGTTAGCCAACTTGTTCCTGATTTTCCTAATGCTGATCATATATATCCAGGGATGCCATCAGGACCTATGCCTTTTCTTTTTTCATCTTATGTAGCTCTTGAATTACTTCCGCGGTCGTCATTTTCGGCACCATTGCTATTACTGTCTCTGTTGCCTCTATAGATGCTTTCTCAAACTCTTAGTTTAATTGGTCGTTAAAGAACTCCTTGTAGCTATTTTTTAGATCCTTTCCTTGCATAAATAGTTTAATGTATTTATCTCGTATACATTTAATCTGATTAAAATCTTTGGTTTTCTTTGCTCCACTTTTAACAATTTTGTATATGTTTTTTTCTTAGTACTCAGTTCATTGTACAGCTTTTCATGCGCTGCTACCTTAGATTGTGCTACCGCACATTTGCTTCCTCTTTATCTATTTGATACTTTTGATAATCTTATTCTGATATTTTTTCTTGTCCCTCCTTATATAATCTTCTCTTGTCTTTTATATTGTCTTAAACATCGTCTGACTATCTATATTTACCAATTTTTAAGTCAATTTTCTGAGATTTTTTCAAGTATTTTAGTTACACCCTCTTTAATAATTTTTGACACATTTCTCCAAATTTCATTATGACCTTTTTCCATATTCCCACACATTCTTTTTTTTATTTCTGTTCTAAATTGAACTACTTTGTCGCTTGTTAACGTCAATTAATTGTTTTTGTGACTCTCCTCGATATTTTGGTTTTATCTCATATTTTACTTGTATATCTAGTACCAGCACTTTATGCTGTTGGCTTACAGTTTCACTAATTATTACTTTAGAGTCTTTACATAAGGGATTGGCTTACGATCCATATTTGGAATTTATTTTGTCTGCTTTTAAATTGGATAAGTTGGCTTTCTCTTTTCTAAAAGCATGTAATAACAGTGGACTAGGTATGGCCACTGTTAGTACATGCTACTGCTAATTTCAGCATATTATCTGCCATATTATTTGCTGCTAATAGCATTCTAATATTTCATCTATAGATGAAACATACAAAATCCTATTAAATTGCCAAAACCTTCCTTGCATATTTTATTCACTTATAAGGGACAGCAGCAATATTAGTACCATAATAAGGGTATAGTCCTGGACTGGCTAATCGTTGGATAATAGGAAGCATGAGTGTAGCAGTTTTAATGTTTTCGGGACTGCTACCTGGTATGGGGGAGCAGAGATATCAGTACCAAGTTATTGCATATATGAATTGTTGCTTGAACTTTATTATTATTAAACAGCACTATATAAACAGCACTATATTCTATAACACAAGAAACACTGTTATAAAACAGTCGAATAATATACAGATTCTCAATTCAAATATTCAAAAAATTAAAGAACAGCTTACTAAAATAGAAATCGCCTATTTAAAATGCAATCCATTAATGGCCCAAAGTACCAAGCACTTCTAGCACATGGTAATGATATTGATCTCATAAGAAACTCTCTCCCGTCTGCGACATCTTCAACAAAGTGAAGAGAACACGAAAAATGTTTTACTTAAAATCAACAAAATGAAAAACAAATACAAGCGAATCAACAGAAGAGAGCAATTCAATCTAGATTGTGAATAAAACAAGTGATGTTTTTATCTAAGGGGACGTCATAGAATTTTTGGAGAAATTTTCTCTAATTTAATATGTCGTAAGCGGCATTTCGATTGACAAATACTACCCCTAATACCTGATATCTTTCGTACCCGTTGTTGATTTTTACAACAATGGGTACGTTATTACATACTTTATAAGTATTACGAATAAAAATAAATAAGCAAGAAGAATGTAAGTGTACTATATTTAAACCAAGTGACAGAAAAAAGAATATTATACATACATGTACTTCTAAATTAAAAATTATATGCCTGACAACGCAAGATACAAAAAACAATGATTTAACATTGAAAACAATGATAGCTTGCACAAGCGACAAAGTATTTAAAACGATAAGGCCGAACATATTATATGTAATTGTAATAGATATGTTGGCTAAAATTATACCATAAGACACCGAAATATTATATCTATGTGTTTATGTGTATCTAAAGTATAGTAGTATATTGAATTCCCTACATTAAAAAATCGAAATATTTAAATTAGACAGTAAAAAATTATAATTTTAAGATTGATTTATAAATTATTATAATTTAAATTTTACTGCTTGATGAAACAAATATTGTAAGTCATACACTATAGCAATCGAAACATCGGAAAGTACATTTATAATATAATAAATATTTCAGTGCCAATGTATTAAAAAAAATTCTAGTACATAAAAATGGACACTTGCCTATTCAAAGTTTATAATAGACACTAATTTCAGTTTATCTATAACTAAAGCAAGTAATATAAATTACCACCATAAAATATTTTACTACAATAACCAAGTACGTATTTGTGAAATTTCTCGATGACTAAATTGATTGATATTTAAATAAATTTGAAGTTCCAAAACGTACCTGCTGTAAAATTTAAAAATCTACGACTAATCAAATTATTGGCAACATCGGAGGAGTTTAGTTGGGTACGCAAAGAAATGTATATGGATCCCAAAAGTGTTTTAACCTATTACAGAGTCCACTTAATCCGACGTGTTGGTCGGAGTCCACATAAAGCGCTACCCAGATAATAAAATACACGGTGTATATTCGCCTGGAGTTAGTATAATACCGTTTTAGTACGGAGCTCTCATTAACCGCTAGATCTATATATATATATATATATATATATATATATATATATATATATATACATCTAGCGGTTAATGTAAGCTCCGTTCTAAAACGGTATTATACTAACTCCAGTAGAATATACACCGTGTATATTATTATCTGCGTAGCGCTTTATGTAGACTCCGAGCAACACGTAGGATTAAGTGAACTCTGTAATAGGTTAAAACACTTTTGGGATCCGTATGTATACCTTCGCGTACACAACTAAACTCTTGCGATGTTGCCAATAATTTGATTAGTCGTAGACTTTCAAATTTTACAGCAGGTACATTTTGGAACTTCAAATTTATTTAAATATCAATCAATTTAGTCATCGAGAAATTTCACAAATACTTGGTTAATGCAGTTAAATATTTTAGAGTGGTAATTTATATTACTTGCTTTAATTATTTTTAAACTTAAGTAGTGCCTATTATAAACTTGGAAAAGGCAAGAGTTCATTTTTATTTATTAGTATTTTTTTTTTAATGCGTTGGCACTGAAATATTTATTATATAAATGTACGTTCCGATGTTTCGATTGAACAATTTATAAATCATTCTTAAAATTCCAATTTTTTACCGTCTAATTTCAATATTTCGATTTTTAAATGTAGGGAATTCAATATCCTATATATACTATATTTTAGATACACATAAACACATGGATACACTTATGGCAGATACTAAAAGAAGAAATATTTGGGTTCCTTAGGGTATCTTGATTCTCGGCAACATATCTATTACAATTACATATAATATGTTCGGTCTTATTGTTTTAAATGCTTTGTCTTTAATTTAGAAGTAAATGTATATATAATATTCTTTTTTCTGTCACTTAGTTTAAATATAGATCACTTATATTCTTCTTGCTTATTTATTTTTATTCGTAATACTTATTAACGTACGTAATAACGTATCCGTTTTTACAAAAAGCAACAACGAGTACGAAAGATATCGGGTATCAGGGGTGGTATTTGTCAATCTAAATGCCACTTAGACATATTAAATAAGAGAACATTTCTCCAAAGCTGCATGACATCGCCTTGGATAAAAACATTACTTGTTTTATCCGCGTATATCTACAGAATAGAAGATTTTTCGTATCATTCAATGGTAAGATAAAGAACGCAGATGAATGGTCTCACTTGGGGTAGCGTAATGGCACCTACACTGTATTACATTTACACAAATGATTAACCGATAACAGTAGATACTAGGACTTTCATGTAGACGATACATTGCACAACCAAAACTTTTGTTGCTGAAGTAAAAAAAATCTAAATGATTGCCTTAAATATAATAAAATAAACTACGAATTAATTTAAAGCCAAACCCCGAAAAATCTTAGGAGCGCTCCTTCAATTTGTCTAAGACAGGCGCTTTCACAAAACTGAATATATAATCTAATATAAATCTAATATAATCTATAGTCTAATATAAATACCTTTTTTTTTAAACGCATCTACCACGCAGAGGCATTAGCGTATTTAGATTAATGTTACAGTTGATACAAATAGTGTATATACATTAGTTCACAATTAATAATAATAATATGTATGTGTATTACAATGTAAGTTTTAAATCTTATGAAGAAGTTGACAGTCTTTAAGATAAGAAATTATTCTTTTTCTATCTGTATTTTCTTCTAGGGCAGTTGGGTATGCTATATTTCGTTCACTGTTATATTTAGGACACTGTATTAAAAAATGTTTTAACGTTAGAACACGGTTGCACACTTCACAAACTGGTTTATTTTTGCGCTGTAGTAAATAGCCATGAGTAAGTCGTGTATGGCCGATACGGAGACGGGTAAATATCACATGCTCTCTTCTGTCTTTTATTTTTGGTTTCCAAAGATGTGGATGTTTGTTGACTTCATATAGCCTTGATGGAGTGTTGTTCCAAGTTTGTTGCCATTTTTGCATTATTTTTTGTAGTATAAGTTTATAGTTTAAATCGTTTTGTACCAATATGTTACTTTCTTCGGACATTAGGTTAGTTAATGCGTTTTTAGCTAGTTTATCTACAACTTCGTTACCTTCAATTCTGACATGAGAAGGTACCCATAAAAAATGAACTTGGATTTTCTTATTTGAAATGTTTTTATGTTCTTTTTTACTAAGAAGTAGAAGGGGGTTGTCACAGTACAATTGAGTCAGTGAGGAAAATGAATTTAGAGAATCTGTGATTATTATACTTATTTCTTGGTTTTTGTTTTGTATTAACGATAGTGCTTTTAGAATTGCAAATAATTCAGCCGAAAAGATGGTTGTAATTGACGACAATTGGAAACTAACTGAGATGTCTTCCGAATAAATTGCTGCTCCAACTCTGTCTTCATTTTTTGATGCATCGGTGTATACGCTGTAGGTATTGCCATATCTGTTTAATAGTGTACGAAACTTTTGTTTAATGACGGTTGACGATATCTCTGATTTCTTAGGTTTGTTTGATGTCGATAGCCGGAACAGATATTGTCCATGGCGCAGGGTTGTGAATTGAGGAGGTATCATAAGTTTTTGAAAATTGAAAATTTAATTTGGATAAGTATGATCGTATACGAAAGTAAAAAGGATTATCAATTTGATTGTTAAAATTTATTTGTAAATCGATCAGCAAAAACGTTATGCACAACTGGATTATTTCGGTTTGATGACACTGCTGCTGCTTATGTTAGGCTTAGTGGAAAATATGAATTTTACTATAACGAAATATAAACAAACCATGAAAATTTGATGATTTGAAGAAAGAAAATGTCAAATTAGGCTAGAGCAATAACTGAAACAAAAGAATCAATTGGGAATAATGTCAGTCATCATAGATTTACTCTAAAAATAACTAAAAGATAGACATTAAATGAGAAGTAAAAATTAAAAGAATAATATGTCACTAAAAGACTTGATTTGTAACGATTATCAAAATTTAATAAAAGTCACAAATGTCATCCGATTAATAACAACATTAAATCGTCTGTCAATAAAAAATGTAAAGAACAATTGGACAACACATAGTTTGGATTTAGAAGTGGATTGGGAACAAAAGAGGAATTGTGCGCAATGGAGGTACTATTACAAAAATGCAGAGATTATAATGAAAACGTATTCATATCTAATATAGATTTTCAAAAGTATTTGACATAGTTCAACCTGGTAAGCCCATACATGCATTGAAATACATACACCTAGATACCAAGATATTAATTTACTAAAAAATCTACTAAACTCAAACAGCGGTCATGCAGGTGAAAGATAGAGAGACAAATCAAGCAGAAATTCAAAAAGGAGTCAGCCAGAGATGTGTGTTGTCAACTAATATTTTAGGAGACATTATGGGAAAGAAGTAAGGAATGGAGTGAGCATCATTAATAACATAAAATTTGCAGACTAAACCCCAATTATGACAGAAAATATAGAGGATTTACAAATTCTTCTAGAAATCATTAACAGATAAAGCAAAAAGATAGGACTAAACTAAACAGATAAAAGTCAAAGTTTACAAATAAGAAATTGAGTGTTGTTATCAGATTGAGATCGTCGAATGTTATGTATGGTCGCAACTGCTATATGGGGTAGAAGCTTGGACCCTGACAGCCAAATCTGTAAAAAAATTAAAGGCATTCGAAATGTGGCTATATAGGCGTATTCTTAAAATTCCTTGGACTGTAAAAGTCTCAAACGAAGAAGCGTTAAGACGAATTGTCTATCTGGACATCGTATCTGGGCTACAGTTCGAAACGATAAATACTCTCTTCTACGCGTCATCATGCAAGGAAGAGTAGAGGGAAGAAAAGTCTTGGAAAGAAAGACAAAATCTGGCAGAGAAATATCAGAGATTGGACGAACTTCAGTGTTAAAGAAATAATATATCTAAAAAATCTAAAAGAATATCTAATATATCTATACCGGATCCTGTAAAATTTTAAATACCTACATTAAATTAAATCTCTCGTAAATTATAAAGCCTATTCTTAGATTAAAATAACAAATTTCTTAGTATTATGATATGTAGTATTGTGATAATGTGTAGGTGTCAGTATTCTTTTAAAAGAGATTTATAGGTTGGTATATAAATTTCACGGTTATGTGTCATACGGTTTCATCTTTCATACAAACATTAAAAACCTTAAAAAGTTTCATTTGGTTTCATTGGCTCTGGAAACGAGCTATAAATATGGATTGTTAAAAATGGTATACATTTATATAGAGTATTATATATTATATAGATTTTCCTTTGTCGTCTTCTGATTATGTATCTCAATTCGTTCCTAATTAAGCACATGTTGTCCACAAGGTATCTCTCTCATGTTTTAATCACTACTTTTTTTTACCTTTTGCCATAGTTTTCCTCATTTTCTTTATTCATATCGATTTCACTCATTAAAGCTTTTATTTTAAATATACTTTTTTAGAAATGAAAATACGTAAACAGAGCCTTTAATATACCTGTAACCTTTGATCTCTGGGATAAACCCATCTTCTGAGCAATACCGTCGATATATTTATTTGAAATTTTGTACACTTATTTTACCCGTTTATGTCCTTATTATCCATATATGAGTTGTCACCGATATGATAAACTCACTTACTTTTCACAAAGAGACTCTATATTAAGTACTTTTCACAAAGAGACTCTATATTAAGTACGGTGATTACTATACATATCTGATTCGAAATATCGTCGAAAACTAACAGTATGTAAAATTTAAATTTTTAATGAAAAGTTAAAGATTAGCCATTTATTATGGAGTTCAAAAGAGAAGCCTTCACGAAAATTTAAGTACTAATAAGACCACCGCAATCTGACGTACCCTGGGTAATGAACAAAAAATTAATCGGCTAGTCACCCGTTCAATATGATTTTTGTCAAATCGGCCCTTTTTAGGACCAACTATTCTAATTATGTCTATAAATATTGACATAAATTTTTAAAACGTTATTTACGTGGCTTATTAAAATTTAAATTTTTAATGAAAAGTAAAAGATTAGCCATTTGTTATGGGGTTCAAAGAAGAACCTTCACGATGTTAATTTTTTGAGATATGATTGGATGTTTTCTCTTCATTGCATACTGAGACGCCCAAGTGGCATTCTTCTATGCTAACTTCCTTCCATACCAGTTTTACAAGTTTGACATCTTGGCGTCTATGCATGTGTCCGATCTACCTTAAGCAATTTATTTTCCTAAACAATATCGTTATAAGAGCTTTCTTTATTCGGTATGTGTTCTTTTTCTATACGGATTTGTAGCGATATGATAATGAGGTTAAAACAATTTTCCTATTATCTTCCTTTCAAATATTCGTAGTTCTTCTTTATCTGTTTTAGTCATTGTCCATGATTCGCATCTATGTATTAAAATAGGTAAACAGTTTAAATTATGATCTGTATTTCTTAAGTGGCATTATTATTAACCGTGATTATTTATCTAAAATATTTAAAATGTTCCATATTAATGAAATTGTAGTTGTTAACTTTAATATTTTATCAAGATTTATTAAATTGGTCTCTTCTGTTGATTCGCTTGTATTTGGTTTTCATTTCGTTGATTTTAAGTAAAACGTTTTTCGTGCTCTCTTTACTTTATTGAAGATTTTTGCGGACGGGAGAGTTTCTTATGAGATCTATATCATTAGCACATGCTAGGAGTGCTTTGTACGTTGGCCCGTTAATAGATTACATCTTAAATAGGCCTCATTTCTATTTTAGTAAGATGTTCATTAATTTTTTGACTATTTGAATCGAGAATTTATATTTTATTCGACTGTTTTATAACTCAGTGTTTCTTGGTGCATATTTTCATCTTTGGTTTTTTGTTTCCCGTATCATGAGTATAAGGATTTTGCTGGATATCCACATAGGGAACCCGGTGTGGATATCCAGCATATCCACACCGAGGTGTGGTGTATGCATAGTTATCATATGTACATGATATTTTCATAACCAACAATCGAAAATTTGTCTTATTGTAAAGTCATGATGATTTTACTAGGAAATATAGTGTTATTTAATAATGTGTTTAATTAAACACATATACCAAAACGCAATAGCCAGTGTTAGAGTGGGTGATCGTCAAACCCAGAAATTCCCGATACAACGTGGAGTACGCCAGAGGGACACCATAATATATCACCGAAACTGTTCACTACGCTTTTGGAATTAATATGTAAAAGGGCAAAACTGACCGACAAGGGCATAAATATAAACGGAGAAAAGCTTAGCCATCTAAGGTTTGCAGATGATATTGTACTAATAGCTGATAGGATAGATGAGGCCAAAGAACTTTTAAATCAGCTCTACCTTTCCTCGCTAGAAGGGGGATTGAAAATAAATATATCTAAAACAAAGATGATGACAAATCTTGTAGTCAGCGAAGATATATGCGTAGGAACAAGATCCATAGACCAGGTAATGGCCTATAAATACCTAGGTCATGAGATTCGCATAGGAAAAGATAACCAAACCGTTGAGCTTCTCCGTCATATAAGACTGACTTGGGCAGCCTTCGGCAAGCTGAACCATATTTTTAAATCGTCTGATATACCAATATGCCTTAAAAAAAAAAAACGTTTAATCAGTGTGTTTTGCCAGTGTTAACTTACGGTGCGGAAACGTTGACCATGACAAGGAGAACAGTTCAAAAGATCCATGTGTGTCAGAGGGCGATAGAGCGTGCTATGTTGGGCATTTCACTACGAGACAAGATCCAAAATCGCCAGCTACGATAAAGAACAGGAGTGGCTGATGCAGTAGAGAGAGTAGCAACACTGAAATGGAACTGGGCAGGTCACGTGGCTCGAATGACAGATAATAGATGGACAAGCGGATACTGGAATGGAGACCAAGAGATGATGCCTACCGAAGCAGAGGTCGTCCACCAACTTGTTGGACTGACGATCTAAAACGTTTTCATAGGAATTGGATGCAAGAGGCACAAGATCGAAATAGATGGAAAATTATGAGGGAGATCTATGTCCAGCAGTGGATAAGCGAAGATTAAATGATGTTAATAATAATAAAGTTCAAGCAACAATTCCTATATGCATTAACTTGGTAATGATATTTCTGCTCCCCGATACCTGGTGCAGTCCCGAAAGCAATAAAATTGCTAGACTCATGCTTCCTATTATCCAACAATTAGCCAGTCCAGGACTATACGCCTTATTTTGGTACTGATATTGCTGCCCCTCATAAGTGAACAGAATATGCAAGGAAGGTTTTGGCAATTTATTAATTTTGTGTGTTAGAATAATATTTCTTCGAGAAAGTGAAGAATATCTATTTGCTATCTGGATTTAATCCATAAATTAAATATTAGAATGCTATAAAATAATGCTATTAGCAGCAAAAAAACGGTCTAATAGTCACTAATAAAAAAATCAAATAAATGTTCTTTAACATACAAAAGAGAGGATGTAGAGTGGGGCATAACGTAACGCCATACGATAAAGCCATATCATTTTGAAACATTGCAGCGTTTTAGATATCGTAGATAACGTTGTCACATAAGAAATAAAAGGGAATATTCAGGTAGCTAATTGATGTATATATAACCCTTATAACACTTTTAAATCCAGAAGTCTAATACGAATCTCTAAAAGCAGGATATATAAAACAGTGATTAAACTGTAAGGGCACTGTAACACTTCCGTAAGTCCTTTGTCTATGAAAAAACTTTTAACTTCAAAAAACCATTTTCGTATGTCACTTTCCGAAACATTTGCGCTAGCCGCGGTTACAGCTTCTGCTGTACGCAAAGAAATCTCGGTATTTCTTCGTAGGAAAGCTTTGTACCAAGTTTCGCCAGGACGATTATTAATAAAAGGATTGATTATCTCTGGGATTGGTATCAAGAAACTGCTTAACTGATTCCTATACATCTTCCTTCCGACGTGGAACCCTTTCCTATGATTTTCGAAAATACAGTTCACCAAAATTTTTTCTTCTTGTAGAAGAACTGGATTAGGTACTAAATTTCCTTTCGTAAATTTTTTACTTTATCGAAATTGTAGGGTTGCCCTTGGAATTTTATAGCGCCTTGAAACTTGATAGCTAATGTGTGGATATGTGACAAGAACGTATTAATTAGATCAGGAATCAGGATTGCTAGAAAAGCCATCAGAGGTATTTTCCGACTTACAAAGGTCCGAGTACTAACCAATACGAACGGAACTAATGCCAATGTCAAACACATATATAAAGATAGCAATGTCGTACAAGAGACTCAATCTCAACTCCAACGTTCAGTTAGCTATATCCAAAGGCTCTCTCGATAACTGCATTACCAAGTTAAATTGGGAGAATGCCACGAGACGATGTCTACAAATGAAGGGTGGAGGTAACATATCATCAGATTTAGGAATAATGAGACTACCTACCGACCCATCATATTTATCAACACTTGCTATTCTACCTACAATCAATACTTCTCTGTTGGAAGCTATGAAATCAATTACTTGTAATCAAACGAACTAGGCTTAAAAAAATTATCCCAGGAAAGGCACTTCAGAAATATTGACATAAATTTTTAAAACGTCATTTACGTGGCTGAGTTTACAATAGAAATGAGGAGACAAAAAGAAGAAAAGGCAATAGAATCTTGCTGTGTTTTGACTATGCGATGACGATGATCTTTATATAACATAGAGGGAGATAGAGAGAAGAATGTCTATGTTTAATCTAGAAACCGCTGGTTTTCTCCCTTTCGAATTGGGTATGTATATGTATTACCATAGATAATAAAAGCAAGAGGACTATAATTATAAAACTTTATCTAAAAAGTAAAATCAATAAACAAATTATATATACAAAAAGATTATATAAGTAAATCCCTAATATTTACACAGACTGCTTTACAAAAAGTGAACGGATGAGCATAAAAACACAACTGTTTTAAAAACATAATATTATTAGACGAATTGTGGATTCATTTCACGCAAACTAAACCGGTTTAGTTTACATACTACAAAATAAATCAGAAGACTATGCTAAAATACGATACGGCAAAAAATATAACGCAATTATGACGATTTGTCCACAGCATATGAATATTGTCTCGTAATTTTATATGGACGGCGTAATTCATCACTTGACCAAGCGCCAAAATATGATTTTGAGATATTTGACTTTAAAGTTTTCACTCTATTAAAATTCACTATATGTTACAATTGTCGTAATTTTTTGTTTTCGAATACAGTTTTTTATGTTTCTTATAAGTGCGAAATAGTAACTTATAAGATAATAACTACTTATGTAGTTAGTCCAATATTAAAGAAAAACAAAAAAAAAAAGTCTTTTTGTCGACTTACGATTTTCGCCACATTGTGTAATTTGTGTTATACATCAGTAGACCAAGCGACATGGAGGTCGTTTGGTCTAGTGATGAGTAACTAAAATATCACTTTTAGTGAATTATTGGTAGGCCACAAGCTATTATTTCTTTTTGGGTATGACAAAAATAGTCGTTGTTTTTGAATATTTTATATTACTTAAGAAATTAATCAAAAATATAAAATCTTTTAATGTCGTCTTCTATTGTATTGTTTCTGAAAAGAGAGCAATACAAAGGTTTTGCATCATTTGGTATTAGGTGCGTTAAAGATTGTCGTTAAGCTTAGGCACAAAAAGTCGCTTGCCTGTGGGCCAAAGAGGAATCAAGTGGTTACTTACGGATTGCATTGCAACAGGCCGTCCTTTTTAAAAATCCTTGTAAAGATTTACTTCAACTTCGCTAGTGTTAAGTTTTCATAAAAATAATGAGTGTTATATCCTTTCTTATTTAAATTTCTCTTGTTTTAAACCAGCCTTACTGTTTTCTATGTCTGACTTACGGTTTGTAATCATAGTTTCTAACTTCTTTGTCTCAACGAATTCTTCTTTTTTCGTTCTGTGAACTACTAGTGGTTTCTTTTTACGGGATTTTTTCATCACGTTTATTTAATCATCAACGATATATAAACGTTGTTGAAATTTTAGGGCATTTTCAAAATCTCTAAAATCACTACCATTGGGTAAAAGCTATGACTAGGAAGGAAATAGCGTAATGTAATTTTTTCAATGGTAGGATGAGTTTCCAAAATCGTTTTCAGAATCAAAACTATTTTGATGTTGCGGTTTTGGCCGCCACAAGAGTCTGACCAAAAAATTACATGTCTTGCAGAAGTAACATTTTCTTCAATATATTTCTTAAGACAAATGCCTACGTCCTGGGCTCCCCGACCAGCTTCACCTTCTATCCAAATATAACAATGACCTTTGTTATCCTTGGCGCTATGGATACCAAGATTGTAAATACATAATTGACGTTTATAATATACAATATTTATTAGAATTCTCGCTTGATTTCTTTAAATCAAAACAAAAGGTTTCCACTTCTGGTTGATAGTTGCTTATCTTCATGTCTAGCTTTCTTCTAGATTGTGCATTTTCAGCTTCTTCTAAGTGCACATTTTTTCTTTTTTTTAACTTGCTTAATTGTTCGTTATCTGCGCAACTTTTAATTTCTAATTCGAAACAATCACATCTACTACAAGAAACCTTTTTCAACTTTTTTCTTTGAAGATTAAATCGTGTTAAAAACATTTTTTCGTAAAACGAAAATTTAACAAGGTCATTGTCTGCTTCTTTAATATACAATTCATACATTTTACTTAGTGTTATGTCTTTTGTTAGGTATTCTCTTTCTGTGTTAGCTCTTCTGTAATGTGAGTATTATAGAAAAATTTAAGCAATAACTGCCACTACTTCTTAATCTAAACGCCTCAACAAGTTGCCAACGTCACCATTGTTAACAACGTTTATGTACATATGTTGCCAAATATTCGATTTACAATCATTAAAACGCTCGCAAGAGGCGCTTTGTTTACTGATGCAAAACTAATACACAAAAATTAGTCGCTTGCTCTAGTTATGCAAAATTCAAAATCCAAAATAAAAAGAAAGGCACTTAATCTTTTTTAATATATCTGGTTATCCATTACTAACAGGTTAATGGGATTTATTACGTAGATAGTTTATGCTTTTTTCCACCTTCTTCTTTAAGTTCCATCTTCTATCGAAGGTTGAAAATCACCATGGCTATACGGACTTTGTTGACTGCCGCTCTAAAAAGTTCTGCACTACTGCTTTCAAACCATTCCCTTATGTTTTTAAGCCAGGATATTTTTCGTCTATAACTATTCAAATTATGTGTATAAATATTAAGAGTATATCTAGAGATAAAGACACTCCACTTTACATATGCGCTTAACAAAATGCAGGAAGCACATAGATGGCCAATCCTATGGTATTTGGTATTAAGCTGATCGCTGAAAATTACATATTAAATGCAGGCAAAGAAGCAAAGAAAAACTTATAATCAAAGAAAACAAAACCAGTCAGCTGAGAGAACCTTTCAACGATGTTGAGCTTGGATCCGCTATCCACGTATATAATGAACAATATTACGGCTCCTGGCTGAGGATCTGAGCATAAAACTAACTCTAAAATTTGAACCAAAAATACAACAATGGCTAATATCCAAAGTCTTTAGACAAGCAAAGCAAAGACAAAGTTGTTGCCTTGCTTAAACCTGGCAAACACTCCAACGACCACAAAAGCTATCGGCCAATATATCTATTTATTTTGTCAGCTATACAAAATACTTCTGCACATGATCCTTAATATAAATCGATAATAGAAGAAAAACTCAAAATAAAAAAAAGTGGCCATATATGACAGGTTAAATCATATACGTCACAAATACTAAATCTTGCCCAACACAGCAAAGAGAAGTACGAAAAATATCAGGTATGAGGAGTGGTATTTGTTTATCTTAATGCCACTTACGACACCTTAAATTATAGGGTATTTCTCCAAAATCTATGTAATATCCCCTGAGGTAATAAACTCACTTGTATTATCCGCGTATACCTACACAACAGAAAATTTTTCGTATCACTCAATGGTAAGAATAGCAGATGGAGAACGTAGAATAACTGTCTTTTTGGGGTCCTGTAATGGCACCTACTCTGTATAACATTTATACAACTTATACCAGTAAATACTAGGACTTTTATTATGTAGACGATATATAATCTATTGTTGCACAGCCAAAAACTTTTGTTGGTGAAGTGGAGAAAAATCTAAATCATACCTTAAATACAACAAAAATAGATTATAACTCAATTTTAAGTCAAACCCCGAAAAAAGTGAGGTGTGCTCCTTCAATGTCCCTAACAGAGACACTTTCACAAATCTGAATATATACCTGAACCAATAGTGTCATGAAATCCTTAAACTCTGGACTCGCTATAAATAGCTTGAAGATAGTTTCTATCACACTTTGTCATTCACAGTACTTTTTTTAAAATCAAATTCCAAACTAGAACCAGAAAATAATATTCTCTGCAAACTTGTCAGCTAAAAATGTAAAGCACATCCTTCCACCCTTAAAACGTAGACGCTTGAACTCTATACTTCTGCTGCCTAATATACCTTGATAGTATAAGTGACACCAACACATACTTAACACGTAGATTTAGTTATAAATTAGTCAGCCAAATTCAGCAAATATTAAGACTCACATCCATACATAAGCTCTACAATATCGTAGCTATCAATCCACCTAATATCCGAAGATAAGTAGCTAGAGAGCAAAAGAAACAAAGTCCAGATTCGTAACATCCACTCCACGAATATCAGCCCATTTTATGACTAAAATCAAGGAAAAAATGGCTATATCAACAAATCTGCAAGATATAAAAACAAAAATAAGCTGCTCCTCGCCATCTGATCCCTCGAAAGGAACTTCCTTATGGTAGTTATCTTTCTTAAATCTGCCAGGAGGACTCTGGCCTGCAAACACCGGTTAAGTTGTGTGCATGTGGGGTGGTACAAGACTTATTACACTTTCTTAGTAAACTTTACCATTCGAATCGCTCTTTTCTGAAGGGACAAGGTTTGTTTATGTGAACTGAACATGTAAAGTACAGTCAGTAAGCTATTACTTATAAAGATCATTGCAAATTTGACACTAACTCCACTTATATTGATTACATATTACCCCTAAATAGGAGATAAAACATTCAGAAATAAGTAATATTGGTGAAGTTGTATAATTTGTGTTAGATAAATTAATCAGTCTTCCCTTTTTTGTGCACTACTACCCATTTTAACAAAAAATATCTATTTTAACACTTAAATATTTATTTTGAGATAACCTTCTATCCAGAATTATATGTAGTACACAGATAAAAAAATAAAATAATAAAATAGAAGAAATAAAATAATAAAAAGCTGTTGTAGCTTACGCTTGGAATGTTCTGTATTTGCTGGATTAAAATAAAACTGCACTATAAATGCTTTGTATTTATAGCACAATGATTTTATGTGTCTTTAGTTCTGAACGTGAACTCTGACTCTGACTGAAGTGCGTAGCATCTATGCGCACCGAATTTAAAGTCAAGTAGGGGAGATTGGCGCGTACATGCCCCCCGCCTTGAAATACATTTCAATACATTACACAAATTATGTATATACAGTAAGTCCTTAACTAAAATGAAAATTTAAATGTTCGGTAATGGCGAAATGTTTTTAACCGCACGTTTGTATTCTCCGCGGGCTGTTTTCACTGTTACTACACGAGTTACACCATCTTGTCCTGGATGAATGGCTGTCACACGGCCTAATGGCCAACATAGAGGTGGAAAACGTATGTCCTTGATTAGAACTAATTGTCCTACTCGTATGTTGGGTGGAGGGTCAGAAAACCATTTCTGACGTTGCTGCAACTCTCCCATGTATTCTTTGGACCAGCGATGCCATATGTGCTGGTGCATCATTTGAAGATGTTGATATCGAGACAACCTGTTTGTAGATATGTCCGTAAGATCGGGCTCTGGTAATGATGTGAATGGTCTCCCGATAAGAAAATGAGCTGGTGTGATAGGATTAAAATCATTAGGATTGGAACTAAGAGGTGAGAGTGGTCGGGAATTTAATACTGACTCTACTTGAACTAAAAGTGTTTAAAATTCTTCGAAAATAAGTAAGTTGTTTTTCATTGTTCGTCGTAAATTAACCTTCATTGACTTTATTCCTGTTCCCAAATTCCCCCGAAATGTGGAGAATTTGCTGGAATAAATTTCCAGGCTATTTTATCATTTGCACAAAATGAGGCTAGTTCAGTTTTGTTATTAGTTAAAAAACTTGAAATTTCATCTAACTCACTCTTGGCTCCTATAAAATTAGTGCCATTATCTGAAAATAATTGTAAAGGCCGCCCTCTTCTAGCTATAAAGCGTTTGAGGCAGGCAATGAATGCTTCGGAAGTAAGACTTGTAGCTATTTCAAGATGTATAGCCTTGGTTGTAAGACATATAAAGAGGCAAACCCAAGCCTTAAACGTTTTGCACCCGCGACCCTTTCTATCCTTTAGTAAAAAGGGCCCAGCGTAGTCTACACCGGTTGAATGAAAAGGAAACGTTTGAGTAACCCGTTCCTTGGGCAGATCACCCATTGTAGGGGTTTGAAAAGAAGGTTTTGCCTTGAAACATGTTATGCAATTATGTACTGTTTTTCGAGCAATATTGCGGCCTGAAATTGGCCAAAACTTGTCCCTGATAGATGAAAGTAGATGGTTGGGACCTAAATGAAGAAGCCTCCTATGTTCATGTATAAAAAGTAATTTAGTGAAATGAGAATCCTTGGGAAGTAGAATAGGATGGCGTTTTTCAAATGACCATGGGGAATGTTTGAGTCTACCTCCAACTCGCAAGATACCATTGTCATCCAAAAATGGGGAAAGAAACTTAATAGAACCTTTTCTTATTTTGCAGGATTTACTCAACAAGTTTATTTCTGAGCTGAAATGCTCAGCTTGAATTATCTTTGAAAGAATGTTTAATGCATTTGAAAGTTCTACACTGCGCAATGGCCCATGGAACTTATCGTTACCTGGTTTAAGGTTATGAATGAAACGTAAGCAAAATGCCATAGAGCGATGAAGTCTTGAAAATTTTGAAAATCGCTCAATGTCTATTATTGAAGAAACTCTTGTCGTCATTTGTAGCACTTGGGAGGTTTTTTCGAAAGCTGAAGCAATGGGCCATTTCACCGATGAAAGTGAAAGCCAGTCTGGACCATGCCACCATAAGGTAGATGACATTAGTGAAGTCGGAGTGGCACCACGCGACAATAGATCGGCTGGGTTCGAAGACGAATTCACATGGTACCAATTTGTACATAAAGTCTTGCTCTGAATTTCAGATATCCTGTTTGCAACAAATGTTTTTAGTGAAGAAGATGACAAGTTTATCCAACCCAAGACTATTGTGGAATCTGTCCAATGAAATATGCTGCTAAACGATACTGTGAGAGCCCTTTGAATATGATGAGACAATTTGGCGGCTATAAGAGCACCGCATAACTCCAATCGAGGAATTGTAAGAGCCTTGATTGGACTCACCTTAGATTTGGCACAAAGCAGATGAACATGAATGTTGCCTTGAAGGTCAATTGTTCGAATGTATGCGCAGGCACCATAGGCCTTCTCACTTGCATCACAAAAGGTGTGGAGTTCAGTAAGGACAGGGTTGATGCATCTTACATGTCTAGGAATTGTGAAATTATTAATATTATTAAGCTCATCGCGTAGATTTACCCATATTGTATGAATGTATGCTGGGACAGACTCATCCCAAGATAAACGTTCCATCCAGAGTTTCTGAAGAAGAATTTTTGCTATGATAACGCAAGGACTTAGTAAGCCCAATGGATCAAAAATCTGAGAGACACTGGATAGAATTAGACGTTTTGTAATAGTTTTACAGGAGCTGTCCACTAAAACCTCTGAATTGTAAGTTAGGACATCAGACGAAGATGACCAAAATATGCCTAAAGTTTTCGCATTTTCCTTGGAACCTAAGTTCAATGTGTTAAGTTGCACATTGGAATCCGCAATATGCATAAGAGCTTGAGGTTCGTTAGAGATCCACTTCCGCAGTTCGAAACAACCTTGTTTGAGGATTGAAGATACTTCCTTGCAAATATTGGACAGCTCTGTTAATGAATCAGAGCCTGTAAGTAGATCGTCTACGTAGAAGTCGTTTTGGATGACCTTGGAAGAAGCTGGAGATGCACTCATATTTTCTAAAGCAAGCTGAAAAATAGATCTTATGGCTAGATATGACGCGGAAGAGGTGCCGTATGTAACGGTATTTAATTGAAATTCCAAAAGAGGATCTGAAGGCTTTTCTCTCCACAAGATCTGCTGAAGATTTCTTTGTGAAGGATGAATTGAAACTTGCTGATACATTTTACATATATCAGCTGAAACGACATATGTATGTTGCCGGAAGCGAAGTAAAATGTGAAAGAGATCATTTTGAATGGTTGGTCCTACCATTTGAATGTCGTTTAATGACCAGCCTGAAGATGAGGAACAAGAACCATCGAACACAACTCGTAGTTTGGTTGTAAGTGAATCTTCCTTTAGTACTCCATGATGTGGCAAGAAGAACTGTGTTGTGTGATTCGACGTTTCTACCTGGGACATGTGTCCTAAGTCTTGATACTCTCGCATAAATGAAATGTATAGATCTCGAAATTGTACATTCCGCTGAAGTTTACGTTCTAGACTATAAAACCGTTGAAGAGCAATAGATTTTGAGTCACCTAGTCTAGAAACAGGTTCCTTCAAAGGTATTGAGACCCCGAAACGACCTTCATTGTCTCTGTAATGAGTTGAAGTAAACATATGCTCACAAGATTTTTCTTCTGGAGACTGAATTAACTCAGCACACTCCTCTATTTCCCAAAAGCGAGAAAGCTGAGTTTGTATGCTTAAGTTTTGGGAATGCCTTTGAGAAGAGCTTGATTTGTCTGAAAGAAGAGGTTTTGTAAGTGGCCCACTCACTATCCAACCGAACTTAGTTTTATGAAGAAATGGACCTGAAGGTTTAAGACGAATTTGTCCTATGCATAATGTTTCCCAAAACAAATCAGCACCTATGAGAAGATCAATTTGTTTGGGAATATGAAAATCAGGATCTGCTAATTTATGACATGAAGGTATCGAAAGACACATCGGGTCAATAGGAGCTTCAGGTACGACATCGCATATTTCTGGAGCTACTAAACAGACTAGAGGAGCTGTAAATGGAGTGTTTTTAGAGAAAATCTGGATTTCACAAATGGATTGAATTGTAGATTCCACCTTAAATGCCCCTGAAATTGTAATATTTGTAGGCTTTCTTGGTAATCCAAGTTTATGACATAAATTTGAACTAATAAAGTTCGACTGGCTCCCTGGATCTAAAAGTGCTCTGCAGTCATGACGATTTCCCTTTGTATCAACAACCTCTAATAAAACAGTAGATAAAAGTACTTGTTTCGAACTTAAACTGAATGTGAAGAGAGACTGTTGTGCATGTGTCTCAGATGTAGAAGGTTTTGTATTATGCAACAGAGAATGATGCTTCACAGTGCATTTTTTGCAATGACCAAAATTGCAACTGTTTAATTGATGCCCACGATTTAGACAGTTAATGCACAAATTGGACCTTTTTACTAAATCGATTCGTTCAGGAACAGACAACTTTAGAAATTTTGTACATGTATAAATTTTGTGATTTGGAGCATTGCATGATGAACAGGTATGGTTTGAAGTATGAAAACTTCTCTGAACATGAGAATTTAATCTATTACTAGATACTGTTGGTGATTTGGATGGCTGTGCCCTTATGTTTTGGGTTGAATTCGCCTCTGTATGTTTGTCCTCCATTTTTTTGAGCATTTTTGACTTTTGCTTTAAAAATGAAAGAAAAACTTCTAAATTGGGTGAATCGTTCATTGAATCTTTAGATTCCCATTCTCTAATTGTAATTGGATCGAGCTTGGTATACACTAAATATATAATTAGAGTATCCCATGACTCTGTAGGCTGTCCTAATGACCTTAAAGATCTTAAGTGCATTTTTACGTGATCTACCAAGTGGCTTAAACCTTTTGAAGATTCCCTTTTTATTGGATGAATGTCGAATAACGCCTTGGTATGTACATGTAACAATGCCCTTTTATCTGTATATTGGTCACACAATAAATCCCAAGCTATTGGAAAATTATCATGTGTGACCTGCATGTTTGCAATAATTTCGAATGCTTCGCCCTGTAAAGATCTCTTTAAATAATGAAACCGCTGTACATTACTAATTGAACTATTGTTATTTATCAAACTGTCAAATGAATCTCTAAATTGTAGCCAATCACCTGATTCGCCTGAAAATGTTGGCAAATTGATGGCTGGCAACTTTACTTCTGAAAAATCGAATTTATTGTTATTTGAATTCTCAATGGAACTTGCATTATCTGTGCTATTTTCCTTAATCAGGGCTTGCGCTTGTGCAAGTATCGAATAAAAATCATTTTCAAAGGTTTCGCGTGTTTTATATTCGTTTTGCCAGTTTTCTTCCTCTACCAAGCATTCAATATCTACCTGCATAACTGAATATTCAGCTAGTAGACTTTCAATATGTACAATTCTGTTTTTTAAGTCCCTATCGTCAAATGAATCAATTTGAGACATGCATTTATTTACATATGTCTGAAAATTTGTTAAACGAGCTTTCAAACCACCTCGCTTAACACGAAGTCTTTTTAAATCTTGTGCTGATTCCATTTTTATTAAAAACAAATAAGCAAATATTAAATAAATCAACAACTGCTTTGTAAGAATGCAAATAAAACTGAACTATTTATGTATTGAATATGCCTCTTTGTAATAATATTTAATAATAGTAAAATATATCCTAAAATAATACGAGAAATAAATAATTGACTATTTGTATTAAATATGTCTGCGTAATATTTAATATGATGGTAAAATATATACCGTAAAATCGTGAAATAATATAAAAACAAAGAATGCAAATTTTTAATTTTGGTATAGGAATGAAAGGTAGTAGGGAATATAGCTCTTATTGAATAAGTAATACGTTACAGTTTTGCTGCCAATATGATCGAGTGTATCGCCTTAAGTATTCTAGAGTTCTAGTCGCTGAAAGCCCAGATGAAGTTGTTGTCGTCCAGATGAATATCGATACAGCGCACCGCTCTTGAATGCTGAACCTTGAATTGGCTGATCGGCTGGAACTGGTTCTGTATATGGGTTTAAATGTCCTTGTTTTTAATGGTTTTTTCGGCTTGGCGTCACTTCACAATCACTATGTATTATTGTATTTGTATTATTTATGAATTAATTAACTGTGGACGTGTGTATTATTTGAATCGAAGGACCAAATATGTAGCTTACGCTTGGAATGTTCTGTATTTGCTGGATTAAAATAAAACTGCACTATAAATGCTTTGTATTTATTGCATTAAAGATAGCACAATGATTTTATGTGTCTTTAGTTCTGAACGTGAACTCTGACTCTGACTGAAGTGCGTAGCATCTATGCGCACCGAATTTAAAGTCAAGTAGGGGAGATTGGCGCGTACAGCTGTATGTAAGATATCATGAAACAATGGATGAAATAAAAGAAGTTCTTATTAACCGGATTCTTAAATAAAACGTATAAAGACATACTCACGTTAACAAAATATATTAGATAATTTTCGCACATGAAAAACACATCCAACTTGGTAATGAAATCCTTTTGTATCTATAAATCTATTTTTAGAAAAGCACGTACCTACCAAAAACAGGTATTTGGTAGTACACATATCTGTTACATACTGTAATGCGTATGAATGATAACAAAAGTAAGGAGTCCATATGAACCGTTTAGAATATCCGCTGGAAATAAACGGCTTAATCCCATAGTTGCCAAACTATCAGAGCTTACTTAAACCGATATACTTATGGTTCCAATATACACGGAAAAAGATCTGAACGACCCCTATAATATATACACGTGAACTAAGCGATATACATTCATGATACAGGGGTACATAGGGGCTCCACAAAATTTTTAAAAATTATGAAACTATACATGGTGACGAATCGACAGAGCCAATATTATGGAATAGTCAAGTGAGCTCCGTATATCGGTGGCCACTTGACCATGGAGCTCACTTGAACCTGAATTTTAACATGGGCGGAGTCCACTTTATGCCGTAGATATATATATATATATATATATATATATATATATATATATATATATATATATATATATATATATATATATATATATATATATATATAATAATAGTCTCCCGTTTTTATACCGCTCGCGGCTTTGGGAGTATAGCAGGGTAGTCTGCTATATCTAGGGCCTACGGTATACAAGGAAGGTAACATGGCCAGTGCTACGCTTCAACCGCCTATGATTACCCCTGGTTTTACCCAAGGTACTCATTTTATTTCAGGCTGAGTAGACCTGGGGCCTATAGACATTTTTAAAAATATCTAGTTATTCTTGCCGGCGGTAGGATTCGAACTCCGGACCACCGGCATGCGAGGCAAGCATCCTACCGCTTGCGCTACGCGCATATATATATATACATATATATATATATATATATATATATATATATATATATATATATATATATATATATATATATATATAGAAAAGAAATTTAATCTTTGCAGATAAGTTAAAAAATAGTAAACTCTTAAATATTGGGGAAATCTGCAAGAAAGACTCTAATGAGTATCAATTGTTTCGCCGAACGTTTTCGCCAAAGAGAATTAATTTGGCTTCTTCAGGGCTGGAAGAGAATAAATTATAATTAGCTACCATATATTATCTATTAAAAACATTATTGATCTTACCGTAACTTAGAATTGTAGAGTTATTATAAGCTATAAAATATAGGTATTTTCAACACTTTTCAGAATCCTTGTTAACCCCGGAGTGATATCTCTGAAATATGGTAATGAAAAATATTTGTTGATAGGAGTATCCGAGACTGGGTTCCCACTTAAGACATCAGGATCAGCATTGTTAGTCGCGAAGGAAGGTGAAGTATCTTCGTTATGGATAGTTTTAAACAGAATATTATTCACTAATGGTGTTGGATAAGCGTTTGAAATAAAAAGTGTCCGTAGGATTTATAGATTTTTTGTATAAAATGAAGGATCTGATAGTTTGATTACTCTATTTTTCATCTGTTTGATTAAGTTGACTTTGGTAGAATTATTATGGTAAGAGTGGTAGTTAAGGTATCTACCAGAATGGGTCGGTTTTTGATACCAATATATTTTAATAATGTTGTTTTCCCTGATCATCCTTATGTCGAGAAAGGGGACGGACCAATTACCATCTTCCCTCTCTATAGTGAACTGGATGTAGGGGTCATAACCATTGAAAGTATCTAATAGTTCATCTAACTTGTCATTGGGTATAGCCAAATGATAACATCAACATATTTTTTAATAAATGGAATTTGAAAGGATAGTAAAGGAATGACTGAGTCTAATACATAATCCATAACGTAAGTTGCAATTATAGGAGAAATCTTTGCTCCCATAGGGGTACCGAGGGTAATCCCAATCAAACACTACCTTAACCATCCCCACCACCCTTTTCACCAAAAGTTATAAGACAACACGCCTGTATTGCAGGAACAGTATGGAAAACAACCCTCTGCCAGACAGCCCTATCAGAAGACCACCGCTGACTCCAGGCAGGAACTGCGAAATAATAAACAGTCCTGGGTTCCACCAAATGGAAGACATTTTGGAAATTCCGGAAATAACGAGCCCGTTATCGGACAGTTTTGCATTAGCACTCACTCCAGGCCGCGAGTGCGAATATATTATAGCAACCTCAAAAGAAAATTCAAATACAAAGGCACAAGTGGTTGATCTATGATCTTTATATTTTTTAAGTGTGTAATGAATTTATTTATTTTATTTGTAAATTTAGAGCAAGGGTTGGTAGAAAGAGGTTGATAGTATCTATCATCATCTAACAACGATTGACTGAGGTTAAAATATTGATCTCTATCCATGAGGACAGTGGCATTCCCTTTATCACTTGTAAGAACGAGAAGATTAGGGTGAGTTTTTAAAAACGATACCGTCTTCCTGTAAATCTTATCTAACTCCGATATGGGTTGTCTAGGGCGATTAGAATAGTTCAACAGAATATTATTGGAAGAAGACCTAAGAGATAAAAGGTCAGAATTGTCAGCATGTGACAAAATATTTTCCACATCTGCTAAAATTCTACTAACAGAATAATCTCTGAAAGTTGGCTGTAAGCCAAATTTGGGGCCCAAGGATAACAACTTGAGAATGTCCTGAGGAACCTCAGTACTAGATAGATTTTTAATCCACTTAGGATTAAATGGAATTTTTTTAAACTGGGGAGTGTCTAAGTTATTAATCTTCTTACGAAGGTGTGCCATGGATTTATGATATACAAAATTAAATTTCTTATGTAAAGATGACTCAAAAGTGTCCAACAAATTGTCAGGAAGGTGATTATCAAGAAAAGAAGTGACATTATTGATTTGAGAAATAATAAATTTAATATCAGTGTAAACCTTAGAAATATGGAAATTAAGTAATCGTGCCCTCACCTGTCTGTTTATAGATGAACTGATGATGCTTTCTGAGCAGAAAGCGAAACGTCTTTAATAAATAGATGAAGTAGCCACCTTCTTTGTCTTTTATTTCTTCACTTTGACCGAAAAAGCCACCACTCTTCGAGTGTACCTTAGTTTATATATATATATATATATATATATATATATATATATATATATATATATGTGTGTGTGTGTGTGTGTATGTGTACATGGTATTTATTATGTTAAAAAGATGTTTTGTTGTATATTTTTATAGTTGTAAGTTGTATATAGAAAAGGGCTATAGTTCAAAATTTTGTTCAAAATTTTTCTTTAAGAGATGGGGGTGTGACGATAATATATTTTATCGTCTAGAGTACGCCTCTGTGTTAAACAAAACATGTTTTTGTTCCGTCCCCAATAGTATAAAAGTCGAAACTGAAAGACAGCTAACCATTCTCGACGCGTTGAGTTGAGAATACCTGACCTTGGGGACAGGTGAGTTGAACGTGTCCCAAATCCTTCCGAACCCAGACGATCTGGCGCGTTGAGCGAGATTGACAATCCTTCCTCTGGCTGCGTCAATCTGGTGCGTTGAACGATATTGGCGTATTCTTTCTATCTGGTGCGTTGAACTAGATAGACATCCTTATCCCTGTCCAAATACTCGTTCTGCGTTGAGGTACGAGTACGACCTCAATTCCTCGATCGCCGTATTTTAGTTTACCATATCGAATATCGTCACACCATCTATCGAAATAAATAAACAGTACGTCTTTGTATTCAAACATTGTATTCAGTAGACACTTAACGATATTTACTTTTTTTATTTGTATATGTAAATTCGAAATAAATGCCTATACGAACGAATCCTGTTTTTTCTGGCTGAATTATACTATCCGACCTGACAAATAAAACTATCAGATCCTTCATTTCATACAAAAAAACCTACAAATCCTACAGAAACTTTTTATTTCAAACGCTTATCCAACACCATTAGTGAATAAGATTCTGTTTAATACTATCCATAACGAAGATACTTCACCTTCCTTCCCGACTAACAATGCTGATCCTGATGTCTTAAGTGGGAACCCAGTCTCGGATACTCCTATCAACAAATATTTTTCATTACCATATTTCAGAGATATCACTCCGGGGTTAACAAGGATTCTGAAAAGTGTTGAAAATAGCTTTGGTAATAATAATAACAACATTAAACTTAATGTGGCTTGTAGATCAGCCCTAACAATTAATAATTTTTATTCTAATTAAAAGATAAGACTCCCATAGATAGGCTTAGTAGGCTCTTTTTTTTTTCACCCCTGTAACGTATTAAAATAAACATTATAGAAGTTTTCGGGGACTTTCGGCACTCAGTAATAATGTAGTCTTTCATTCTGCGTTTAAATTTTTCACAAATACTTATTGGTGTTTTCAGGATTCGAAAAAAATGAATACAATTAAAAAACATTGGCATGAAATTTTGCGCCTACGCTCTTAAATCAAATATTCTCGTGTATAAAATCCTCTATATATTTTTATTTCCTAAAAATACTATATTCGTATTGTTGTCTTCGAGAGCGCTGACACCCGGCCACCATCTGTTTATTTTTTAACCTGAGCCTTCGGAGACTTACGGATCTATTAGCGCTGATAAGAAATAGCGCTGACACCAAATTTAATGTTTTTGTAATAATAATACTCGGTATTTATTAAATATTATATTTAATAAAAGTATAAGATTAACAATATACAGGTTACATCTTTTTATGCTAACTTCCTAACCTTTATCTCTAACTTCATCGTGCCACGCCTCTTCTTCTTTTTCATGTGGCCTATTACTACATCTCCCCCTTTTAGATATTTTTTTTTAACAAACTTTAATCATACAAAAAAAACTATGCTAATACAAAATACAATCAGAGTAAACTGTACTAATATAAAATATAATCAGAACACTTAGCAGGCTGTATGATAGTACGTGATGGTCTCAAGCTCATGTCAGTATCACACTCTGAACTGCTAGATCTCTGAGCTTTACTACAACTAGGTGTATTATCATTGTCATAACTTAAATTCTGAGTCTGCCTAATATCATGATCAATTTTTGACTTACGCAGGTGATAGCTGTTTCTACGACATTTTTAGACATTTTTACCATTATCAATTAAATAAGACGTTGGAGACTCATGTTTATTGACAATAACAGCCGGACTCCATTGATTATTATCTTTGTATACCACATTTTCACCTTGCTTATATTGGGGCCTATTTCTTGTCTGTCTATCATAATATTCCTTATAAGTATTATTTCTTTCTTCTAATTTTGACCTAACTTCTTTGATATTATCATTTTGCTTTTCAACAACTGGTAATTTAGTTTTTAGTTTTCTGCCAAATAAAAGTTGAGCTGGTGACCTCTTGAGATCAGTAACAGGAGTATTACGATAGTTCATTAGAGCAACCCACATGTCATCTGATTTTCTAATAATATTTTTAGATATCTGTACAAACCTCTCAGCTAAACCATTCGATCGAGGGTAATGGGGGCTACTAGTTTGAAATTTAAACTCAAATTTATCTGCAAACTTTTTGCATTCATACGATCCAAAAGGCATATTATCAGCTATAATTACATCTGGTATACCATGTGTTGCAAATATCTGCTTGAGTGCATTTATAACATCAGAAGATTGTTTACCTCTTATAGGGATTATTTCTAGCCACTTCGTTAAATAATCAGCAACAACCAAATAAGCTTTGCCACCATGTTCCATAATATCAGCACCCAATTTTTGAAATGGCAATTCCGGGACATCATGAGATATTAATGGCTCTTTACTATTTGCATACCTATACTTTTCACAAATTTTGCAACTCTGTATCTCATTCGCAATATCCACACTCATCCCTGGCCAAAATAAGACATCTTTTGCTCGATCTCTTGAACGATTTATACCAAAATGACCTTCATGTACAATTTAAAGCATCTCTTTTCGCAAAACTTTAGGTACAACAATTCTATCATTGAAAAATAAAAGATTATCATTAACAAACAACTCATTTCTTAACTCGTGAAAAACTTTCATCTCTCCTTCATACTTTGTATTCTTCCACCCTCTCAGACAACACTCAATGACTTTACTCAGTACATTATCTTTTACTGTTTCTGCTTTAAACTGAATCTTTCTAGTATCACTCATTCTTAAATGCTTTTCTAGTGAATGCACCATTTCATTCATATCAGCATCATTCTCTGCAATTTCATCACTTACATTTCTAGACAAATAATCAGCAATATGTAAATATTTACCAGGTACATACTGAATTTGTATATCATATTTCAGTAGCTTCAGTTTTAGCCTCTGCAACCTAGGAGAACTAATTTGACTTTATTTGCTTACTCATGATACTTACATTAGGTTTGTGATCTGTTATGAATTTTACAGAGCGACCATAAATCTAATTGTGGAATTTTTGACATGCAAACACTACGGCTAATAACTCTTTCTCTATAACAGCATAATTTTTCTCAGTACCTGTTAAACCTCTAGAAGCATAAGCAACAGGTCTTCCACCTTGCATTAGACAACATCCCAAACCAAACTGAGACGCATCTGTTTGAATTACAGTATCTTTACTAGAATCAAAATTCTTTAGAGATATATTTTTAGCAAGTTCCTGTTTTATCACTTCCAGTGCTTTACTGTGAACTCCAAGCCACTGAAAAATAACATTGTTTTTCAGTAATTGATACAGTGGGCTTGCAATCTCACCCAATTTCGGGACAAATTTTCGTACATAATTTACCACACCCAGCAGTTTTTGAAGGTCTTTCTTGTTTGACGGGTTTTTTAGGTCATTTATAGCCCTCAATCTATCATTATCTATTTTCATACCATCTTCACTAAAAATGTGTCCCATGTATTTCACTGTGATTTGTCTAAACTGAAATTTTGATTTCTTAAACTTTACACCCATTTCCCTAGCTCTATTAAACACCTTTTTAAGTATCTTGTCATGCTCCTCCATGGAATCAGATGCAATTAATAGATCATCAAAATATATAATAACATTTTCAATGTCACCAAAATTTTTACAGTTTAATTTCTGAAAATATTCTGGGGCCATATTTAGACCAAATGGTAATCTGAGAAATTTGTAACACCCAAATGGAGTTGCAAATATTGTTAAGGAACTAGATTTTTCATCTAATTTAACTTGATAAAAGCCATCTTTGAAATCTAATACTAAAAAATATTTTTTTCCTGACAGTTTCGAACTTATTTCCTCTAAACTAGGAATTTCAAAATATTCCCTAACAATACATTTATTAAGCTCTTGAGGGTCTAGACACAGACGCAGTGAACCATCTGGCTTCTCAACTATAATTATATTATTAACCCATTCACATGCTTCTGTTACTTTGGATATAATATTTCTACTTTCTAATTTACCGAATTTCTCTTTTAGCTTATTTTTTATAGTAAATGGTACTCTTCTAGCTGGTCTAGCTACTGGAACACTATCATTTTTTAATTGTATTTTACAAAAACCTGTGAATGTGCCCATTCCCTCAAATACATCTTTATATTCTAGTAATAATTGTTCCTTATTAGTAAGTTCCTCATCAACATTTACACTCTGTGTTTCTTTAATTAAGTCAAAAGAATAACATGTTTTTAAACCCAAAATTGGCTGGACTTTTAAATCTACAACTACAAATTCTAAATTATAATTCCTATCCAGCCTCTTACAATTTAAAGTAATTTTCCCTAAAGTTTTCAAACATGTACTTCCATAAGCTTCTAATATAGTATTATACTTTTTAATTTTGTACTTACTGTTTCTGAATACGACTTTTAAAATATTACTGGGTAATATATTTACTTCTGATCCAGTGTCCATATTGAACTCAATGTCTTGGTTGTTTATGTTGAATACCTCGATCCACTGATTACGACTTCTACTATTGATTGCCCCAACTCCTTTCACGGTATGCACATGCATGTCATCATCTGTTGAAGAGCCATCAATGTTCTCGTCATGTCTTCTAATTTCTTTAACTTTTTTAACATTTTGCCTTTTATATCTTTGCTGATTGGACATTTCAGCAAAACACGCATTACTAAAGTGATTTGCTGCACCACATTTAAAGCAATTTTTTCCAAACGCTGGGCACTGGGCAGCTACATGTTTACGTTTGCACTTTCTACACAAAAATTTTAACTCACTTTGTGTATTTCCACTGTCTTGTCTATTTTTTACTGCACTTACTTCCAAAGTTTCATTGTTTTTAACAGATTCTAACTGCTTTTATTATTTATGTTATTTCGGAGTTTCTGCATATCTCTATTGCTGTTTCAAGCGTTAACTTTTGAGCATTTAATAATTTTTCTTGAACTGATGGACTATTTGTTCCTAAAACTAACCTATCTGTCAATATACTGTCTTCCTGTTTGTTATATTCACAACTTTGTATCAACTTTTTTATATCACTAAGATAACTATCAAAAAGTTCATCTGCAGCTTGAATTCTTTTATTAAATACAAAACGTTCATATGTTTTATTTCTTCTGGGAGCACAATATTTCTTAAATTCTGATATGACACTATCAAATTTATTCGGTTCTGGTATTTTGAGAATGTTATATATATCAACTCCTTCTGGTCCAATCATATTTAAAAACAAAGCAATTTTTACTCTATCGGCTTTGTCATCTTTCTCAGTTGCAATAAGACACATTTCAAAATTTTGGTAAAACCGTCTAAAATTTTCATGAAGGCTCCCCTCGAATTTCATGGATTCTGGCACTTTTCCTTCCATTCTGGATAACTGTACTTTTGGCTCTTGTACTGACTGCGCCATGTAATAACAATACTCGGTATTTATTAAATATTATATTTAATAAAAGTATAAGATTAACAATATACAGGTTACATCTTTTTATGCTAACTTCCTAACATCTATCTCTAACTTCATCGTGCCACGCCTCTTCTTCTTTTTCATGTGGCCTATTACTACAGTTTTCATTTTGAACTATCCCTTGGCAGACCAAAGTTTATTTTTTATAGCTCGGACAGACACGTCGGCGTCGGCTTACTGTTCGAAAGTCAAACCAATACTATTATGTAATAACTAATAATAATTACAAAGCAATAGTAATTACCTGTTATTATTCTTAGGAAATCTAAATAAACTTATTCCTTTTCCTGTCACAGATGAAAATCCGCGAATCGCACAAATATATCCAGACATTTTAAATATAAATTAAACTTTTAACTATAAACTATAACTATAATTGGCAACACGGTAACCAAAACGTAAACAAATATTTTATTTGTCGTCTGCAATAAACTCAATTTCTGAGAGTTGTAACGGGAAATAAATTATTGAAAATATCCAGTGAACAATATAAGACATTAAGTGAAGGAGAGTGCTAAGAAAAAACTTTAAAATCGGTGAAATTACATCCGAAAACACCAAGGCCCTATATAAAGTAAGATCGCTGTAATTGATAAGCCTAAGTAGACTTTCGGGGTAGACACAGAAAAATAACAACGGTTAATAAACATAAAATAAATACGGTAAACGCTGTCTTCTCTGAACTGTTGAGGTGGAAGACAGTATTTGGCGCCGGAAAATGGAAAAATACATGAAAAATTTAGACAGTGATGATACACTTTCGGAAGGAGGGGCAAAAAGGAAGGACAGATATAAAGACAGCGAGGAAGAAGATAACATTTTCAGAAAGAGCAAGAAGTTCTCGAGAACACCAACAAAAACTCCAGAGAAAAAAAATGAGGCAACAAAAATTGATCAATTACTAATAATGGTGAGCCACCTCACCGATGATATTAAGGAAATAAAAAGAAATCAAAAAGAATGCAAGGAAACGATAGAAAAGCTCATAATGGAAAACAGAGAGCTGAGAAAAGAAAATGCAAAACTAAAACAAGAAAATATAGAGATTAAGGAGTAACTCAGAGAAATAACAAAAAACATGGAAGTTATGGAAAAACACCGACGAATAAATAACATAGTTATGTACGGCCTAAAGATAGACACATATGAGCAAGCAGGGTTAAAAGGAACAATCAATAATTTCATCAAACAACATATAGGGGTAGAGGTTAAAATAAAGAATGCTCACAAGTTAGGCGAAAAAACATGCTTAATTGAATTGGAAAACCAAGAAGAAAAAAGAAAAATAATGGAAAAAAAGCACAAGTTAAAAGAAATTAAAGAGTACAAAATATATATCAACGAAGATGCAACCATAAAAGAACGAGAAATACAGAAAACAATTAGGAACATTGCTCAAGAAGAAAGAAATAAAGGAAATGAAGTCAAGATTGGAGTAAAAAACATATGGGTAAATAACAGCGAATGGAATTGGAATGACAAAGAAGGCGCAATATGTAAAAAAACATCAAAAAACTAGCAACTAAATGTACTACTGGAATAAAGTTGACGAAACAAGCACAGAACAAGGTTAGCGATAATACAAAAAAGGAAAAAAGAGGAAAAAAATGATAACCGGACCAAAACACAAGAAAACATTACGAAAAGAATACTTACTTTTAGGAACATGGAATGTAAGAGGCACATATGGAGAAGGCAAACTTAATCACTTAGCGAGAGAAATCGAAAAGTTCCATTTTGACATAGTAGCTTTACAGGAGACGAAACAGCTGGGAAATGATATATTAGAAATAGAAGATACAATGTTTTTTAACAGCGGCGGAAAGAATCGAACGTTAGGCACAGGTTTTATGATAAGAAAAGAGCTAAAAGAAGCAATAGTAGAGTTTAAACCAGTATCAGACCGCATATGTAGTATCAGGTTCAAGGGAAAATACCAAAAAATCACCCTCATAAATATTCACGCGCCTTCAGAAGAAAAAGATAATGATGTCAAAGAATGTTTCTACAATGAATTAAACAGAACAATCGAAAATATACCCAGATATGATATGAAGATTATTCTAGGCGACGCAAATGCCAAAATAGGGAAGGAAGAAGTATTTAGACCGACAATAGGAAAATATAGTAAACACAATGAAACTAATGAGAACGGACAATTCCTGATAGATTTCGCAAGAGAAAAAAATATGATCATAATGAGCACATATTTCGAAAGAAAAGAAATACACAAGGAAACATGGATATCGCCAGATAGAAAGACTAAAAACCAAATAGACCACGTGCTCATCGAAAAAGAAGAACAGCAATGTATAAAGAAGATAAGAACATACAGAGGACCAGACGCCGACTCAGATCATTACATGGTGGGCATCAAAATTAAGCAACTGATACCAGAAAATAAAAACAAAATAAAAAAAAAAGAAATGTATACATAACCCAATTCGATTAGCAACAAAGAAATAGCAAGAAATATACGAGGAAACAATGGAAAGAGAACTAAAAAAGATACAAATAGAAGAGCAAACTGAGAACAAATGGGAAAACATAAAGCAAATAATGAACAAAGCAGCAAAAGAATGTAATAAACAAGAGAATAAAAAGAGGAAAGACTGGTTCGACATAGAGTGCCAAAAAGAAATAGAAATAAGAAAATCATTAAGGATGGAAATGATCACGAAAGAAACAACAGAGACAAAGAATAGATATAGGGAGCAAAGACAAAAAGTAAAGAGGGTGCTGAGAGAAAACACATAGAAAATAAGCTAAAAGAAATAGAAGAGAATTACAGAAATAAAAAAATAAAAAACCTATATCAAGGTGCTAGAAATGAAAAAAAGGTTTCCAACAAAAACCCATATTCGTTAAAAACAAAGCAGGAAATAATATAAGCGGGGAAGCAGAAATAGCCGAAAGATGGAAAGAGTATTTTGATGAATTACTAAATGGCAATAATAAGTCAAACCAAAGAGAATGTATGGAAGCAGAAGCAAGAATCGAACACTTAGAAGACATAGAAGATAATTCATCCAGCAAAGAACAAATCAAGGAAATCATAAAAAATCTAAAAAACAACAAATCCCCTGAAAGCGATAACATAACAGCAGAGATGATGAAATATGGTGGAAAACTGCTAAATAATTGGATATACAAGATCATAAAGGAGATATGGATAAAAGAACGAATACCAGAAGATTGGAAGGAAGCCATTATTTGCCCATTACACAAAAAAGGAGACAAAACAGAATGCAGTAATTACAGAGGAGTAGCGTTACTAAATACCGTATATAAAATCCTATCAAAATCCATAAAAGATAAGCTAGAAAAAGAAGTTGAAAATATAATAGGCGAATATCAGTGCGGATTTAGACGAGGGAGAAGCACAACGGACCAAGTATTCATAATCAGAGAATTACAAGCAGAAAGCTATGAACACAACTTACCAACAATAGCGCTATTCATCGACTTCCAGCAAGCATACGATAGAATAAAAAGGAAGGAATTAAAAGAGACCCTTGAGGAACTGGGAGTTAGCAGAAAGTTGCGTAACATGATACATCTTACTTTAGAGAATACAGAAAACAGAGTCAAAATAAACAATCATGTATCTGACAAATTTATAGTAAACGAAGGATTAAGGCAGGGCTATCCTTTGTCATCATTTCTCTTCAATTTATGCCTAGAAAAAATAATGCGAGAAGCGAAAATCAATAGAGAAGGACTCCTATATCATAAAAGACACCAAGTTTTGGCATTTGCGGATGATATAGTGTTGCTGGCAAGAGGAAAAAAAGAGCTACAGGAGATAGTACAGAGAATAGTAAAAGCAGCAAAGAAAATGGGACTTTACATAAATGAAACTAAAACAAAATGTATGCAGTGGACAGATGATCAGTTCAAGGATGGACAACAGTTTAAAGTAGAAGTAGAAGAAAGATTATCATACGAATTCGAAATGGTAGAAAGATTTACATACCTAGGTACAATAATATCACGCAAACCTAACATTAAAGAAGAAATACAAGCTAGAATAATGGTAGACAATAGAAGTGTACATGCTCTTAGTGGAATGTTGAAAAGCAAGTTTTTATCAAGAAAGGCAAAAATACAGTTATACAAAACAACTATACAACCAATAGTAACGTACTGCAGTGAGACATGGACAATGACAAAAAATGAACAAAATTTACTGGAGAGATGGGAAAGGAAAATCCTGAGGAAGATATATGGAGGAATAATAAGGGACGGTTTATGGATAAGAAGATCAAATGATGAGTTAAAGAAATTATATAATCAACCTAACATAATAGGAGTCATAAAGGCACAGAGACTAAGATGGCGAGGTCACCTAGAAAGGATGTCGAACACGAGGACTCCAGAAGGGTACTGAACTACACTATAACTTTAAAAAAGAGAAAAGGAAGGCCAAAAAATAGATGGAATCAGGAGGTAGAAAAAGATATGGAAGAAATTGGACTAGAAGGCCAGAAAAGAAAAATGAATAACAAGAAAGAATGGAGAAAAATCACATATCGAGCCAGAGAAAATTTCAGTACATAAAGGAAAGCGAAAATGAAGAAAGAACAAACTTTTTAAGCCATGGGCCTCTAAGGTCTTTAGTGCTATTGTATATATATATATATATATATATATATATATATATATATATATATATATATATATATATATATATATATAACTATAAACTAATATATTTAACTACAACTATAAACTATAACTATAATTTTTTAACTATAAATAAATTATATAAATGGTCAAATGCACTTGTTGTGTCGAGTATTTACCATAGACGACTACCGACTATCGAAAACAACCAGAATTAAAGAATAAGCACGTGTTTTTGACAGTTAAACAACCAGAATCGGGCATGCGTATACAAAAATGGTACACGCTTTTGGACCGTTCTGTCGCTTCTCTGTGTGTTCGATTATTCTCTGGTTCAGTCCAGCAAGTCTGTCTGTTCAGTCAGTTCTATCCGCACGTGCCTACGCATTGCCGCTTTGTCGATTGCAAATACAAACCTCTATATTTATAAGTACTAAATTGATTTCAAAGATTATTTCCCTAGAAAGCTTTTTTAGAAGATTATTGTTCTCGTGGATAACCACGCACACAATAAGTAACAGCGCACTCATACTTAGAAAATAAAGTGAGGCGCCATCGCGGCGATGCCATGTTTTATGCCAGTACCATAATTTAATACGTATTTATTATTGCAGTTAACAATAGATAAGTGGCTAATAAAACGCACATCTAAAGATGCAGGTGGCGTAAGTCCTGATAACGCATCACAAAACAAAAAAAAAATTAAATACATAGTTCTTGACAACAGTGTCGCCTCAGATTCTACAATGACAACTACTGTTACGAGTAATATGAGTCGTGAAAACAATGCCACCACTTCAAGTACTAGTAGTGTTATTACTATCGATAATAGCAGAGCAACATCTAGTTCTACTACTATAACTATTAGTCATAACAGCCATGATTGTAGAGTCATTTCACGTTCAACAGCCACATCTACCGTACACATCGATACAGAGAGTGACGCTTCAACTTTAACTTAATAAGCAACAGCTACATCGGAGACAACTGGGAAGCGTCAACGCATTTTTAAAGAATCGTACATCCACTTTGATTTTAAATGTACAGTGTTTAATTTTGAACAACGTGCACAGCACGTTGTTTGTTTGGAGGTTTTGGCAAACGAGAGCATGAAGCCGGCTAAATTGAAAAGGCACCTAGAAACTAAGCATCCACAGTTAAAGAATAAAGATGAATCTTATTTTAAATGACATGCCACCAAACTAACGTCACAGCAGGTTAATTATCAAAAATACACAACAGTTAACCAAAAAGCTTTACAAGTATCTTTCGAGGTTGCCTTTTTGATTGCCAAAACTAAAAAAACCTCACAACATTGGCGAGGCACTCATTTTGCCAGCTGCAATAAAAATGTTTTCGATCATGCAAGGAGTGGCGTATGGCAATGTACTGAAAACAATTCCACTATTAAGTGACACTGTTCATCGTCGTGTCAATCTACTTGCTGATAATATCAAAATACAACTTATAGATCTCGTAAAAGGGAGTCCCTATTATGCTATTCAGCTGGATGAAAGCACTAATGTAGCTGAACTTCTGATATTAGAAGGAAGAACAACCGGTTATGCTGTAAATAAAGTGTTGCAACAAGTCGTAACAATGATAAATTTTATTAAAGCTCACGCATTGAACAGTCCCCTTTTCAAAATAATGTGTCGCCGCGAATTCGGATCAGAATACGAAAATCTATTGTTACATAAGGAGGTCAGGTGGTTATCGCGAGGAAAAATACTCCAACGTGTATTTGATCTCAGATGAAATCAGAATATTTCTACTTGAACGGGAACCAAAGCTGGCGGAATATTTCTTGAATGAAAATTGGCTGGCAACAGTTAGCTACTTTTCGGACATTTTTGAAGAACTGAATGATTTAAATCAATCGTTACAAGGGAAAAGTACAGATAAATGTATTGATTTTGGTTAACAAAATAAAAGCTTTTTGTAGGAAATTAAGTTTGTGGATAGACGAAATCAGTGCTGAAAACTACGAGATGTTTGCATGTTTAAAGAAATTTTCTGAAGAAAATAATATAAAACTCAAAAAAGGCATTAAAACCAAAATCATCATGCATCTTACAAGCCTTAAGCAAGACATGGTAATACGATTCCCAGATACGTCACACAGCAACCAATGGATGATTAATCCATTCACTTGTGATCTTAACACTGTAAAGATGAAGTTAAAAGAAAATGAGCAGCTGATCGATTTATTGTCCGATGAAACCCATCGATCTATTTTCAAAACCACGGATCTATCCAAGTTCTGGATAATGATGGAAAAGGAATATCCACTGTTATACAAAACATCTCTGCTGAAATTGCTGCCATTTGCATCTACATACTTGTGCGAGACAGCTTTATCCACATTGACTGCTATAAAAACAAAATATCACTCCAGACTTAACGTAGAACCTGATTTGAGGGTGTCTCCTTCTGATAATATATCACCAAGAATTAATATACTGACTGCAAGTGTGCAAGCACAAGGTTCACATTAGTTTGTAAAATTACGTATATGTACCTATTTTTTAAAAAAATGAAATGTTAAAATAATTGCTTGTCTCATTTAATGCCATCATAAATATTATATTAAATGCATAGTTAGCTCTAATCTTACTTTCCAAAATAAATAAACTCCTTAACATAATTTACGAAATAAAAACAACTACGTACAACATGGACGATAATTGAAGTTTACCTTAATTTTGTCCTGAACCAACCTTTGCCCTTGTTAATTTAGTGATTTTTTTCTGGGGTCGCTCATAACTCTTTTTTTAATTTTGGGGTCGCAATATCAAAAAAGTTGCGGACCGCTGTTTTACATAATACTACATGAGAATTTACTAAAAAATGACAATAAATAAAAAAGTAATGTATGTAAAAAAACAAAGAGAAGAATAGTTAGAAATAAAACATGACGATATTGTTCTTAATATCTATTTGTAATTAAAAAGGAGGAAAAATTAATCACATTATTAAACTTCCAATAAAAGTATCCCTAAATTAAGAAAACTGATGACCAATATATTAAAATAATCACGGCAGGTCGACATGTCTAAAATAAAAACTAATAGTACACTACTTATATTAGCGATGAGTAAAATACTTTTTATCAAATGAAATCACCAGCCAGTATCACCTGACTTTTATTCTTCAGTGTAATTTTAAACATCGTCGGTGTTTGTTAATTTCGGTAGTAAACAACTGTTTGCTGGAAAGTTTTAGTCGTTTTTAGTTTTAAACATGTTAAAAATAATCCGTAAGTTAGAAAAGGTTTAATAACGTACGTGTCTTTGTAGTCATTTAGTACTTCTTTTATTATACAAAAATTATAAATTATTGATTTTATTGCTTATAAATTAATCTAAGAATATACATATCAGGGATATGTGATATTGCTTAAATACGAAGATAAAATGATTTTCCTGGGTATGAAGTTCTATGGATTGAAGCTGTGTTCCAGTTTCGACAATAATTATTCAGGCGAATTGGTAAATATTTATTCATTTAAATGTATACAATAAATTTATCGCAGACTATTTTTTATATTAAAGCATCTATCAACTTTTATAACATGCGTCTATACTCATATTCTCACACATTTAATTTTCTATATACCTAGCTTTATGTCAAACCTTCAAGAAATTTTACGAAAAAATGCATACCAAAGCTAAAGACTTGCAATAATCAGTTCTAAAGGTATGTTCTTTGCGGGATTTATGACGCGTATTAAAAAAGCATTGTTGATTTTATTTCAGTATTTGCTGTACCTTTACTTTAATCTTTTATAATAAAACATATTAAATGTACATAGAGTAAAATTAATTTTATTAATTAATATTAAATCTAATACCGTCTTTCTGTTCTAATTTTATTTTGTTTCTTTTTGCAGTACAAATGGTACAATGCCGCCGGTGAGTAAGGGAATGAGTCAGGGGTTTTATATTTCTAATATACTCTTTTTATGTACCGTAAAATTTTCCATTTAAATACTATATAGACCATCTTAAGGTATGTACCAAATGGTACTTACCCAATAACCCAATAGTATCCGACAAAAAGGTCCCACATCTGTATAGTTAGACTATGCATCATTTTATGCTTACTTCCAAAATATTCAGTTGCTGTAGCCTTCGCAAATTACCTGTATTTCGTTTTTGCTGTCCCAGTTTGAATATAGTTATGTCTGGACTAGTTACTTTTTAAGAAGCATACTCTTTCGAATGTTATCCGTTACCTAATCCATATGTTAGTTTTTCTATCCTTTAAAGTTATTCCTAAAAGTTTTTTTTCTATGTCTTTGGTGTACTTATAGTTTAGTAGATGTCTTCTGATCCAACACCTATGTTTCAGAGCCTTATGTGGTGACTAGTAGGACACATTCAAAGTTGCGCTTTGTTCCTGCCCACTTTTATATATATATATATATATATATATATATATATATATATATATATATATATATATTTATATTTATATATATATATTTATAAATATATATATATATATATTTATATATATATATATATTTATATATATATATATATATATATATATATATATATATATATATATATTTATATATATATATATATATATATATATATATATATATATATATATATATATATATATATGTATTATTTGTGAATGATGAGCAATGAGTGTTTTTAATAATATATATATATAGGGTTTTTATCGCGGTTCTCAAAGAATTAGTTTGTAAGCACTTTTTTAAATTATCTTTTTTATCTCTATTATGAAACACACATATATATCTAACATAACCAATGTAAAATTTAAAATAAACTATCTTTAAATTAAAATTCTTATGAAACTAATTAAATTATATAGATAATGTAAATTTTAAACAAACTATCTTTAAAATTGAAATTCTTATGACACTTACTAAATTATATTAACAAAATTTTGTACCTTTCTTTCACTGAATGCCTAAATGAAAATGTTCTCCAAAATAAAGATTTTAATCACCACTCAATGTCTTCGTTCTCAGCCTCGTTATCCTTGTTTTTGTGAAATTACTTTTTCCAATCATCAGCTTCCACCAATTTAAAATATTTTTCTTCTTAACAGCATTTATATTTATTCTTCTTTTCAATATACCAATATCCAATCACCAAATATATTATATAATTTTAATTTTCAATTAATACTTCCTTCCATTATCCAATTACCATTTTTACATAACATAATTTTTAATCTTCAATAATATTATCTTTATACTGTTTCTTAATCTTCATTGAACTTATTATATTGAACATCCGGACCTTCTGACTGACTATCTTGAACTGAACAATTGACTTCACCAACTAAATGTGTCTATCTTCTAACTAACTTTCTTACTAACTGACTGGCCATCTTGAACCTAAATCACCGAGTATTTATACCCTTTTCAATGTTCCAGAACCATCTGGCAAGAAATCTTATTCGATTTTTTCCATTTCCTACATATCTGAATTTTCTGAAATAGTCCATTTTTAAAATAGGTTATCTTCGGTGATCTAGAGAATTCCTTACTTTTCTATCGAGAATTTTATCGACATTTAGGCTTTTCAGATCAGAATATAAATTTAAATCAGTAACTTAAACACTCTAATTTAATAAACTACACATTTTAAACAACATATAACCCTCTATTTCTCATTCGCAAATTATTAATTTCTCTAACTGTCATTTATTCCGAGTAGGTATATCTGGTTGCCTAATCACATGGCTCACTTAAATACATTCACAGCATTATAACTATTAAAATAAAACTTTTTACACTTATTACATGCTACTTTCTTAAGAATACCCTCATACAAATAATTTTTATAAAATTCTCTAGTACATAACTTATTAAAATAACCAAATACTTTTTATATCCAATATTATCTAGTATATAACTTATAAATTATTTTCTTTAAACACCAATCATCTCAATACCCCAAAAATTAATTTTAAAATAAATAATTTACTTATTATTTTTTTAAATATTAATTTTCTTATCCACATACCTTAGTAAATATAATAAATTAACTAATTTAATTTCTTATTTATTTTTATTTTATTGTTCTATTAAATACATGCCTGTTGTCTGTCTATGTCAAACTGTCATGTCAAAGGGAAATTTGTGTGTTGTGTGTTTACATTTTACAATGGATATTAGGATACAAATTTAGGAATTATTTCCATTCAAAAAACTTTCATCCATATGAATTGGTAAGTTTTACACTTTATCATATTATTTTTAGAAAGACAATTATAGAATCAATTTTGTATCTAACCCCAAAATATGATTTTTAGGGCACCAACAATTTCCATATGGATAAAATCAACAAATATGATGTAAAATTTATTCACAACAATGAAATCTACCATCTATCTATGAAATGGATCTATCAGTAAGCTGTTAGTGTTGTTATTATTAGTGTTAAAAGTATAGAAAACATTATTCATTCTCTTCAAATCATTTAAAAATGTCATTGATATGAAACATGCCTCTTAGTCTATTCTCTGCATCTATCAACACATAACTATTTAGTCCATTCTGATTTTCAATTCTGTATGGACCTTCAAACATTGGTTGTAATTTCTTACAACGGTTTTCTCCTGCATTACTCTAAGTGAACGAATTAACACTTGGTCTCCTTTTTGAAATGTGATTGGTTTTTTTATTTTTTGATTTTGTCTTCTGATATATTTTTCAGCTTTCCTCCTAATTCGGTTATTCACTTTCTGCATTACTTGTTCTAACATATCCTGATTATATTCACTAATCCATTTTCTGTTTCCTATATGGCCAAACATTAAATATTCTGGTACTTCCTCTGTATCTAAATTATGTGTATTATTCAAAAAATATTCTACTTGTGGTATATGTTACTGCCATGTTTCATGTTGATCTTGACATATTATTTATCCTTAAATATTTTATAACTTCTTTAATATATCTTTCTGCAGGATTTGCCTGAGGATATCTGATACTTGTAAAATAAATGTTGATTCCCTTTTTCTCATAAAATGCCCGAAATTTTTGGTTGTTAAAATATGTAGCATTATCTATTATGCAATTTCTAAATGGTCCTATTTCTTCGAAAAATTGATTAATATATAATTTCAATGTTTTAACATTTGTTCTGGAGCAGGGATATAGTTTAATAAATTTTGTATACAAATCAACTATTACTAGTATATGTTTTTTTCGTTGGACTTGGAACTAAATTTGAAATAAAATCCATGGAAACTGTATTTAGTTTTTTATATACAACATTAGATTTATATGTGTTCTGGTTTTTGAAATTCTTTTCTTTGTTTATTTGACATATTTGGCATTGGGTAGTAATTTCTTTTGCTATACTTATGTCATTCTTTGCAAAATAATTGTCCCCAAATAGCATCCATAGCTTTCTTGAACCAATATGCATGTAATTGTTCAATATTTCAATATTTTCCTTGCCAGAGTTCTAGTTATTACATATACTTCTATGCCATTCATTATTTTATAATAAACTCCATCTTTCTTAAGGACTTTTTGTTTTTTACTCAAATTGATCTGATCTCTTATGATTTCTTTTTTAGAATATAATCCAGTGCTTTCTACTAACTGATTTAATCCAATTTTTATTGTTCGCTGCCCTTTTTGTGATGTATTTTCTAACCTTGATAAAGCATCTGCCACTATATTGGATTTTCCAGAAATGTATTTGATTTCAAAGCATTATTCACTCAATATTAGACTCCACCGATGTATTCTACTGTTTCCATATTTGTTATTTAATATAGATGTTAAAGCTTGGTGATCTGTTTCTATAGTAAATTCATTACCCAACAAATAAAATCTTAATTTTGTGACACAGTGTATGATACTTGCTAGTTCTAATTCTGAAACTGAGTAACCCTTTTCATGTGGCTTTGTAATTCTTGAAATGACTTGTATTGGGTATTCGACCCCATCATGTATTTGTAATAATACCCCTGAAAATCTCTCAATTGATGCATCTGTTCTTAATATGAATGGTTTTGTGTAGTCAGGATGGTATATTTTTAAATTTGACAGGAAAATATTTTTGATTTCTTGGAATGCTAGTTCTCTTCTCTAATCCCATCTCCATTTTACACCTCTTTTTCAGCAGTTCAAGTAATGGAATTTCTTTTATACTTAGATCTGGTATCATCCTTTTATAATAATTAATTATTCCAATAAATCCTCTTCAAGTTCTTAAATTGTGTAGTGTTTTATATTCCTGAATGACTTGTGTCATTCAGGACAATATATATAATATATATATATATATATATATATATATATATATATATATATATATATATATATATATATTGTTATGATGTGTTTTTTTGTTTGAATGATGAGCAATGAGTATTTTTAATAATATAATATATAGGGTTTTTATCGCGGTTCTCAAAGAATTAGCTTGTAAGTACTTTTTTAAATTATCTTTATTATAACTATTATGAAACACACATATATATCTAACCTAGTCAATGTAAATTTAAAATAAACTATCTTTAAACTGATATTCTTATAAAACTAATTAAATTCTATAGACAATCTAAAATTTAAACAAACTATCTTCAAAATTGAAATTGTTATGACACTACTAAATTATATTAACAAAATTTTGTACCTTTCTTTCACTGAATGCCTAAATGAACTATTTTCCACTAAGTATATAGATTCTAATCACCACTGAATGTCTTCGTACTTCAGTTATCCTTGTTTTTTGTGAAATTACCTTTTTCAATTATCAGCTTCTACCAATTTAAGATATATTTTTCTTCACCAGCATCTATACACCACCAACCAAACCAGCAAACAGCATTTATATTTATTCTTCTTTTCAATATACCAATATCCAATTATTATAAGTTGATTTATACTAATCTCCAACCATAATATAATTTAATTTCTTCCAATATACCTTTTTTTATCTTCAATAATTATTTGTGTATAATTATAAATGTGCATTAAATTATTTGCATTATTTTTAATCTTCATTTAACTCACTATATTAAACATTTTGACTATTTGTACTTGATTCACTGACTCCAACTAACTTTCATAATAAACTGCTTGACTTCTGACTAAAAAACTTAAAAACTTCTTAAAACTCTTCTGACTGCACTATCTAAAACTTTTCTGACTAAAAACTTTCAAAAACTGCTTGACTTCAGACTAAAAACTCAAAAACTGCCCAAAACTCTTCTGACTGCACTATCTAAAACTTTTCTGACTAAAAACTTTCAAAAAACTGCCAAAAACTGCCATCTTGAATCCAAATCACGGGTATTTATATCTTTTGGACATTCTAGAACCATCTCGTAAGATATCATGTTCCAATTTGTTCTATCAAATACTTGTCTGAATTTTCTGGAACAAACCATTTCGCAAACATGGCCATCTCCGGAGATCCAGAGAATTCCATTCTTTTCTATTAATAATTTTGTTTACATTTAGGCTTTTCAGATCAGAATATATAATTAAATTAGTAACTTAACATTCTAATTTAATAAAATACACATTTTAAACAATATATTATTATAACACACTTTATATTCGTAAATATTCTTAAACGTCACTTCAGAGTATAAATATCTGTCAATCTCCGAGAGTATTTTTGGTTGCCTAAGCACATGGCTCACTTATATATATTTACAATATTAAAATACAACTTTTTACAATTATTATGCTAATTTATTAAAAATGCCCTCACATAAATATATTTTTATTAAATTCTCTAGTATATAACTTATTTAAAACAACCAAATATCTAATATTATGTAGTATATAACTTATAAATTATTTTCTATAAACCGTAATCGTATCAATACCCCAAAATAATATTTAAAATAAATAATTTACTTATTATTTTTTTAAATATTAATTTTCTCATACCTTATTAAATTTAATAAATCAATTTTTTTTTTTTTTTATTTAAAATGTGTTAAATACATCCCTGTTCGCTGTCTATGTCAAAACAGAGAACAACGGAGCACAGTTCGGCTATTCTATGGTCAAACTGTCATGTCAAATGGAGCAATGGATGCGATATCAGAGAATAAAATATAACCTTAATTAAAATATAATCGATATGGTGTTCTGTTTGTTTATAGACAAAATCTAGGAATTATTTCCATTCAAAATAACTTTCATCAATATAAATTGGTAAGTTTTTTTTTAAGTTTTTTTTTTTTTTTTTACTTTATTATATTAGAAAGACATTTTTATAGCAATTATAGTATCAATTTGTGTCTAACCCCAAATTATGATTTTTAGGGTACAAATTAATTTCCATATATACAAAATTCAACAAGTATGATGTCAAATTGATTCAAAATAATGAAATCTACCATCTACCATTTAACAAATCAAGTCTATTGAATAAAATGGATATATCAGTAAGTTATTAGTGTTATTATATTTGTGTTAAAGGTATAGAAATCATTATTCAATCTCTTCATGATATTGAAAAATGTCGTTGATATGAAATATGCCTCTTAGTCTTTTCTCTGCATCTATTAACACATAACTATTTAGTCCATTCTGATTTTCAATTGTATATGGACCTTCAAACATTGGTTGTAATTTCTTACAACGGTTTTCTTTAACATTACTTTTTCTAAGTGAACGAATTAACACTATGTCTCCTTTTTTAAATGTGATTGGTTTTTTTATATTTCGATTTTGTCTTCTGATATATTTTTCAGCTTTCCTCCTAATTCGGTTATTCACTTTCTGCATTACTTGTTCTAACATATCCTGATTATATTCACTAATCCACTTTCTGTTTCCTATATGGCCAAACATTAAATATTCTGGTACTTCCTCTGTATTCAAATTATGTGTATTATTTAAAAAATACTCTACTTGTGGTATATGTTGCTGCCAAGTTTCGTGTTGATTTTGGCACAGTATCCTTAAATATTTTATAACTTCTTTAATATATCTTTCTGCAGGATTTGCCTGAGGATGTCTGATACTTGTAAAATGAATGTTGATTCCCTTTTTCTCACAAAATGTCCGAAATTTTTGGTTGTTAAAATATGTAGCATTATCTATTATGCAATTTCTAAATGGTCCTATTTCTTCGAAAAATTGATTAATATATAATTTTAATGTTTTAACATTTGTTCTGGAGCAGGGATATAGTTTAATAAATTTTGTATATAAATCAACTATCACTAGTATATGCTTTTTTCCTGTTGGACTGAGAACTAAATTTGAAATAAAATCCATGGAAACTGTATTTAGTTTTTCATATACAACATTAGATTTATATGTGTTCTGGTTTTTGAAATTCTTTTCTTTGTTTAGTTGACATATTGGGCATTGGGTAGTAATTTCTTTTGCTATACTTATGTCATTCTTTGCAAAATAATTGTCCCTAAATAGCATCCATAGCTTTCTTGAACCAATATGCATATAATTGTTATGTAAATTTTTCAATATTTTCTTTGCTAAAGTTCTAGTTATTACATATACTTCTATGCCATTTATTATTTTATAATATACCCCATCTTTCCTAAGGACTTTTTGTTTTTCACTCAAATTGATCTGATCTCTTATAATTTCTTCTTTAGAATATAATCCAGTACTTTCTACTAATTGATTTAATCCAATTTTTATTGTTCGCTGCCCTTTTTGTGGTATATTTTCTAACCTTGATAAAGCATCTGCCACTATATTGGATTTTCCAGAAATGTATTTGATTTCAAATGAGTATTCACTCAATATTAGACTCCACCGATGTATTCTACTGTTTCCATATTTGTTATTTAATATAGATGTTAAAGCTTGGTGATCTGTTTCTATTGTAAATTTATTACCCAACAAATAAAATCTTAATTTTGTGACACAGTGTATTATACTTGCTAGTTCTAATTCTGAAACTGAGTAACCCTTTTCATGCGGCTTTGTAATTCTTGAAATGAATTGTATTGGGTATTCGACCCCATCATGTATTTGTAATAATACCCCTGATAATCTCTCTATTGATGCATCTGTTCTTAATATGAATGGTTGTGTGTAGTCAGGATAGTATATTTTCAAATTTGACAGAAAAATGTTTTTAATTTCTTGGAATGCTAGTTCTCTTCTCTGATCCCATCTCCATTTTACACCTTTTCTCAGTAGTTCAAGTAATGGAATTTCTTTTATACTTAGATCTGGTATCATCCTTTTATAATAATTAATTATTCCAATAAATCCTCTTAAAGTTCTTAAATTGTGTGGTGTTTTATATTCCTGAATGACTTGTGTCCGTTCTGGATCCATTTCGATTCCCTTAGTGTTAAGTTTATAACCTAGATATATGACTTCTTTTTGAAAAAATGTACATTTTTCTTGATTTATTTTTAGTCCAACTTTGTCTAATCTATTTATTATAATTTTTAGGTGTTTCTCATGATCTTCAGCCGTTTTAGAAAAAATTAATATATCATCAATGTAGTGAATTACAAAATGTTCATATTGATCCAAAATATCATGAAGACATCTACATAGAGCACTGCAAGATGATTGAAGTCCAAATGGTACTACTTTGAATTGATATACTACTCCATCTATCTGAAATCCTGTATACTGTCTACTTTTTCTTTCTAGAGGTATTAACCAAAAACTATGCTGTAAATCGATTTTAGTGAAAAATGACATTCCTGTAATTCTTCCTAGTATTCCATCTATACTCATTGGTGCTTCAAATTGCTTTTCAGTGATCTTGTTAATATTCCTTGCATCCAAACATAACCTGATTTCACCTGATCTTTTTCGTACTACTACTATGGGGTTAATAAAATGTGTGTCTGCCTTCTCAATGATCCCATCTTCTAACATATTATTAATTGTTTTGTTTACTTCTTCTCTGTATTTATATGGTATTGGGTATGATTTTGTTTTAAAATCTTTTTCTTCTTTAACTTTTATACTATGGATATAATTTTGTGCAATTCTATTTTCTTTATTGACAAGTCCCTTGTGTTGCTGCAATATGGAAATGACTATTGATTTATATTCTTCAGGGCAATTTAAAACTTTTATCATATCTTCTTCTTTACAAATAAAATTATTCTTCATTATGTACTCATTATTCCTTGCTTCCAATTTTACGCACTCCGCCTCGTAGGCATCCATCTGCTTAAAATTTCCATTCCTTAAATATTCACTACAATAATTATTCTTTACATTCTTCTGGGACATTTCCCTATCATCAAAATACATTTCTTCTTCATAAACATCATTATTTTCTTTTAATAATATCCTATCAACTCTTATTCCTTCTTCTACCTCATCTTTCTGCATAAATTTAATTATTTGCCCTTCCAAAGTTACCATTTTTTCTTCAAAATCTATCTTTACTTTCTTCTTTTCCAATTCATCATTTCCCATTAATATATCAACACATAAATCCTTGACAATAAATCCTTGCATATTAATTTCTTTATTAAGAATATTAATTTTAAAATTGGCTAGTTTATCAATTTCACCCAACTTCTTATTATTTGCACCAATAATTTTAATTTTTGGAATCTTTATTATATCTGATAGTTTTAATGTATTAAAAATAAAATTCTCCGAGACTAAAGTACTTTCTGAACCAGTATCTATCATAATTTTAATCATTTTATTTTTGGCCAAAGCATTTATATAAATTAAATTAATAGAGTCAATAATTTTATCCTCATCTAAAAAAATAAATTCAGAAGGTTTTTCATAATAGCAATGGCCTAACTTGTAATTCAGAAAGTTTACTGCACAAAATTTTGATTATTAGAATTGTCAGATTGTATCCGACCACTTGGATCTGATGTCCTATGTCTTTCCCTACTATGACTTCTACTCACATTTTCCTGCCTTGTACTACTTCGTTCCCTGTCTTCGCAGCTTCTATTCCTTCGAACACAATTTACCTGTCTGTTATAGTTAGGTCGCTCTGTATTTCTTCTATTATTAAAATCTTGTCTATTATTATTAGTACTGTTATTAAAATGTTGTCTATTATAATTAGTATTATTATTAAAATTTTGTCTATTATAACTAGTATTATTATTAAAGTTCTGTCTATTTGGATTACTGTTATTATTATTAAAATTTTGTAAACTATTACCATATCTATAATTATTATATGATTGTCTATATTGTTGATTATCATTTTTACCATATTGAAAGTTATTATTGTTTTTTCTGTTGTTATTATTACTTGTCATATTGCCTCTTTGTATTCTTTGAATAAAATTAATAAAACTATCTATTGTTTGAATATTTTGTACAGTTACGGTTTGCACAACATCAGCATCAAAATGTCTAGATACATTTAAGACTGTTTCATCCTCTCTAAGTGGTGGTTCTAAATATTTTGCAACTGTTATCAATTTCAATGCATAATCTACCATATTTGATTTTAAATTTTGATTATACTTTCCAAAATATAGAATTTCTCTAAACTTTGCTTGCTCTAATTCACCCCAATAATAATTTAAAAATTTATTTTCAAATGTTTGAAAGTTATCTAAATCATTTTCAATACTAGCAAACCAAGTTGCTGCATTGTCATTTAATGTCATTCTAATATAATCTTTAATATCATTAATATTATTCACAAATCTTAATTTATGTTTTAAACTATTTATGTATACTCTAGGATGCAAATTTTTTATATTACCAGAGAATTTAATCCCAGTCTCATTTGTTAAATTTAAGTAAGGTCTCCCTATGTCTCTCATTTGTGAAATATCATCTATTCTCTGTTCCACATTTCTTATTTGATTACAATTTATTTGGATATTTTGTTGTATATCGTCTAATTTTTCTTCTGTGTTTCTCCTGTCTTCGTTAATTTTTACTTCTAAGTTACATTTCTGTAACTCTATTTTCTGTTCTATATCTATCTTATTATCTTGAATAATCCTCTTTACTTCTGTCCTCTCATTGTCTATCCTTTTCTTGTAGTCATTCCGTATACTTTTTATTTCATTTGCTACTTTTTTCTCTGCAGCTTCAAGTTTTTTATCCATTTGTTTTACAATTTTATTATTATTATCTTCTATTTTCTTTTCTAATTTTCTATAATTCTCTTCCAATTTCTGTTCCATTTTTTTCATGTCTTCTTTGACTTCTTTTGAATTCTCTTCCAATTTTTTTATGTCTTCTTTGATTTCTTTTGAATTCTCTTCCATTTTTTTCATGGCTTCTTTGATTTGTTTTGAATTATCTTCCATTGTCTTGTTCATCTGCATTATTAATGACATCAAAGTTGCCATATTAACATTTTCCTCTCTTTCTGGATTCATTTCTGCAGTATCTTGTGGAACTTGAACTAAACTCTCCTCTTGTATAGGTTGTGTTTCTACTTCCACATCTTCTTCATTCTTTTTGCTTCTTGTACCTTTCTTTCCTTGAGACATTTTGAGACTTTACTTGTTCAAGTATAATTAAAAATAAATTCTATAATTTTTGCTTTCTAATGAAAACTAATTTAATTATATGAGAGCACTTATCTTTCCAAACTAATTCTTTTAAATAGAGAGCCACCGCGTTGGGTGCCAAATTGTTATGATGTGTTTTTTTGTTTGAATGATGAGCAATGAGTATTTTTAATAATATAATATATAGGGTTTTTATCGCGGTTCTCAAAGAATTAGCTTGTAAGTACTTTTTTAAATTATCTTTATTATAACTATTATGAAACACACATATATATCTAACCTAGTCAATGTAAATTTAAAATAAACTATCTTTAAACTGATATTCTTATAAAACTAATTAAATTCTATAGACAATCTAAAATTTAAACAAACTATCTTCAAAATTGAAATTGTTATGACACTACTAAATTATATTAACAAAATTTTGTACCTTTCTTTCACTGAATGCCTAAATGAACTATTTTCCACTAAGTATATAGATTCTAATCACCACTGAATGTCTTCGTACTTCAGTTATCCTTGTTTTTTGTGAAATTACCTTTTTCAATTATCAGCTTCTACCAATTTAAGATATATTTTTCTTCACCAGCATCTATACACCACCAACCAAACCAGCAAACAGCATTTATATTTATTCTTCTTTTCAATATACCAATATCCAATTATTATAAGTTGATTTATACTAATCTCCAACCATAATATAATTTAATTTCTTCCAATATACCTTTTTTTATCTTCAATAATTATTTGTGTATAATTATAAATGTGCATTAAATTATTTGCATTATTTTTAATCTTCATTTAACTCACTATATTAAACATTTTGACTATTTGTACTTGATTCACTGACTCCAACTAACTTTCATAATAAACTGCTTGACTTCTGACTAAAAAACTTAAAAACTTCTTAAAACTCTTCTGACTGCACTATCTAAAACTTTTCTGACTAAAAACTTTCAAAAACTGCTTGACTTCAGACTAAAAACTCAAAAACTGCCCAAAACTCTTCTGACTGCACTATCTAAAACTTTTCTGACTAAAAACTTTCAAAAAACTGCCAAAAACTGCCATCTTGAATCCAAATCACGGGTATTTATATCTTTTGGACATTCTAGAACCATCTCGTAAGATATCATGTTCCAATTTGTTCTATCAAATACTTGTCTGAATTTTCTGGAACAAACCATTTCGCAAACATGGCCATCTCCGGAGATCCAGAGAATTCCATTCTTTTCTATTAATAATTTTGTTTACATTTAGGCTTTTCAGATCAGAATATATAATTAAATTAGTAACTTAACATTCTAATTTAATAAAATACACATTTTAAACAATATATTATTATAACACACTTTATATTCGTAAATATTCTTAAACGTCACTTCAGAGTATAAATATCTGTCAATCTCCGAGAGTATTTTTGGTTGCCTAAGCACATGGCTCACTTATATATATTTACAATATTAAAATACAACTTTTTACAATTATTATGCTAATTTATTAAAAATGCCCTCACATAAATATATTTTTATTAAATTCTCTAGTATATAACTTATTTAAAACAACCAAATATCTAATATTATGTAGTATATAACTTATAAATTATTTTCTATAAACCGTAATCGTATCAATATATATATATATATATATATATATATATATATATATATATATATATATTGTTATGATGTATTATTTATGAATGATGAGCAATGAGTATTTTTAATAATATAATATATAGGGTTTTTATCGCGGTTCTCAAAGAATTAGCTTGTAAGTACTTTTTTAAATTATCTTTATTATAACTATTATGAAACACACATGTATATCTAACCTAGCCAATGTAAATTTAAAATAAACTATCTTTAAATTGATGTTCTTATAAAACTAATTAAATTCTATAGACAATGTTAAATTTAAACAAACTATCTTCAAAATTGAAATTGTTATAACACTAACTAAATTATATTAACAAAATTTTGTACCTTTCTTTCACTGAATGCCTAAATGAACTGTTTTCCACTATATATATTCTAATCACCACTGAATGTCTTCGTACTTCGGTTATCCTTGTTTTTGTGAAATTTCTTTTTCCAATTATCAGCTTCTACCAATTTAAGATATATTTTTCTTCACCAGCATTTTTACACCACCAAGCAAACCAGCAAACACCATTTATATTTATTCTTCTTTTCAATATACCAATATCCAATTATTATAAGTTGATTTATACTAATCTCCAATCATAATATAATTTTAATTCCTTCCAATGTCCATCCAATATTCTTCTAATATACTTTGATAATCTTCAATAATTATTTGTGTATAATTATAAATGTGCATTAAATTATATGCATAATTTTTAATCTTCATTTAACTCACTATATTAAACAATTGGACTATTTGTACTTGATTCACTGACTCCAACTAACTTTCATATTTCTTACTAAACTTTTCTGACTGACTTCTTGAAAATTCTGAACAATTTACTTCACTAACTAAATGTGTCTACTAACTTTCATAATGAACTGGCCTGACTTCTGACTAAAAACTGCCATCTTGAATCCAAATCACGGGTATTTATATCTTTTTGGATATTCTAGAACCATCTGGTAAGAGATCATGTTCCAATTTGTTCTATTAAATACATGTCTGAATTTTCTGGAACAAACCATTTCGCAAACATGGCCATCTCCGGTGATCCAGAGAATTCCATTTTTTTCTATTAATAATTTTGTTGACATTTAGGCTTTTCAGATCAGAATAAACATTTAAATCATTAAATATATATAAATTAAACATTTTAAACTAACATTATTATTATAACCCCACTTATATTCGTATTTATTCTTAAACGTCACTTCAGAGTATGTATATCTGTCTATCACTCACTGTATAGTTGGTTGCCTATGCACATGGCTCACTTAAATATATTTACAACATTAAAATACAACTTTTTACAATTATTATATGCTAATTTATTAAAAATGCCCTCACATAAATATATTTTTATTAAATTCTCTAGTATATAACTTATTTAAAATAATCAAATACTTTTTTATATCTAATATTATGTAGTATATAACTTATAAATTATTTTCTATAAACCCCAATTGTCACAATACCCCAAAATAATATTTAAAATAAATAATTTACTTATTATTTTTTTAAATATTAATTTTCTCATACCTTATTAAATTTAATAAATCAATTTTTTTTTATTTAAAATGTGTTAAATACATCCCTGTTCGCTGTCTATATCAAAGCAGAGAACAACGTAGCACAGTTCGGCTATTCTATGGTCAAACTGTCATGTCAAATGGAGAATGGATTTTATCAGAGAATAAAATATAACCTTAATTAAAATATAATCTATATTGTGTTCTGTTTATTTATAAACAAAATCTAGGAATTATTTCCATTCAAAATAACTTTCATCAATATAAATTGCTAAGTTTTTCCACTTTATTATATTAGAAAGACATTTTTATAGCAATTATAGTATCAATTTTGTGTCTAACCCCAAATTATGATTTTTAGGGTACAAATTAATTTCCATATATACAAAATTCAACAAGTATGATGTCAAATTGATTCAAAATAATGAAATCTACGTTAGTGTTAAGTTTATAACCTAGATATATCACTACTTTTTGAAAAAATGTACATTTTTCTTGATTTATTTTTAGTCCAACTTTGTCTAATCTATTTATTATAATTTTTAGGTGTTTCTCATGATCTTCAGCCGTTTTAGAAAAAATTAATATATCATCAATGTAGTGAATTACAAAATGTTCATATTGATCCAAAATATCATGAAGACATCTACATAGAGCACTGCAAGATGATTGAAGTCCAAATGGTACTACTTTGAATTGATATACTACTCCATCTATCTGAAATCCTGTATACTGTCTACTTTTTCTTTCTAGAGGTATTAACCAAAAACTATGCTGTAAATCGATTTTAGTGAAAAATGACATTCCTGTAATTCTTCCTAGTATTCCATCTATACTCATTGGTGCTTCAAATTGCTTTTCAGTAATCTTGTTAATATTCCTTGCATCCAAACATAACCTGATTTCACCTGATCTTTTTCGTACTACTACTATGGGGTTAATAAAACGTGTGTCTGCCTTCTCAATGATCCCATCTTCTAACATATTATTAATTGTTTTGTTTACTTCTTCTCGGTATTTATATGGTATTAGGTATGATTTTGTTTTAAAATCTTTTTCTTCTTTAACTTTTATACTATGGATATAATTTTGTGCAATTCTATTTTCTTTATTGACAAGTCCCTTGTGTTGCTGCAATATGGAAATGACTATTGATTTATATTCTTCAGGGCAATTTAAAACTTTCATCATATCTTCTTCTTTACAAATAACATTATTCTTCATTATGTACTCATTATTCCTTGCTTCCAATTTTACGCACTCCACCTCGTAGGCATCCATCTGCTTAAAATTTCCATTCCTTAAATATTCACTACAATAATTATTCTTTACATTCTTTTTGGGCATATCCCTATCATCAAAATACATTTCTTCTTCATAAACATCATTATTTTCTTTTAATAATATCCTATCAACTCTTATTCCTTCTTCTACCTCATCTTTCTGCATAAATTTAATTATTTGCCCTTCCAAAGTTACCATTCTTTCTTCAAAATCTATCTTTACTTTCTTCTTTTCCAATTCATCATTTCCCATTAATATATCAACACATAAATCCTTGACAATAAATCCTTGCATATTAATTTCTTTATTAAGAATATTAATTTTAAAATTGGCTAGTTTATCAATTTCACCCAACTTCTTATTATTTGCACCAACAATTTTAATTTTTGGAATCTTTATTATATCTGATAATTTTAATGTATTAAAAATAAAATTCTCCGAGACTAAAGTACTTTGTGAACCAGTATCTATCATAATCTTAATCATTTTATTTTTGGCCAAAGCATTTATATAAATTAAATTAATAGATTCAATAATTTTCTCTTCATCTAAAGAAATAAATTCAGAAGGTTTTTCATAATAGCAATGGCCTAACTTGTAATTCAGAAAGTTTACTGCACAAAATTTTGATTATTAGAATTGTCAGATTGTATCTGACCACTTGGATCTGATGTCCTATGTCTTTCCCTACTATGACTTCTACTCACATTTTCCTGCCTTGTACTACTTCGTTCCCTGTCTTCGCAGCTTCTATTCCTTCGAACACAATTTACCTGTCTGTTATAGTTAGGTCGCTCTGTATTTTTTCTATTGTTAAAATCTTGTCTATTATTATTAGTACTGTTATTAAAATGTTGTCTATTATAATTAGTATTATTATTAAAATTTTGTCTATTATAACTAGTATTATTATTAAAGTTCTGTCTATTTGGATTACTGTTATTATTATTAAAATTTTGTAAACTATCACCATACCTAGTATTATTGTTATATGATTGTCTATATTGTTGATTATCATTTTTATTATATTGAAAGTTATTATTGTTTTTTCTGTTGTTATTATTACTTGTCATATTGCCTCTTTGTATTCTTTGAATAAAATTAATAAAACTATCTATTGTTTGAATATTTTGTACAGTTACTGTTTGCACAACATCAACATCAAAATGTCTAGATACATTTAAGACTGTTTCATCCTCTCTAAGTGGTGGTTCTAAATATTTTGCAACTGTTATCAGTTTCAATGCATAATCTACCATATTTGATTTTAAATTTTGATTATACTTTCCAAAATATAGAATTTCTCTAAACTTGGCTTGCTCTAATTCACCCCAATAATAATTTAAAAATTTATTTTCAAATGTTTGAAAATTATCTAAATCATTCTCAATACTAGCAAACCAAGTTGCTGCATTGTCATTTAATGTCATTCTAATATAATCTTTAATATCATTAATATTATTCACAAATCTTAATTTATGTTTTAAACTATTTATGTATACTCTAGGATGCAAATTTTTTATATTACCAGAGAATTTACTCCCAGTCTCATTTGTTAAATTTAAGTAAGGTCTCCCTATGTCTCTCATTTGTGAAATATCATCTATTCTCTGTTCCACATTTCTTATTTGATTACAATTTATTTGGATATTTTGTTGTATATTGTCTAATTTTTCTTCTGTGTTTCTCCTGTCTTCGTTAATTTTTACTTCTAAGTTACATTTTTGCAACTCTATTTTCTGTTCTATATCTATCTTATTATCTTGAATAATCCTCTTTACTTCTGTCCTCTCATTGTCTATCCTTTTCTTGTAGTCATTCCGTATACTTTTTATTTCATTTGCTACTTTTTTCTCTGCAGCTTCAAGTTTTTTATCCATTTGTTTTACAATTCTATTATTATTATCTTCTATTTTCTTTTCTAATTTTCTATGATTCTCTTCCAATTTCTGTTCCATTCTTTTCATGTCTTCTTTGACTTCTTTTGAATTCTGTTCCATTTTTTGTTCTATTTTTTTTATGTCTTCTTTGACTTCTTTGGAATTCTCTTCCATTTTTTGTTCTATTTTTTTCATGTCTTCTTTGACTTCTTTTGAATTCTCTTCCATTTTTTTCGTATTCTCTTCTATTGTCTTGTTCATCTGCATCATTAATGACATCAAAGCTGCCATATTGACATTTTCCTCTCTTTCTGGATTCATTTCTGCAGTATCTTGTGGAACTTGAACTAAACTCTCCCCTTGTATAGGTTGTGTTTCTACTTCCACATCTTCTTCATTCTTTTTGTTTCTTGTACCTTTCTTTCCTTGAGACATTTTGAGACTTTACTTCTTCAAATATAATTAAAAATAAAATCTATAATTTTTTCTTTCTAATGAAAATTAATTTAATTATATGAGAGCACTTATCTTCCCAAACTAATTCTTTTAAATAGAGAGCCACCGCGTTGGGTGCCAAATTGTTATGATGTGTTTTTTGTTTGAATGATGAGCAATGAGTATTTTTAATAATATAATATATAGGGTTTTTATCGCGGTTCTCAAAGAATTAGCTTGTAAGTACTTTTTTAAATTATCTTTATTATAACTATTATGAAACACACATGTATATCTAACCTAGCCAATGTAAATTTAAAATAAACTATCTTTAAATTGATGTTCTTATAAAACTAATTAAATTCTATAGACAATGTTAAATTTAAACAAACTATCTTCAAAATTGAAATTGTTATAACACTAACTAAATTATATTAACAACATTTTGTACCTTTCTTTCACTGAATGCCTAAATGAACTGTTTTCCACTATATATATTCTAATCACCACTGAATGTCTTCGTACTTCGGTTATCCTTGTTTTTGTGAAATTTCTTTTTCCAATTATCAGCTTCTACCAATTTAAGATATATTTTTCTTCACCAGCATTTTTACACCACCAAGCAAACCAGCAAACACCATTTATATTTATTCTTCTTTTCAATATACCAATATCCAATTATTATAAGTTGATTTATACTAATCTCCAATCATAATATAATTTTAATTCCTTCCAATGTCCATCCAATATTCTTCTAATATACTTTTATAATCTTCAATAATTATTTGTGTATAATTATAAATGTGCATTAAATTATATGCATAATTTTTAATCTTCATTTAACTCACTATATTAAACAATTGGACTATTTGTACTTGATTCACTGACTCCAACTAACTTTCATATTTCTTACTAAACTTTTCTGACTGACTTCTTGAAAATTCTGAACAATTTACTTCACTAACTAAATGTGTCTACTAACTTTCATAATGAACTGGCCTGACTTCTGACTAAAAACTGCCATCTTGAATCCAAATCACGGGTATTTATATCTTTTTGGATATTCTAGAACCATCTGGTAAGAGATCATGTTCCAATTTGTTCTATTAAATACATGTCTGAATTTTCTGGAACAAACCATTTCGCAAACATGGCCATCTCCGGTGATCCAGAGAATTCCATTCTTTTCTATTAATAATTTTGTTGACATTTAGGCTTTTCAGATCAGAATAAACATTTAAATCATTAAATATATATAAATTAAACATTTTAAACTAACAATATTATTATAACCCCACTTATATTCGTATTTATTCTTAAACGTCACTTCAGAGTATGTATATCTGTCTATAACTCACTGTATAGTTGGTTGCCTATGCACATGGCTCACTTAAATATATTTACAACATTAAAATACAACTTTTTACAATTATTATATGCTAATTTATTAAAAATGCCCTCACATAAATATATTTTTATTAAATTCTCTAGTATATAACTTATTTAAAATAATCAAATACTTTTTTATATCTAATATTATGTAGTATATAACTTATAAATTATTTTCTATAAACCCCAATTGTCACAATATATATATATATATATATATATATATATATATATATATATATATATATATATATATATATATATATATATTAATGTGATAATAAAAGTCAGAGGTGCGCCAAGCAATTAATTAGCTAATTAATTAATTAATTAAACTTATTTAAATGATGCAATTATGATTTTATCACACTATTTATTTCTCTTATCTCAGGGTTATATTCGTGCTTCAATATCTATGCTTTACATATGATAGGTAAGGTCTGAGGGATACCGGAATAATAAACATATATGATACAAAATTATATATTGAAATAAAATTTACAATCAAATATCTTAAACAAAAAATATCTCATATAAGGATTATCAAAATTTTGTTCTACGTACGTGAACCTTTAAAAATTAATGTTATATACTATATAAATGAAAATTTCAAATCAAAATTGTTGTTCTATATCTCCTGATAAATATTTCTATCTTTTCTAAAGCAACAAAAAAAAAACTTTGTTGATACAGGAAAAACTGACGAATGGTAAAAAAAACTATCTCTCTGATGATGAGTTGTCCAAATCCTTGTTCCTTGTAGCCTACACTATCTATTCTATCAGTTCCATAGGTAATCAGCAATCTTACAACAAATTATTGCGAGCTTCTCGTCTTCAATGATCTCCTTCAGATGCACGTATCGTTCAAAAGATGCTAGCCTCTTCTCCTCTCGATAAACTGAATCTCTCGTTCTGGTCTGAACAGTGACTCTTGGAATATATAAGTAGAAAAGTATGACTTACAATATTTTACGGTCTACCCCTTTTTTAGAAAAAGGGGTAGACCAAAACTCAGATGGAGGGATGGTGTAGATGAGGATGGTAGACAAATAGGCGCAGCAAACTGGCAACAGTTGGCAATGGATAGAACTGACTGGCGTAATAGACTTGGGAAGGTCGAGGCTCTTTTTTAGGGCTGTAGCACCAATGATGATGATGAAGTATGACTTACAATATTTTACTGGATCAGCCTCCGTCAGGATACACTTAGTCCACGAAAACTCACAAACATTCACTTCTAATGCTTACTATCACTTGGGAACCGCCAAAGAACAACGACTGTTCGCATTGCACCCTTGGAAAACAACTGAACCTATTTTCTCCCTCAAAAATCCAGCTAAACTCTCATTCCTACATAGCTATCTCCCTCTTTTTCAATGTCCTCCAATCAGAGTTCCTCATACTTCCTACCATCTACCATTTAGATGACAAATAACAATTTTACCTAGAATTATAAATTTCCTAAAAACTATTAACATGCTAATCGGTTTCTACCAATTCTTAAGAACCAACGGAGAAATACAATTTCTAAATTCTACCCTATTGTCTTTATTCACTGTACAAGTCCATTTGGAAAACCCGGTCGTATTGTTCAATTCACTTAACCCCCCAAAACCTGACCCCCTTAAAACTTATTCAAAAATGTTTTTCTCTTCAATTTGGCAATAAAATGGATTAAGATACAATATACTTCAGGCATTTTTGTTTCAAATATACCTAGGTGGTCGTAAATAGCTGTCTAAATATTCATACGCTAGGCTTTCACAACACCATGTTTTTATTAGAAATTATACAATAATAGAAACGAAACTAATGAACTAATGAACGTTTACAAAAAAAACTTAAAATTATAAACAAAATAAATTTATCTCAAGTGGTACAATTTAAAACAGTTAATGTGAAGTCCAACATTACATTTGGTGCAAATAAAAGTTACACATTTATGGCATCTTGCACAACGTCTCTGTGTTTGATTTTTGATCGGCCAATGATTCAGTCTGTCATATCGAACTTCATCAAGGACATTTGAGGTTCTTTGAGGTGTAGGAGTACGAAGATCATTCATTTCTTCAAGTAATAGCAAGGAATTGAAATAATTATCTAGGAAAATTTCACTTCCTTCAGGAACATATCCTAAAGCCATCCTTTTTGTAACAGAACTGCCTAAAGGTATATTAGTATCTCTTTGGCTTTTCCCCTCATATAGTTCAAACTTAACGCAGTATCCATTAGGAGTATTTAAACACCAAAACTTAAACCCAAATCAAATGGGCTTTCCCCTAATGAATTGTTTGAAATGATGACGACCGTAATAGGGTTCCATCGCCTCATCTAGAGACCATACAGTAGGTAACGGGTTTGCATACAATTGAAACTTTGATGACATATGCTTCAAAAGGGGTCTTACTTTTCTGCATTTATCCTGTGGATCAGTTTCGTTGTTATCACTAAAATGAAGGTATTTAAAAATAACCAGAAACCTATCACGGGACATAGCATTTGACACAGTCGGGTTGTAGGTGTCAGCCGATTTCTCCCAATACATTCTTCGATTTGGAAGTTTCACATATCCAGAAAGCAACAAAATAGCCAAAAATTTATAGAACTCTTCAGGAGCAATTGTAAAAGATTCATTTCCATTTTTGTACTTCGCATATTTTTGGGACTCTTCGCAAATTTGTTGAACAAATTCCAATGGCCAGAAAAGCTTAAAAAAATCAATTGGGCGACCTCCTGACTCGATCATATCATTTATGGTTTGAGGTCGATTTTGAATTTGATTTTTTGTTTTTAAATTAGAATCCTCTGGCAACTCTTCTACAAAATGCAAGGGTTTCCACGAACGTCTTGTTTTTTCGACTTTCAATTTTTTAGGCTTAGGTATGCTAATCCTGTTCTCATTTTTGAAGTAGAGGGTTCCAAATTCAATTCCATCCTTTCACGGTCGTGTGTAATTATTTCCACCTGAGAGCACTCTGCTAGTAGACCAGGGCCCAATAAATTTACGCTATTAGTATTCACCAAATTTTCTTCCTCTGGAACTTCATCGGTATCCGTGTCTCCGTCGTTTTCAGGGGGAAACAATGTAATGTCTATTAATTGTGCACCGGCAAGTTCATCGTCACTATCGGACTCTTCCAGACACGCTATTAGCTCTTCGGTAGTGAGTGGTCTCCTAAAAAAAAACAAATATAAAATTACAATGCCTAACTAAACTAATGGTCATAAAATCCTAACGTATGAATTTTCATACGCTTAATTTTTGAATACCCTCGGTAACACAAAGTTATTCTGTATACCACTAAATATAAACAGTGGTGTAATATAACCTTTAAATGAAAAAATAAACAAAGAATCTGACTAAAAACATAACAACTTAGCAATATTTTTGTATAAAGACTTACCTCCTGTCCCACTTTTGACGGAATTTAGTTGTCACGTCAGTTTGATTTGATTTAGAAGCCAAATTTTTAACTAAATACACCAATTAACCGGTAAAATATAAACACCACACGTTGTTTAATTGATATTTGACACAATAAACAGAAACCAGCGCCGTCTTTTCGCTGTAAAGGTAAACAAAAATGGTATGTTTTGCGTATGGATATTTAGACAGTAGGTTTTGAAGGGTTAAGCTCCATCAAAAATATTTTACAAAGAAAATAATTTATGCATATCTTTAAATTTTGTTTACTACAGGTAATCCAAAGATAATGGACTTTCATTTCTTCGAAATATTTTTTATAGTTTATTAGGTGAATTATTTGTTTAATATTTTATACTTTGAAATATTAAGAGCAAACCAATATTATTTTGTATTTTTACATAGCATAAAAACTCTCCAGGATATCTTGAAAATCTATTTAGATGGTCTATTTAGTAATTTTAATTTTATCTTTGGCGGATAAAATGAATTATAACAATATATATAGAAATGTTTCTTCAACGTTAAGTTTCCAAAAAAAATCTTTATTTCGAAATTAAAAGTTTACAATTTTGAGAAATACTACCAACTACTACATTTAATGATTTAAACTTACTATTGAAACATAATAATTACAATAATAATAAAAATATTGATTTCTTCCTATTTATAACATCGGACATCGGAATCTGCTGATTCTTAATAGTAGTTAAGCTTATGGCTACATTTCTCCTCCCTCCATTGGTTGGTACTTCGTCCTCGAAGTTTTGGTTACTTCGGCTATCAGATCGTCCAATATCTGGATCTGGGCAGGATGCAATTTTTCTCCAAATAGTATTTTGGAAATTCGTTTTCTTTTCCTAATTAGGAAGATTATTAGGAAAGCTAAAATAGTTAAAAATATTATATAACAGAAGTGGTGCTCAGTCCTATTCATAATCGGGGTAGTACGTCTATGGTATCTAGTGGTTGAATTTGGCCATGTGTCTCTGGGATTGTTAATTTTTCGATTTTCATCTCATGGTTTGGTATTAATTTTATTGGAACAATTTTTGGAATGGAAATATCTTGTGATGTCTTTTAATTAAATTGGATACCTTCGATCATTATTGGTACATCTGTCGTCAAGAGGCTGGTTGAATTAATTTCTATCTGCTGGATTCTCGTCGGGTGAACTATTCCTAGCAATATGACTTTGCTGGTTTCTTGAAAAAAGTTCTCTGTGATTAATGTTTTTGTGCAATTATCTACATTGGGTATGTTACATTTGGATTGTACATAGTTGGAACAAACTATGTTATCACCTTGTCCTATACAAGTAGGTAGGTTCTAATAAGTTTCATTAGAAATTCGTTTATATTTTGTAGATTTATTATCTCATTGTGTAGAATGATATAGCTGTCGAAATCAGCTGATAATTTGTTAAGTGCAGATATTAGAATTGAATTATCAGAATCTAGTTTTTCTAAGAGTTTATCGAATCTCGTGTTAAAAGAGTTTCCATAAGATATTTAAGATATTTGATTATTAAATTTTTTTAATAATTTTATTTTGTTTATTTTCTAAAGAGATTATGTGTGATTTTAATAAGTCTAAGTCAGAGTCGACTGGATTATAACCGTTATTCAGAATCTCCTGAATACTGAGTGGATGGACCAGGGCGAGGATTGTCCTGTGAAAAATTTGGGTCTTGAGTAGGTTTGTCTACATGTTTTCGTATTCTTTTTACATATTTAAGGTGAGTCCTTGTTAAATTTTGTTTATCTGTTTTACCGATAATTTTTGTTTTGTCTTGTGTTTCTGGATGAATAGTGGAGAAAGGGGGCTTGTAATTTAGACTTATGTTTTTACTTAGAAACATATAGGGATTTTGTGAGGTCTATTTCCAGAATATCTTCGGCATTTTCGTTTTGTCTATATGTTGTTGTCTTTTTTGTTTTTGTTTATTATATAGTTCTGCAATAAAGGGTTGGAATTCTTCTTTATGTCTTTTATTATATGTTTCCTTATATCGGAAGATCAAAGTCAAAATGTATTTCTTCTGCATATGGTCCGTACAGAATTGAGAAAGGGGAGTAATCTGTGAAACTATGGATTGATTGGTTGTAAATGAGAATGGCATGTGTTAGAATGTCATCTAACGAATCATTTGGATTTTGGGCTTGTAAGGTCCCAAGTTTTTCAATAAGAGTTCAATGAACGCGCTCTACTGGAGATCTTGAGGAAGAATTGTTTACTGTTGTAAAATGTATTTCGATTTTGTGGATATTTAGGAATTCTTTGACTGTGGAAATGAATTCGGTGCCGCTGTCGCATACGATCTTTTTTGGATACTTGTGGTGCAAAAAGTAGTGTCTTAATTTATTTAGTATGGACATAGGTTTTGTCGGTGAGCTTATAGCATTGATCGTATTTGGAAAAAGAATCTATTATTATGAGATACAGGTTTTTATTGCAGTGGAATAGATCGATATGTAATATATCAAAAGGTTTTTGACCTAACAACGGTCCTAATTGGGGAAGTTTATAAGGACGTCGTTCGTGTAATGTTTTATTGAGACAACTATTGTTAGTTAAATCTTTATTATTTAGACTTCTACATATCTTTTACAATGTCTGTTCTCTAGTGACAAGTGACAGACGTAACACCGACAGGTGCACTATCTCATGTTAAGGTTGGTTCACACTCAGCTGTTTATGTTACATCTCCCTCTTTTACAATACTTAAAAACAACTGAAAACACTAAACTAAAAAATACAATATTTAAAATATGATTAATCTCTATATCTAGCTGGTTTTATAATGCAACGACCAGAGCGGGTTTTGTTAGGGCCTGTTACTGGTATAATTGTTTTACTTTGAGTTTTATCTGATTTTTCATTACTAATAGATGTTTCTGTTTGAATCTCAAATTTTGATTTAGAGACATCATTTTTGCACATAGGTAATAAATCCTCATTATTGTATTCCAGAGACACCGGATTTGGATTTGGTCTCAAGAACGATGAATCCATCTTAGAACCTTATCCCTATCCTCCCTCACCAAATATGATCTAGGAGTACTATGTTCTTGAACCACTTCACCTGGTACCCAATGATTGTCTTTCTTTATCATTACACTCTGCCCTTCTACAAATAAAGGTCTTTCGTGAGCTTGCTTGTTATATAAATTTTTAGTTTTAATCAGCTGTTTCTGTTAATAATATCCTAGTAACAGGTAAATTGGTTCGAAGCAATCGTTTGTTCAATAGCTCTGATGGGGAAATATTTAGACCAGAGAGGAGGGATGTTCTATATTCTAATAAGGCTTTATGAATGTCATTATCTGAATCATAACATTTTTTTAAGGGTATTTTTACAAATACTAACAGCTTTTTCACTTAGTCCATTTGATTTGGGGTATTTTGGACTGGAGGTTATCAAATTTATTTCCCAACTTTTAGCAAAGTCTTTAAATTGCTTACTGTTAAATGGTTGGTTATCAGACATAAATTTAGTTATTATGCCATGAGTAGAGAAAACAACTTTAAGCTTGTCAATTACTTCCTCTGCAGTTTTATTTTTTAAAGGAATAAGTTCTATCCAATTACTAAAGTAATCAACCAAAGTCAAATAATCTTGATCTGCATAAGTTTAAATATCAGCTCTCACTTTTTCAAATGGAATATTTGATCTTTCATACTGAATGAGTGGTTCTCTAGTAATTTTCCGACTGTATTTTAAGCATGTTTTACATTTCGATACAAAATTCTGTACATCTTGTGATATACCAGGTCAATAAAATATTTTCCTGGCTCTAGCTTTGGACTTTTCTATTCCAAAATGCCCTACATGTAATCTATTTAACATTTGCTGTCTTACCAATTTAAAGTTATGAAAAATTGGATCATTGTTAATATGTATGTCGTCCTTAATATTGTAAAATGCTTTGATATCACGTTCTAAAATCGATTTTCTATTTGGCCATTCTGTTTGACAAAACTTTTTTATCTGTGACAAAATCTGATCATTGTTGGTTGCAGCTCTGATTTCTTCAATTCTCTCCACAGATACGAGTAGATCAAACTCAACTGAGTGATCAATTTCTCTTATCTCTTTATCATCTTTAACTGGGGTCTTTATAAATGATCATGATAGGAGATCTGCTATGTACATATGTTTTCCAGGCAAGTATTGTACTTCAAAATCATATTTAAGCATTTTTAATTTTAATCTTTGTAAACGAGAACTTATTTTACAAATGTCTTTCTTGTTAATTGCCACCAATGGTTTGTGATCAGATTTTATTATTACTTTTCTACCATACACAAACTGATGGAACTTATTTAAATTATAGCAAATTGCCAGATACTCCTTTTCAATCTGAGCCCATCTAGTTTCTGTGTCAGTCAGGCCTCTACAAGCAAATGCTACTGGCCTACCTTCCTGTAGCAAACAGCAGCCAATACCATGCTGGCTTGCATCAGTTTGTATTTCTATGGGCAACATAGGATCAAATATTTTTAATATAGGTATTTTAGAGACTATATTTTTAATTTTTTGGAAAACTGCCAAGTGATCTTCTGTCCACTTACATTATTTTTAATCAAATTTCTTAACGGTGACAACAATTCAGAGAGATTCGGTAAGTATTTAGACAAGTAATTAAACATACCTAATATTCTTAACAATTCTTTTTTATTTTTAGGTTCTTCAAGCATCAGAACAGCTTTTATATATTCAGTGCCAGGTTTAACACCTTCAGAGGAAAAAACCTGACAAAGATAACTAACTTCAGAGACTTTGCATTGAATTTTATTTTTATTAAATCTTATACCAGACCTCTCTGCTCTCTTAATTACATCTTTAATGATTTCATCATGTACTTATGATGAAGTCTTAAAAGTAGATCCCAATCGGCAAATCCTCAAATATTTTCTCATTCATGCGCTGAAATACCTCAGGACTAACATTTAAACCGAAAGGCAATCGATTAAAGCAAAATTTTCCAAATGGTGTTATAAATGTACATAGTTTACGACTTTTAGAATCAAGAGGAGCCGGTAAAACCCTTCTTTTAAATCAAGCACAGTAAATATTTTTTTGTCTTTTAGCTTAATTGATAACTCATCAATTGTAGGAATAGGAAACTGGTCTAAACATATCCACTTATTTAAATGAACTGGATCTAAGCATATACGTAGGGCCCCTGATGGTTTCTCCACTATAACTATATTGTTGACCCATTCTGTTGGCTCTTCAACTTTAGAAAATATTCCTCTTTTCTCAAGATCTTTTAAAGCCTCTTTAAGACGTGGTTTTAAAGCATCAGGTACCCTTCGACAACTACTAGTTACAGGCTCGGCTTTTTTATGCAACACAATCTTATACTGATAGGGAATTTTGCCAGTGCCTTGAAAAACATTAGAATATTTTGTTAACAGTTCACTTTTTTCTTTAGAGTAAGTACTTACTGTATCTACTTTTTTTATTAGACCAATTTTTGTACAAGTGTTTAAACCTAAGATGGGCATACTGTCGTTGCAATCTATTACCACAAATTTAATATTATAACTTTTACCTTTGATAAAACAACTTAAAATAATGTTACCTATGGCTATCACTCTATTGTTTCCATAAGTGTTAAGTTCAAGGTTATTTTCTACAATTTTATCTACAAATTTTAAGCTTTTTACAAAATTTAACGGTAGGCAGTTACAATTAGCCCCTGAATCCAGCTTGAAATTTACGAACTCATTATTTATTAATATATCAATAGTCCAAATATTACCTTTATTATTGTTTTTTACATTATCCAATGTTAATTCATCTATGTAGGGTTCACCATCACTCTCTGAAGTTGAGGTTTCAGCGCTAATATTATAAATAGTACTTGACCTCTTTTTCGAATAGTCTAACTTCCTGTCATGCATTGAAGAAAAATGATTAGGTTTTCTGCAATTGTTACAAATTTTTCCAAAGGCTGGACAACTTCTTGGGCCATGCTTTGTGCCACATTTAAAACAGTTATATTGGTTGTTACAGACAGCTTCTGCAGGTCGTTCTAGAGTTTTGCTCCTGGAGGGTCTATTGTATCTAATTTCATCAACTTCTGCATTTTTTCTGAGGCTTTTGACTTGGAAGGTACTCACTTCTGCTATTCTGCATTGATTTTCGGCTTAGCAGTTAGGTTTGGAATTCTTAAAAGTCTTTTTTGCAAAGCTTGGTCTCGAATCTCACTAACTAGTCTATCTCTTATTAGGGAGTCTTCAAGAGAATCAAAATTGCAATTTTTTGTCAGCAATTTTACATCCTTCATAAAGTTATCAAACTCTTCGTCTTCTTCCTGTATCCTAGTGAAGAAGAGGAACCTATCATAAGTTTCATTTTTCAGTGGTGAGTAGTAGGGATGGGAAAAACCTACCGGTTTTAACCGAAAACCGGTTTTTTTACTTCGCAATAACCGGTTTTATCGGTTGTTTTTTTGTCCCGGTTATAACCGGTTTTTTATTTTTAAAGTAAAAACCGGTTATTAGGTTTTTACGGTGATTAGGATTAAGTTAGGTATTATTTTGGATCCCAGTCATAATTATTATTCTCAAGTAATTATTCCAAACAAAACCATAATTCAAATTTTATTTTATTTTATAAATACAGAAGCAAACTGAAAGTGCAAACTTGTGACCTATTGGATTAAAAAAACCGAAAACCGATTTTTGGAAAAACCGATTTTTTTGGCCGGTTATAACCGCCAGGTTAAACCGTAAGCAAAAACAAACCGGTATAACCGAAAACCGGTGTTTTGTCAAAAACCGCCATCCCTAGTGAGCAATATGTTTTAAACGCATTTATTACAACATTATACTGTTTCCTCTCCTCATCACTGAGCTTAAATGTTTTAAATATGTCTTGGGCTTCTTCCCCTGCTAGATTTAAAAATATTGCAATCTTTCTGCTCTCTTGTTTGCTGGCCAAATCCGCTGCTTCCATGTATATTTTAAATCTATCTAGAAACTTCTTAAAGTTTTGACTTGCATTTTGATCAAAACGGATCCCGTTAGGCGGTTTAAAATTAGAATCCATTGTATTTAACTACGGGTTCAGACACCTGGCACCATGTAATGTTTTATTGAGACAACTATTGTTAGTTTAATCTTTAATATTTAGACTTCTACATATCTTTTACAATGTCTGTTCTCTAGTGACAAGTGACAGACGGAACACCGACAGGTGAACTAATCCATGTTAAGGTTGGTTCACACTAAGCTATTTATTTTTTAGACACATTTCGTATTTATTGATAAAATTAGAAATAGTTGTCTGCATTGGGGGCCAATAAAATTTTTAATTAGTTTCAATTATTCCGTTGTGGTTTTCTACGTGATATTTATTTATGCATTCTATTTGTTGGTTTTCTTCTTCTATGTCCTGAAGTAGTATATTGCAAAATATTGCTTTGACTGTGGAATTTATTTTTTCTTTAAAATAGTTACAGATAAAAGGTCTAAATTCATGAGGGATTGTTATTGCAAATTTTTGGTTTGGTCTAAGGATATTTTGGAAGGTATTTGCTATTTCTGTTTTCCAATTATTTATCAAAGTGACAGTGTAACGGTGTTTGTTAAAAATTCCTTTGTATTTTATTTCAAAATTATTTGACTCTGGTTTGAAAATAATTTGGTTTGGGGATAAGTTAATTGATTCAGGTGAAATCTCTATTTCAGTGATAGGGTTCTCAACTGATGTATGTTGTGTGTTAGTACTGTTTTGTAAGTTGTCAAAATCGGCAAGGAAATCGTCAATGTCGAAATTGTCGGGTGGTTCAGCATATTCTGAACTCGAGCTTAGGGCATTTATTTGGACTCGGCTAAGAGCATCAACAACTTGATTCTCTTTGCCTTTTTTATATTTAACTTCAAAATCATATTCTTTTAGTTTAAGTCTCCATCGGGCTAATCTAGAAGTAGGGTCATTAATTTTGTAGATCCATACGAGAGCATTGTGATCTGTTTCTACAGTGAATTTTTGGTTGCATAAATACATACGGAAGTGTTTACAAGAATCTAGTATGGCTAAAAGTTATTTTTCAATAGTGGAGTAGTTTTGTTCTGCGGAATTTAGAGTTCGAGAATAGTAGGCAATAGGGTGATTGTTTTAAAATAATACTGATCCTGTAGCTATATTAGAAGCGTCTGTAGTAAGTACAAAAGGCTTTTCGAAGTCTGGGTATTGTAAAACTGGGGAATTAGTTAACAATTGTTTGCATTTTGCAAAACATTCTAAATAATTTGGATTATTAGGGTCAATAGTTGCTCCTTTTCGAGTACATCTCGAAAATGGGGATGTTATTTTCGCAAAGTTGGGTATGAATCTTCGGTAGTAACCGATTAAACCAAGAAATGATTTAATTTCTTTTACTGTTTTTGGTAGAGGGTATTTTTGTATAGCTTCGATTTTTGCTGGGTTAGGTTTGATTCCTTCAGTTGTCACTACGTGACCTAAGAAAGAAACTTCTTTCGTGAGAAACTCGGATTTGTCTAACTGAATTTTTAAATTATTTTTTCTGAAAGTGTCAAAAATAGTAGCAATATGAACTAAGTGTTCTTGCAGTGACTTGGAAAAAATAATGACATCGTCCATGTAGGTTCTTAACTTCAATTCTCTTATTAAATTTCGTAGGCGTCGGTAATTTGATAGTCTCGATGAAACAGTTTTTGCAACGTGAATAGAATGGGGAATTTTGATACCTTGAAAGTGTCTTTCCAGCAATAAAACTTCGCCGTTGTTTATGTTTACGGGAATTTTCTGATATAATGTTTGGAATGAAATGCTTACGTGGGGATTCTCAAAGGCTAAAATATGAGTCGCATAATTCATAGTGGCATGGAATCTCTGTAAATCGTCATTTCCTAGTAGGATATCAAAGTGCTGACTAAAGTCGGCGATTTTTATGTCGAATGTTTGTGGAAATCCATATTCTAGGAATAGTGGCGTCTTAATATTTAATTCATGCTTGGAAGTAATTTTTATTGACGTTAGCGAAAAAGGCTTCCGATAAATATGTTTTTTATCAAATAGTTTGAGAGCTCGCGGATTTAAAATTGAATGGGAACCTTCGGCGTCGATCAAAATGCGTAGATGTGTTTTGGGTGTGACGAAGCAGGTCGACCCTGCTTCGTCACACGATCATCCACCCCCTGTATAAACCTACTGCTGTAATGATCGTCTAACGGGATGGCTTGAAAATCCTGATGATTTTCATCATGCAAATCGGGCTCTTGTTCGGATTCGAAATTTTCGAAATATTGGGTATCATTTGAGTTTTTGTACAAATTGTGGCTTCTATTAGTTGTAATTGTCATGGGCTGATGGTTTCTGGTTGTGGTAGTTTGAACACCGCTCATTGGAGTGGCAAAATTTCGTTGGGGTCGAGGAGCTTTATATTTATTTAATCTTTGTTGGGTATTTTTCGGAACATCGTTTCGTTGGAAGGATTGGTTTTGTTCGTAAGAACTGAAATTTTGTCTCTGAGGAAAATTGTAGTTCTGTTGTGGAGTGAAGTTAAAGTTGGGCTCTGTGTTGTGTAAAGGTGTGTTGTGAGTCGAAGGTCTCACATAATTTGAATGCGTGGGTTGGAAGTTTGTCAATCTTTGATTATTGGAAGATTGATAGGGTTTATTTTTCATTGGGGGCTTCTTGTTCTGTTGGCTCTTAAGGAAGTTCATGTATTGTTGCTGATTTTTGTGAATATCGTATGCAATACATTTTTGGAGGGCTTCCTCTAGGGAATTTAGTTTAAAATGCGATAAGCATTCGCAATAAGGCTCATTGATTCCGATACAGATGTTTTTAAAGTGTGGGGTTTTTAAGGTTACTGTTGCGGGAATGCCGTTTAGGGTGATGTGTTGGAGTAAGTCATTCAGATTTGTAGTTATTCTTTAATGATAATTGTCGTAGGATTCACTATGTTTTTGGATGGTGGTGGATAATTGTGTTACTTATATGTCTTCGGAACATCTGTCTCCGTATTTAGTTAATAAGGCTGGACGAATCTCTGTTTAATTGATTTTATTAGAATAGTTTAAGAAATTTCTAGGTTCTCCTTTAATTCAAGATACGATATAGGAATTTAAGATAAACTCTTGGGACTGATTTAAATCTTGGGTGCCTAAGAAAACTATTAAATTATCTACTGCTTTAGTAAAGGTGGAGAGGCTGTCTCCAGAATAGAATTCGGGCAGGGTTGAGCAAAGGCTAGCAATATCGCTATTGGTCATCGGCATTTTGAAATGTAATTTAGATGCAGGCTTGAATTTAGAGGTTTGTAGATTTCTTTTTATTTTTAATTTCAAATTATCAAATAGTAAACTTAAATTTTCGATATTATTTTGGGAAATATCATTCAATGTACTTATAAAATATACGCAAACATGCAAAAATATAAATGCAAATATATATAAAAAAATTCGTTGAAGTAAAAATGTTTTAAATAATATAAATTCAATAAATAATAAATAATAAATTCAATGTAAATGTTTAAAAATTCAATAAAAATAATAAATGCTCATACACAATGGTAAAGAAAGGAAAAACTTACGCATAGATGACCGTGTTTGATTTTCAATACATTTTTCTCTTTTACCAGGTTCTTCAGGATTTCATCAAACTAATGTAGACCAGGAAACGACGAAGTTTCTGTATGAAATATCCTGTGGCTCGCAGCGCCAGAAATGTTTCTTCAACGTTAAGTTTCCCAAAAAAAATCTTTATTTCGAAATTAAAAGTTTACAATTTTAAGAAATACTACAAACTACTACATTTAATGATTTAAACTTGACTATTGAAACACAATAGTAATAAAAATATTGATTTCTTCCTATTTATAACATCGGACATCGGAATATGCTGATTCTTAATAGTAGGGAAGCTTATGGTTACATTTATATATATAGATATATATTGTTATGTTTCTTCTTTCCCAACCAAAGAAAAATAAATAAAAAAATCCATCGAAATAAAATTTCAAGATATCAATATAAACAAATTGTATATAGTAATTTAAGATAAGATTTAGTGTAGATAAGAGTAGAAATTTGTTTGGCAAACGACCTTTTCCGTTTCAAACAAAATTATCAAAAATCCTTTGTTTAGAATTCGAAGACATTTTACCTCAAGGTTAATCTCTTCATTGTTTGTAGAGTCGAGTATTAAATGACCATATTCTAATCTTTTGAAATATGTATAAATGATGTATTAAAAAAAACCAATTTTAAAGTAAGCTATTTAGTTTTCTCTGAAACCGAAATTAGGCTTTTCCAATATCATAGTAAACACAATTTAAGCTTTTTGATTGGACGGTCGTTTTTAAATGGGAATTTGGGAGTCGATGATGAGACAGGAGAGGTCAGTCATATTTTGGTCATCGAAAGGAAACAGTCGTCTTTCTCAAGATAGGGTGTGTTTCGTGAGTTTGGATACCGGCGTAACGAAAAGAAGTGAATAGTTTGAAGAAGGAGATAACAAGTAGATTAAAAGAGGTCTTTGTATCTACCGTGGGCATTTTATAAAGTATATGTGAAAGTATTCTTACGGCATCAAGTTGACAAAAAGAGGTCCTGGTGTCATAAATAAGTAGCGGAGTTTGGAGAAGTAAATCAGGTGTTTTTTTGTGTAGTCTGCAGGAGGTTTGCAAAGACGTTCAGAAGGAGCCGAGGTGCCAAAGAGGGGAGATCACATCTTTGAGGAGACTGGACTTTTCTGGGTATGTTCCAACATACAACTCAAAAAGAAAATAAACTGTAAGTGTTTGTACAATTGAATTTTATATCTGTGAAGGATCGTTTCGACATCATGGTCATTAGCATTCAAATTTAAGAACTGAGGTTTTGTTAGGCTAATCAAAAGTTTAAAGTTTTATGGTTTTTTTTTTAAGTAAAGAAAATTTTAAGTAAAATTGGTTTTTCACGTAATATAAATGTATGTAGCTTTATAATCTTATTATCATAATAATTTGATTTATTTTCTTGTATGCTGATTGATAAGATAACGACAAAATTTAATAATTATTTTATTCGTTCATATAAAATAAAGAAACGTAAATCTTTGTAATATAATATACACTTCTCCAAGAAATTAACGCACCACTTTGAAATATTAAAATATTTTATTAGCGTTAATAAAAATTTCCATTGTAATGTTATATTTTGCAAGCCCCTTGTGTATGCTATTCGTACACTCTATATTTATTGACTGTGTTTTATCGCTATAGTTTTTTTTTGCAACAAAACAAAAAAAAAGCAAAAAATGTACTTATTCTATAAATATACTAATTTCCAAGTGTTCAACGAATTTTATTCGGCTACTGTTTAATTGTTGATTATTGTTAACTGTGTTTATTATGGAGCGTTAATCACGTAATTTAACCCAAGATGAATGTGCCCAGGCAGTGATACTGTCGGAAAAAGGTTGGAGTTACCGGAGAATTGGTTGACGGTTTAATGTGTCCCACATATCCGTCTCACGGGTATTAGAAACATTCCTTGAAACAGGGGATCCTACACGCAGACCAGGGCAAGGACGAAACCGGGTAACTACCCCTATTCAAGATCGATTTTTAAGAATTTCTGCTCTTCGACAACGTTTTGTAACACATCGAAGTCTACAAATTCAGCTTCGAGACGTGCATGCTATACAAATTAGTACTGAAACTGTTCGCCAGCCACTTAGGGAATACAACTTAACACCTAGGATTGCCGTCCGGGATCCTCTATTAACTGCAGAGCATCGAAGGTGGAGACTACATTTTGCCAGAGAACACGTTAATTGGTTAGAGGCTGACTGGGAACGAGTGCTATTTACTGATGAATCCCGATTTTGTTTGTACAATAACAACAGACGTGTTCGTGTGTTGCGACCACCCATCGAACGATATGCTCAGTGTAACTTCTCACACACCGGATTTTTGGTGGAGGATCCGTTATGGTGTGGGGTGGTATTTTTTTGACCGCACCTACGGACCTAGTGGTCATAGAAAATGAAACTGTTACAGCTGAAACGTACATATTGGAGATCCTGGAGCAATATTTATTACCATTCGCTCCTTATGTCGGTGAAAATTTCTTACTAATGCAAGATAATGCCAGACCTCACGCTGCACATATCGTCAGAAATTATCTAGAAGAGGTAGAAATTAATACTATGGAATGGCCAGCACATAGTCCGGATTTAAATCCGATTTAAAATCTCTAGGATATCCTTGGTAGGCGATTAAGAGCAACACCGATCCAACCAAACAACTTACAGGAAGTGGGAGAGAGGCTGATCCAGATTTGGAGAGAACTAGACCAAAATGAAATACGGCAATTAATTTTGAGTATGGGCCAACGATGTGAGGCTGTTATACGTACTAGAGGTGGAAACACTCGTTATTAAGATTTTTCCTAATATTTTAGTTTACTTTTGTTATCATTATTTTTTTAGAATTTTCCTTTTTATTTTTTTTTCTCCTGTACTTCAACATGTTCTGATGATTAGACAAATTGTTATAATTACTAATAAAATGTAGAGTAAATCTGGTGAAGTTTTATTTTTTATTCTTTGCCTGTTTACAAATAAAATTGAATTATTGAAGTGGTGCGTTAATTTCTTGGAGAAGTGTATTTGTATTATTATCCTTTCTTCTCTCCCGATAAAAGACAACTAGAAAATCTTTTGAATCCATCGAACACAGGTAATATAAGAATTATTTTACTTTTGATAACAGATAAGCTATAATTTTTTTATTGGCTCAATAAACTAAGTTTTGAACTCAAAATAAACAATCATAACAATATATATATATATATATATATATATATATATATATATATATATATATATATATATATATATATATATATATATATATATATATATATCGCACCCTCAGTGCAAGACTGCAGTAACTCAAAATTTTATGAAAATGAAGTAATCATGGAATTCGATTGTAAACATGCATATCTATCCCCTGTAAAACTGTAGTAACTTTCAAATGCTTAACCGGCTAAATATTACAACAACAACAGTTTAACTATTTTGCGTTTTTGTACATTTGTACATAAGTTCCGTGCAAAACTGTTGTAATTCTAATATAACAGTTACAACAGTTTTACACGGAACAAAGGCACGAAAAAGTAACATATTTGTTATTTTAATATCTATATCTGTGATGTTTAATTTTAATATACAGCGTGTCTACGTAATCCATTAACGGTCGAGACACTAAACAAAGGTTTACGAGGCCAATCTATTCATGTAACTTTTATGTCCTTTGTGTGACATTATATTTTTCATAAAATGTGTGCGATGTCATTTGACCATTTATTTATTAGATTGGATTAGAAACATTAATTATTTACAGCTAAAAAGTATTTTTTTTCTTATGAAAGGCAAAACAGTTATCTTAAAACTTGTGTATTAACAATACTGACAGGTTAAAAATATCTATTCTCAGAAAACTTGTTCTATAAAAATTAAATCCCAAATTGTATTATATCTTCATGTAACCTTTCGGGCGATTGTCTTATCATATTGTCCCCCGTAATTCCCAACTTTTACTAAGGTACTGAATTTCAAGCCTTTTGTTAATAACTGTACTCAAGGTAGCCTGATTTGCATATTTTTATTTCTATAATCTTTTTGTTTTGAATTTAAATAACAATATTGACACTTTTACTAGCAGAAAATCTGTCACTTCTTACAATATTCTCCGTGCTAAAGTGTTGTAACTTTAAAATTCTAATACTAAATGTGTAGTGATTAACAATTTTCTCCGTGCAAAAGTGTTGCAACTTTGAAATTCCTAATTTTTTTAGCATTAATATTATTTTATTTAAATTTCTATTTTTGGTTAATGTAATATAGTCTGAAAAGCATGCAAAATCATAATTAAATGTTAATTTTTCTTAAAAATTGTATCTTATTTCACTGATACTAGCACGAAAATTAACAAAATCATCTTTATCTCGAAACTTACTTATTCTGACTTACTGCAGTCTTGCACTGAGGGTGCGATATATAAATATTTCTAAAGTATTTAACTAGTGAATTCAGAGGTTTAATCAGTCATTCAGGTTGGCAAATAAAAAAAGAAGTCAACTACTTCATAAGTTTATCGAAGACGTTTCGCTTTATATTTCTAAAGCTTCATCAGTTCTCTAAAATATAACAGATGACATAGAGTTTATAAGAAATACAGATGTTTATAGTTCATAACTTACAACTCAAAATGTAGTATATTATCGATGTTATTATATCTAATGTAAACTTTACTCATTATTTAAAACTAACTTAACAAAAAAAAAACAAAACAAAAAACACAAAAACTCTGCAGAAAATAATAATCATTAATATGGTTCTCCACTGAAGGCAAACAAAGCTCTGATTTATTGCAATCTATGTAAACAACGTGATCCGATACCGAAAATTTTTTAAGGGCCATATGTCACTAAATTAAAATTGTTTGAGACAATTATGAACTTCTACAGGGGTCATTGCATGAGTAGTTGGACGGGTGAATTTGTATGGCGGAAATATTTGATATATTATTTTTAATTTATGTTTTAATGAAACTTGGAAATAGGGGATGATTGTGTTATTATTTTGAATGGGAAATAAGCCAAATTTTAACTGAAGAATAGGTGTTATTTATTTCGTAAGATGAGAGAGTGGTAAACCTGGCTCAAATTGTCGATGTCGGTTCTTTTGTTTATTGCCGATGAGTTCTTGAGGATATTACACATTTCAATAAAGAAGCGTTTCTGATGGTTACTTTATTTCGCCAGTATTTTGGTATTTGTGAAGTCAATGTGATGTTTGGTGGAAATGGCGCATTGTGCAAGGGCACAAGAGGGTTTGGAAAGTCTAATGTCGCTTTTGTGTGAAGTTATACCCGTAGAAGAGACCGACTGGTCTGGCCAATGTAGCAGGAGTTGCATTCTGAACAGGGTATCTGATAGACAGCATTAGTGTGCTCTAACGAGCTTAGTGGAGTTTTAGACTTGGAGAATAACTTTCCAATGGTTTTAGTATTTTTTAGGGATATTTTGATGGATAAGTTTTTGAATAGTTTAGTAAGCTTGTTCGTAATTTGTGGGACATAGGGAAGAGAAGCATATTTTGTGGCTGGTTTTGGGGTTAACGGGGAAATGTTCGTCTGTATGCTATTGGATATGGAGGCTAGTATTGCACCGTTAGGTATTTCCGAAATAGAATGACCATAGCTTTTACAGAAAAGATATCTGTTGATGATGGATATGGGGTAAGAGTTATCAATGAGAATGGATTTAAGTAAATCCAAAGATTCCCTCTTGTACCGCGTATGGGTCAACGTGTGTACTCTAAAGCTAAGAGCTTGTACAAAGTTATGTTTGTATCTTATTGGGTGTGTAGAGTGGTAATTTAAGAACCGGTTGCTCGCCATGTCTTTCCTGTACCACGTAGTGCCCAATGTGTTACTATGTGTGCGTATGATTCGCATATCCAAAAACGGTATGCTGTTATCAACCTCCAGTTCACATGTAAATTGAAGGTGAGAATCAACGCTATTGAAGACTGATAAGGTGCTTAAAATCTTATCAGGTGGTGTTGCTAGGATCAAGTCGTCGACATAACGCTTTACAAAGGGAACCCGGAAATCTACCTTACTGATACTCTCATTGATAAGGTCGTCGAGTACGAAATTAACTAGAATGGGGGAAATGGACGATCCCATGGGAGTTCCAAAGATTTGACGATAATATTTGTCATTAAATATTAGATAATTGGTGTCAAACGTCAGTTTTAATAATTCCGAGAATGTTTCCCGTGATACTGGACTGTGTGGTTGGATTACATCCCAATGGTTCCGGAGTGACGTGATGACGCTAGAGAGTGGGAGATTAGAAAACATATTACATCGAAGCTTACTAAGACGTATTCTCTTGGTAACTGATAATTATTGATAAATTTACTGAACTGGAAAGAGTCTACTATGTTGAAATCGTTCTTATAGTTGTATGCTTGTGAAAGAATGTCCGTTAGAAATTGAGCTACATTAGTGTTAGGAGAGTGTATTGACGATATTATAGGACGCATACTCAGTTGGGGCTTATGGATTTTAGGAAGACAATAGAACCTAGGGGCATTGCCATTATAGTTATGGAGGGATTTGACTAGTTTATCATCGACGATTTTTTTAGTTCAGTGATGAATTTATTTATTTTATTTGTGTACGTTGAGGTGGGATTGCGGAGAAGTGGCTGATAATATTTATTATCATCTAGAAGTTGTTGGCTCAGGTTTAAGTACTGCTATCTCATCCTTAAACTAAACTAAAAAATAATAGACAATCTTCACTTGTCAAAGAAACTAAAAAAACGTGAAGTGGTTTAAAAACTAAAAAGTCCTCTATTCAAACTTGTTTATAATAACAAATTTAATAATATGTTAAAGTTTTTTTAATATACCCTAAAACTGAAAGCGCAAAGAATCGATCGCAAGTTACAAAATACTTGTAGAGTCATACTGTTTGGACAAGTACAGTTGTTTAAATAATCGCTTTCTGTAATAAACAAATTGAATAAATTGTAAAATATTTTTTGATTTGCTATAGACAACATTAATACCAATATGATAACTGCAACAAAGGATTACAGAGTCTTGCAAGTTAAAAAGAAACTATACTATTTAAATAAATATGGGAAAGATATTAGATTATATTGGATTCCTGGACATAATGATATCAAGGGATTTGAAATAGATGACAAACTGCCAAAGATTGGGGCTGAATTAAACATTCCTGCTAAAATTCGATTAAGTAACTTGGATATCATGCCATTATTAAAAAATAAAATATGTTCTATGCATCAAAATAATTGGTTAAATTCTTTTCAATATAAAGGCAAGTGGTATAACAACATACAAAATTTTTCTCCTAATAAACCATGGTTTGACACAATCCCATACATAGATAGGCGGCATATTACTACCATTATTAAAATGAGGACTGGTCATTGCCTGACAGGAGTACATTTATATAAAATCAACATTCGCGATAACCCATACTGTGAATGTGGGCAAATGGATACACTAGAACACATATTTTGGGAATGCCCAATAAACAAAATAAAAGATTATGATGTCTATCAGGAGCTGATCAAAATTAATATTAAAATCCCAATTAACATACCAATGCTTCTATGCAAGATTAACCCTAAAATTATCAAAATTCTTCTCAGATTACTACAGATTAACCATGTAAAATTATAACCTTAATAATAACCTATCCAATATTAACATTTAAACCAACTATAAGAAAATACGTTAAACTACGTTTATTGACGTTTCAATTTCCACTTCGGAAATCGTTCTCAAAATACAAACATTAGTAAATTAAACAAATTTTGTTTTTTGTTACTAAGTGAAAAATTCTTCTAATAATTTAATTTTATCTGACTCATCTATATTGACAATTCAGACATACCTTCTACATTTTAAAGTAGACGACTTTAAAATGATATTGCCAATTTTGTTGAGTTGCGTTCCTGGGACGACTTTACTTATAAGATAATTCATTCGATTACATGAAATCAACTTTAACTTGAGAATATCCGTCAGAAAAGATCATAACATGTAATTCGTCTTTAAAAAGACAAATATATGCCATGATGACAGTAAAATTCTCCTGTTAGTGATTCCATAGTAAATTATGAGGGAAAAACCAGGAAAAAAAACTCATAATACCGACATGGTAAGTATTTGATCGTGCATTTAGTTTACCTTCAATAAACACCAAATTCCGATTTTATATGTTTGTTATTTAAAAAACATAAATGATGCATTCTCTATATGTTACTGACAATAAATTTTTTATTAAAAGGAAAATACCAGTATTGGTAAATCTTATAAGTAAAGTCGTCCCAGGAACGCAACTCAACAATATTGGCAATATCATTTTATGGTCGTCTACTTTAAAATGTAGAAGGTATGTCTGAATTGTCAATATAGATGAGTCAGATAAAATTAAATTATTAGAAGAATTTTTCACTAAGTAACAAAAAACAAAATTTGTTTAATTTACTAATGTTTGTATTTTGAGAACGATTTCCGAAGTGGAAATTGGAACGTCAATAAACGTATTTTAACCTTTAATTGTGGCTTATTCCCATTTAAATAGTAATTAATTTAAAATGACACAAGAAAATAGCTTCAGAACATTAAGAAAATAGAAAACATAAATAAAATGTACATAAAATATCTATATTCACTGATAATTGATAATAGGGCATGAGATATATTTTCAGACTCACGACAGTGGCCCCCAATTGTGTTCTGTTTATTTATAGACAAGATCTAGGTAAACATTTCCGTTCAAAAGGCTTTCATCAATATGAATCGTAAGTTTTACACTTTTCATATTATTTTTAGAAAGACATTTATACAATCAATTTAGTATCTAAAACCAAATTATGATTTTTAGGGCACAAACAATTTCCATAAGGACAAGATCAACACCTGCTCAGAAATACCAAAAGCATGATGTCAAATTGATTCACAACAATGAAATATATCATCTATCTTTCTCAACAAATCAAGTCTCTCTAATGAAATGGATCTATCAGTGAACTGTTAGTGGTGTTATTATTTAGTTCTATCAGTATTAAAAGTATAGAAAACATTATTCAATCTCTTCGTGATATTTGAAAATGTCATTAATATGAAATATCCCTCTAAGTTTATTATCTGCATCTATCAACACATAACTATTTAGTACATTCTGATTTTCGATTCTGTATGGACCTTCAAACATTGGTTGTAATTTCTTACAACGGTTTTCTCGTACATTACCCTTTTTAAGTGAACGAATTAAAATTTTATCTCCTCTTTGAAATGTGATTGGTTTTTTAGTTTTTCGATTTTGTCTTCTGATATATTTTTTAGCTTTCCTCATAATTCGGCTATTCACTTTCTGCATTACTTGTTCTAACATATCCTGATTATATTCACTAATCCATTTTCTGTTTCCTATATGGCCAAACATTAAATATTCTGGTACTTCCTCTGTATTTAAATTATGTGTATTATTTAAAAAATATTCTATTGCCCTATGTGTTGCTGCCATGTCTCTTGTTGATCCTGGCATACTATCCTTAAATATTTTATAACTTCTTTAATATATCTTATAACTTCTTTGCCTGAGGATGTCTGATACTTGTAAAATGAATGTTGATTCCCTTTTTCTCACAAAATGCCCGAAATTTTTGGTTGTTGAAATATGTAGCGTTATCTATTATGCAATTTCTAAATGGTCCTATTTGTTCGAGAAATTGATTAATATATAATTTCAATGTCTTAATATTTGTTCTTGAGCAGGGATATAGTTTAATAAATTTTGTATATAAATCAACTATCACTATTATATGCTTTTTTCCTGTTGAACTGGGAACTAAATTTGAGATGAAATCCATGGAAACTGTATTTAGTTTTTCATATGCAATATTAGATGTATATGTTTATATGTGTTCTGGTTTTTGAAATTCTTTTCTTTGTTTATTTGACATATTTGGCATTGGGTAGTAATTTCTTTTGCTATACTTATGTCATTCTTTGCAAAATAATTATCCCTAAATAGCATCCATAGCTTTCTTGAACCACTTGATGTGCATATAATTGTTATGTAAACTTTTCAATATTTTCCTTGCCAAAGTTCTACTTATTACATATACTTCTATGTCATTAATTATTTTATAATACACCCCATCTATCCTAAGGACTTTTTGTTTTTTACTCAAATTGATCTGATCTCTTATGATTTCTTTTTTAGAATATAATCCAGTGCTTTCTACTAACTGATTTAATCCAATTTTTATTGTTCGCTGCCCTTTTTGTTAAGTATTTTCTAACCTTGACAAAGCATCTGCCACTATGTTGGATTTTCCAGAAATCTATTTGATTTCAAAACTGCATTCACTCAGTATTATTCTCCAACGGTGTACTCGACTGTTTCCATATTTGTTATTTAATATAGATGTTAAAGCTTGGTGATCTGTTTCTATAGTAAATTCATTACCCAACAAATAAAATCTTAATTTTGTGACACAGTGTATGATACTTGCTAGTTCTAATTCTAAAACTGAGTAACCCTTTTCATCTGGCTTTGTAACTCTTGAAATGAATTGTATCGGGTATTCAACCCCATCATGTATTTGTAATAATACCCCTGACCATCTCTCTCTTGATGCATCTTTTCTTAAGATGAATGGCTTTGTATAGTCAGGATGGTATATTTTTAAATTTGAAAGAAAAATGTTTTTGATTTCTTGGAATGCTAGTTCTCTTCTCTGATCCCATCTCCATTTTACACCTTTCCTCAGCAGTTCAAGTAATGGAATTTCTTTTATACTTAGATCTGGTATCATCCTTTTATAATAATTAATTATTCCAATAAATCCTCTTGATCAATCTCTCTCTTGATGCATCTGTTCTTAATATGAATGGCTTTGTGTAGTCAGGATGGTATATTTTTAAATTTGATAGAAAAATGTTTTTGATTTCTTGGAATGCTAGTTCTCTTCTTTGATCCCATCTCCAATTTACACCTTTCCTCAGCAGTTCAAGTAATGGAATTTCTTTTATACTTAGATCTGGTATCATCCTTTTATAATAATTAATTATTTCAATAAATTCTCTTAAAGTTCTTAAATTGTGTGGTTGTAATAAATAATGCTTCACTTATCGTCTCGTATGGTAGATTCATTTAAAACACACTAGATACTCATGATTTAGTTTATTAGTTATCTAAGTACAATACTAGATAGTACTCAGTTGACTTTGACAATACTAACTTAGACCGTTCTCTTGATTCTTCATTCTTAACAATAATGATAATGCCCTAATCCCGTGAGTTCCAGCTATTGAACTCACGTGGGTTTGTTGATATATTATTGTTTTTTACTTGTTTAATTTGTACACATTATTTAATAAGCTTTTGATTACATTGCAAATTTCACTACGTCAGAGTGTGTCCTCGTTACAACGATATTTTCAATGTCGTAACCAAATAATGTATTTTCGCAAATGTGTGTCACGTTATTAAAAAGATTACTTAAATCTGATGCTTAATTAAATCCCGTTACATCCCTATCCCTTAGAAGAAAAATTTTCTGAGTGCTGTTCGTTTTCAGTCAATTACATAAACTGTTTTTACTCTTCCCTTCCGAAAGAAGAAAATTTTTCGTGCCATCATCAACTGATTACTGTACATATATACATTATTTACATTCAGTATTTACATATACATATTTATAGAATTATATACAAATTTTTGGTACATATTTCATTACAAAAAAAAATTTGTTTTCAATTTAGTAACCTCGCCTAACCTAACATCAGCATATTATAAAGTTACCATGATTGTTCCCTTGTAATGTGCTAGTTATTATCCTTTATTATGCCTTAGATTAGCTTAATATTTTACCTACGTTTTTTTTAACGTTAAATCATTTAGATTATATTACATATTACCCTATTATGTTATTATGTATTATATCTTACCACCTATTATGTGGTTGATTACATATTATATCTTACCCCCTATTATGTGCACATAATATTTACAATAACCTTTACATATTTTAAATAATAGATAAAAATTTATAATAATAAAATCTTATATTAATTCTTGTATTAATTCTTGCATTAATTCTTGCATTAATTCTTGGTACCAAGTAATAGTTCTGTTTTCACTTTTCATATACACTATTAATAACTTTGACATCTTACAATAAAGTTTTGTTGTTTTATTCATTTATTCATTTATCCCTATCTCTTTTGTTTAACTACTACTATACAGTCTAACATTTTTCTTTTTGTTATACACATTTTAAATATATATATTGTACGAACTTAAAACTATATTTACACATTATATTCATTTAAATATATTTTTATATATTATTTGCATTCAAAAGTACATGTATATATTACGACTATATTCATTGACTCTAATTGTAGCAAAGTATTGTTTCCTTAATTATTCTAGCTATAAACTCTGTGCCTTGGTCTGCTTTTATTTTTCTGGGTACTCCATTCCTCAAGATAAATTTTTCTACCAATGATTTGGCTACTGTTTTGGCTTATTTTATTTTCTATTACATATTCTTCTACGTAGCTGCTTAATTCGCATTGTACGTCAATATATCTGTTTCCATTTTTAGGCCAGGGAAATACAAAAAAAGTACCCTGTTTTTGACACTCGTCCGGCCAGGGAAACGATAGTTGTTTTTAGTAGTATGGACCTCTGTAACAAAAACCTATATGTTTCCTGCAGTCGATTTTTTGGACTTAATTAGTTATTAACAAATTAAGGTCAAAAAACAGAAAAATTTTGCTTTTTTCATCTAGCGGCAAAAAGTGAAGCATTTTAAACAAATTTTACAAGAGAAGAAACTTTTAAGTCATATAAAAACCTTGCCAATTGCAAAATAGGTTAAAAATTTCGGTTTTATATAAATTTTAATAACTTCTTTGCAAATAAACTTATAACATTTATATTTTATAGAATGCTGTGGCTATGAGTGCTTAAAATATTGTTAAAATTTCAAAGTGATCGGTCAAATAGTTTAAGAGTTATTTTATTTGTTTATCCCAAATTAATTTTTTTTGCAACAATATAAGTCAGAAAATTATATAGTTTTAGTAATTGTAATGAAAGTTTCTTGAAGAAGAAGACTTGTTCTATTATTAACATTAAAAAAAAATTAAGAAAATTAATTTTAAATATTGCAAAATAATTTTGCAAAAACATGTCGATTTTTTGCTTATAAACAATTAGAATAACTTTTTAGCCATTGCCTGTAAGAACATTATTTTTTTATATTTAAAAAGCCTAAATTTTTTTACAAATTTAAAAGAAAAAAAATTTGTCCTAAAATAATTTGGGACAAAGTTAGCCTCTTTTTTTATTTAATTCATAGCAGCTTTGTTTATAACAATTAAGAAATCTCAGTAGATCTGTTATAGTAAGAATTACAAAAAAAAGTTGTTGACAAAAATTATAGGCAGCTTTAAACTCCACATTTTAAAATTAGTTACAATCTTACATGGTGGCAGACCAAACTTATGTTTTTTTAAATGGAACACCTTGTATTTTATTTTAAATTTAAAATCTGCTTTACTTCCACATCACAACAGTCTAAAGTTTTATTATGTTATACCAGGTATTTAAAAAGTTATAACCAATATTATCTGAAAATCGTATCAAGTTTAACTCCCTGTATAATTACAAAGAAGTATAGGAACATTGATCTATTGCAACCATAGTTTTTTAATAATTGTTAAAACTAATAAAACATATTCGTTTTTATAATATTCGTTAAATCAAATACAGGGTAAGGCAAAATGCAAGTACAGTATTTTCTTGGTAATTTTAAATAGAATACCCTGTATTTTATATCACTATCAAAAAGTACTAATATCGTACTTCAAATTTTATAAAGTATTCCCTATACCTAAAGTTATCAGTTTTCTAGATATTTTTATTTTTCTATCAAAGTATTAATTTGGTAGATATTTTAACGTTTACCAATAATAATTATCAAATATAATTATTAATTCAGTAACGAAATAGCGACACATAAAAGAAAACAATTTATTTGAAATAAAATTTATAAAAAATAACAGACGGAATATTAAAAAAAAACAATAACAACACATAGAAAATTAAAAAACAACAGTAATTTTAACTTATCTTACTTAAGTAAGGAGAAAGTCATTCTGACAACTGTCAAAGTGATTATAATTTTTAAGATCTCTTCTGAAAAATATTGAATTTTGGCGGTTTTTTAGTAGATACTGTGTTGTAATCAATTTCCTCTGGTAATTATCGCAAATTAAAATTATTATCTTTGAAAAACTTGATTTGGAAAAAGTATATATTTGTCAAATTAGCATTCGAAGCGGATTGATCGTTCTCAGTGTGAGATCGGTTTCAGTGTGTTCAAAATATTAAAATTTTAAAATGGAAATAAATACAATTGGTAAAGGCCATCCACCCGATCGAGGAAAGAACATTAATATTTTTAGTACTATGGATTTGGATAATGAAGAAAACAAAACACAGCTAAGTGAAAATACAAGTCCAAGTTTCATGGCTTCACAGGTATTAAAACCACAAACAAACTTTTTTTCAACTTTTCAGGTAAGCGATACTAATAGTACTAATGTAAATCACATAACAAAAATAAATATACACAAGGAGATCAAGGACCATATTTTGTTTATTTACAAAATAAAGATGGAAATATTGGTAAGTTACACAAAATTGCAACAGCACGTTTAATACTAAATGCAGAACCTACAATAAAAGATAATATAGTTAATATTAGCGTCATTGGTAGAAATAAAGTTAGAATTGAATGTAACTCCTACAAAAATGTGCAAATATCTTAATAGAAAGTAAAAACCTATTAGACAAAAATTATGACTTATACATTCCAAACTTTTTAGTTCAAAAAAGTGGTGTAATTAAAGGAGTCGATAAAGGTATTTCAGAAAACGAATTAAAAGACATTATTGTTTGTAGATACGGTAATTTTAAGGTATTTAATGTAAAAAGAATGAAAAGAAAATCAAACGACGAGTTGATAGAGATGGGTACTATAGTGGTGTCTTTCAGAGGACAAATGATACCAAAACAAGTTTTCATTGAGAGAATGATATACCAGGTAGAAACTTATATACCTAGAGTAATACAGTGCCTCAACTGTATAAGATATGGTCATGTTACGACACAATGTAGAGGAAAAAAAAGATGCGGAAAATGTGGACAAGAACATGAATCTGAAGCATGCGACTTAACAGAGCCTACCTGTATATTTTGTTTTGGAAAACAGTCAGCATTAGACAGAGCAAAATGTCCTGAATTTGAGAAACAAAAGGGTATTAAATATCTTATGGTAAACGAAAATATGGCATTTGAAGAAGCAAAATTAAAATACAATAATAGCTACACATCAGCTCTAAAAACATCAAATGTAGGTAATAGATATACAATAACAACAAAAAGAAAATGGAGCGAAGCTACACAAAATAAGTCTGTTTATCCATATTCGGAAGAACATGAAAATATCTTGACAAATCCTAGGACCTCTGAGTACCCGCCTCTACCAATTCCTAAGAACAGTCCAATGTATCACAAACAAATAACACAAAATTCTCAGATAAACAAAAATCTTAGTGAAAATATATTAACAATATTTAAAAATATTCTAGGTAAAAATTTTTTGCTTACAGAAAATAAACAAATTTTGGAAGAATTTAAAGAAAGTTTAGAAAAAATTTTAAATGGATCTAACAAGTAAAAAAATCTTACAATGGAACTCACGATCGATAATACACAATAAGGGACATTTTGAAAAATATATATTTGAAAATAAATTTTTAGCTATATTACTGAGTGAAACTTGGTTGAAACCAAATACAAACATAAACTTTTCTGGATATAATATGTTTCGCGAAGATGGTCCAGGCGGTTATGGAGGAGTAGCAATATTAATAAAAAAAAAGATTAATTTTTGGACTAACTTAAATTTTTATAAAATAAATAATGTAATGTGTATTGCAGTACAAGTCAATTTAAAAAATAATATTCTAAATTTATACTCGGTATATGCAAAGCCTAAACTATGTGTATCAAAAAATGAGTGGGTTAGGTTCTTTAATAGTTGTAACAAACCATTTTTAGTGGGAGGAGACTTCAATTGTCATAATAAAATATGGGGATGTGATAAAACTGATCGCGAAGGAATAAATCTTTTTGAAGCCATGGAAGAATGTGGACTTAATTTCTTAAATGATGGTTCTGAAACATTAATTCGGAATTCCGTGAATAAAAGTAAATCTGCTATAGATCTAACAATTTGCTCAAGAGATATCTATTATACTTGCTATTGGCACACCGAAAATATAAGTCTGGGTTCAGATCACTATCCAGTAGTTATTGAGTTTATACATGATAGTAACGTAAATACCTATAATGATAATAATGATATAATTAGAAATAGAATTAAATGGGATATTAAAAAAGCGGATTGGGCAGTTTTCTCTGATCTCTTAAACAATGAAAAAAAAAAAAAGATAATATAGAAGAAAATATAGAACAAGAATATCAAATATTTTACGATTCTATAAATGAAGCTAGTAAAATTAGCATCCCAGAGAAGAGAAAAATGACCAATCCAAAATTTAATAAACCATGGTGGAACAATGAATGTAGGGAGGCTATTAAACATCAAAAATAGGCTTTTATACAATTTAAAAGAAAATCTAATCACGAAAATTATTTAAAATATCAGCAAGCGGAAGCTAATAAAAAAAGAATTATTTTAAATAGTAAAAGAGCCTCATGGAAAAATTTATGTAATAGTTTTAATAAAAATACACCTATTAGTAAAATATGGAGTGAGATTAGAAAATTAAAAAATGCCTATAAGCCACCTAATAATCCAATAGTAGAAAATTATTGGACCGAACTATTCTTTAACAAAATTGCGAGACCTTGGGTCATCGAGAAGGAAATTACATATACAACGAACAATGCAACGAATGCAATCACCGAAGACAGTACATTTCTAACAAAAATATTTAATTTGGAAGAACTTAAAAATTGTTTAAAAAATAACGACAACTCAGCTCCAGGAAAGGACAGTATTCATTATAGTATGCTATATAATTTACCTATTAAAAAAAACAATTTCTGAATACAATAAATCATATATGGGTAAGCATGGAATATCCAAACTCTTGGAAAGAATATATTATAGTCCCAATTCTCAAACAACATAAACCCGCAGATTGTCCAGATTCATACAGAGGCATTTCGCTATCGTCATGTATCTTAAAAACGTTAGAAAGAATGATTAAACAAAGATTAGAATTTTGGTTGGAGAAAAATTCCCTACTCTCTACAACGCAATTTGGATTCAGGAAATCATGCTCAACAATGGAAAACTTATCACACTTGATACTGGATGTCTAAACTCATTTTCTAAGAATAAATCAGTCGTGGCTACATTTGTAGACGTAGAAAATGCCTATGATAATGTTAATTTAATAATACTATATCAACAAATGAAGAAAATAGGAATCCCAGATATACTGTGCTGGAAAATTTATAAACTGTGCAGTAATAGAGTTTTGTATATTCAAATTGAGAAGAAACTAGTGGGCCCCAGGATAACAAACACTGGGATTCCCCAAGGAAGTATCCTAAGCCCAATATTATAAAGCATAGTAAATAGTAACCAAGGTAAAGTACTACAGTTTGCAGATGACATATGTATTTACGTAGACCAAGAGGAGGTAGAAAATGGTTGCAACATGATAAATGAAGTATACAATTATTTACTTGATGACTTGGATCACTTAAATTTAAATATATCTGTAAAGAAAACACAAGTTTGCATATTTTCCACAGTTTAAAGTTCAACCTAAAGTTAAGTATTTGGGGATGATACTAGATAGAAAAATGAGCTGGAAAGATCATATTGAATATGTTGTGACAAGAGCTGAAAAAGGTTATAATGCATTACGAGCAGTAAGTCACATAAGTTGGGGAGAAGATGCTAATATTTCATTAATAATGTACAGATCATATATAAGATCAATTTTAGACTACGGATACATATTTTACAACCAAGCAGCCAAAACTCACCTAAAAAAAGTAGAAGTGTTATCAAATAAATGCCTTCGATTATGTATCGGAGCTTTAATAAGCACTTCGGCATCTAATTTAAGTATAGAGTGCAATGAACCACCACTGCATTTAAGAAGAAAAAGTCTATGTGAAAAGTTTATAATTAAAACCATTGCTAAAGAGAGTTTAATAGTGGATAAGTGTCAAAAACTTTTTATACATGATCTAACGAGTGAATACTGGCAGAAAAAATCTACTTTACTACTTGTTGAAACCTACAACAACTTGCGCCAATTTAAAAATAAATTATACACATCAAGAATATCACCCATATTTCAAATATATCTAAATAGTATTCCTAATATACAGCCAATTTATATGAGAGATTACTCGAGTTTCCCGGTGAATCTAAGGAACTCTATGTTTAATACGGATATAGAAATAGTATGCCCAAAATATTACCAAATTTATACAGATGCCTCAAAAATTAACTCTAAGGTTGCTGCTGCTATATGGGACCCTAAAATACAATACAGAGAAGGAAAAGGTCTAGATGCAGATACCACGGTATTTACAGGAGAACTAATAGCAATATTAAGAGCAATGCAGTACATAGCAACGATCAACAATAATGATAGATTCGTGATACTTTCAGATAGCAAAAGTGCTCTAACTAAATTGGAGAAGTGGACCGAACATTACAATCATATCATTATAGAAATAATAAAAAACTTTATTGGACTTAAATCTACAGGTAAAGAAATATCATTCTGTTGGATAAAAGCCCATTGCAATTTGAAAAATAATGAAATTGTAGACAAACTAGCAAAGAATACGATACTAACTATGAATATAAGTTAACACTAAATGACGCCTATGCTTATATTAATATTAATAAAATCAACAACTGGAAAGAATGGTACATTAATTCCAAAAAGGGACTGTATTATAAAACTATCCAAACAGAGATCCCATTTAAAAGCTGGTTTAGTGACTATCAAGGCAACAAGGTCTTAATCTATCATATATATGTAGACTTAGGTTTGGCCACTCCTTAGTTCCACAACATAAACATAAAATAGGACTGTCAGACACAAACTGTTGTGAATGTGGAGAATTAGGATCCGCAAAACATATGATATTAGATTGTAAATTAAAAAAAAAAGAAATAGATTATTTTATAGATCAAATTTATATTACACAATATATAATAAAACCTTTTAATCTACAAGCTTTGATTGCTACTAAAGATAAAAGTATCTATGAGATCCTAATTAAACACATTATTAATATAAAACTAAAATTGTGAAATTTTATTGTGAAAATTAAAATATGAAAAGAAAAAAAAAATAGGTACATAAAAAAAATAAAGAAAAAAAAGAATAAATAAAAAAAATTAAAGAAGAAATAACAAAAAATAAAAAAAAATTAAAAAAAGAATAAATAAAAAAAAAATTAAAAAAAAAATAAAAATAAAAAAAAAATAAAAAAAACACACAAAGAGGGCCTAAACCTCCGAGGTGTTGAACCGGGTTTATGCCCTAGCGCTGTGTAAAAAAAATAAAAATATATATATATATATATATATATATATATATATATATATATATATATATAATATATATATATAATATATATATATATTGTAACAATTTGGGTTTATAGAAAATAATTTATAAGTTATATACTACATAATATTAGATATAAAAAAGTATTTGATTATTTTAAATAAGTTATATACTAGAGAATTTTATAAAAATATATTTATGTGAGGGCATTTTAAGAAATTAGCATATAATAATTGTAAAAAGTTGTATTTTAATATTGTAAATATATATAAGTGAGCCATGTGCATAGGCAACCAAAAATACTCTCGGAGTAATTTGACAGATAGAAATTAATCATAAGGGAATATAAAGCATAGATAAATTACACCTAGATTGGTAACAGGGATAGCCAAGGTCAAATCATGTTCGGATTAGGCGCCCATTCGCTTGGTGGCGCTGCTAGTCTCGTTCCTGCACGGAGTGAGTGTGCTGTGATCAAGTCAAAGTTGAGTTTAGACAAATACAGCGCCATATTTGTATTTGTTTTATTTTTTATAATTTATTTTATAATTTAAAATTTTTTGTATAAATAGTGCAAAATCGTACAATTTTCGACGATTTTTTATTATGGAATCGAACACATTACATGGAATAACAATGTAGAGACGAAGAACTGAACAAAAAAGATGTGTTCCAGATTGCATGGATACTACCAAAGAATATAGACGCTTAAGCGTCTATATTCTTTGATACTACTTTTTTAAGTCCAGGACATTATATGGATATGTTTGATAAATGGGTGAATGCTGTTAAGAGCCCTAATTAGAGAATGCTGCAAAAGAAACTATTTATAACAATTTTCGTGTATGCGCTAGTCATTTTAAAGAGGAAGATATAGTCAATGTTGGAAATAGGGGTATTACGAGAACAGCCGTTCCGAGTTAGTTTTTACCAGGACCAGGTAAGAACTATTATACCACTGACCTATATTCTTATTCACATTATATCTGACCTTTTACTATAAAATTAGTTTATAAATTTAACCTAAAATTATATATTATAAAACCAGTCTTACTTAGCTTAGTATTTGAATTATTTGTAGGTGGTGGTTCAACAACTATCTTAAAAAGCATCACCTTAGAGAGGGTTCGGCATAAATTTCTACAGGTGTGCGCCTTTCAAAGTTGGATTAGATTAGCAGACCATGACTACACTATCATGGAGAGGTCTATGAGCTTGCCTGCTTTAAGTATGAGGAGGGATCTGTCCCTCTCTTGTGAGTGAGATTGGTCTTAGAGTACCATATTATAATACCATGGTTTGCCTCATCTATGTACTTTTAATGTTCCATTTTGTAAAACAACCTATGGTGCTAATAGCCCACTGAATAGATACTTATCTTTGTTAAACAACCTAAATGTAAATGTATTTAATATGTCCCTCAATAAATATATAAATATTAGTAGAAGAGTTACTGGTACCATAGAGTTTGGAAACTTAACTGTGTAAAATACTTCATGTTTTTATTGTAACTAGGTAATACTTTACATATTTTTTTATTTTTGTTATGTTATTTTTCCATCTTTATTGTTTGTGCTGGATTTTAGAATCATAGAACTAACTGTTGGGTTTATAGGTTTTAAAATGTCATTACATCTTTAATTATATATATATATATATATATATATATATATATACATATATATATATATATATATATATATAATATATATATATATATATATATGTATGTGTACATGCATGTGTTTGTGTACATAATATATTTTTATTTCACATTATTTAATTTTATTATCTTAAAATACTGTGTACTTAACCACTAAGTTGTAACACTTAATCGGCTTGTCCCGTATATTAGCCTGCATCCACATAGACAGCGGTAAGGCGTTCAGAGTTATGAATAAATAAATTTGAATGTGTTGACAGGGATCTTTCCTATTCTGTTGATGACAGGGATGGGATGTCTGATCTTAAGATGACATACTGGTGAAAAAATCTGTTGATTGTAATTGTGTTTTAATTGATTGTAATGTCATTTCAGGCATAAAAACATTATTATCCTCTGTTGTTTGGAGTTTATACTGAGCAAATAAAGTTACTATATCAGGTTTTAGCAAAGCTTACATTCTGGGTGAAAACTTTAAGCATACCTTAGAAATAAATTATTTACCTTATCCATTGTTCTTTTTTTTTGTTCGTTTTATCTATTTGCTATCATTCGGTTATTCCTCATTCTTGGGTTTTCTTTTTGCAAGAAGCAATATTTTGCTAATCTAATCAAAATCATAATTTTGTTGATAACCAGAATATTTTTCTGGAACTCATATTATGATTCTGATTATAAGAATAAAAGTATTATCATATAAATATATAACATATAGTATGAGTATAAATGTATATAAACTTCTTTCTAGAACTAAATCATTTAATTGTTCTGTTTCCAACTTAGCAGGGTCCTTGAGTTCTCTCTTTCTGTGAGTAGAACGCCAGACTGTAAGAGTTTTCACTGACCACTGATAGTGTGTGTTATTGCATTAGGATGAAAGTACTACAAAAAACTCAGAATGTCTGATGGCTGTCTGTTGCTTATTAGGCTTTAATTTGACATTAGAATTACAAAAAAAAATATTTAAATACTGACAAGTTCCTATCATAACATTTAGAACACTAAATTATACTACATTCACCCGTCCCTATTTTTGAACAAAATATTGCAACTATTTTGGTTTATTTTTAGCTCCAGCTGATTTACAGCTAGAATGAAAATCTGAATTTTCCAATCTTGGTTCATCATTATCATCAGGTTTTTGAACAGGTAAATTTTCTGTCTCATCTGGTATTTATTTAGTAGTGGAATTCTCTAGTGTGTTATTTGGACCTTCATCATTATCTTGATTCTAAATTTTTGGTTTTCTATGCTAGATTCACCAATTTCCATATAACTCATTGTATTTTTCGACTTAACCATTTTCTTCATGATTATATGGTGTTGTTCTACTTGAATATATTCCTTTAGAGTGTAGATAATTAATAAATTCTTGTGAAGTAAAGCTAGTTCTCCTTGTTAGATTTGATATATACCGTCATTCTATATAAACCAAATACTGATTTAATCTGTAATTGGTTAGAATTGCTTTTCTACCAGATAATGTCTGCATTTTTTTAAATACTTCAACTCATTTGCTTTTTTTTCAATTGCATAATGTTTTTATTCAGAATCTGTGAGGGTATGTGTGAAAAAAGCAATTGGTTTTCCAGATTGATTGCTTCGCTTATGTAATCGTAGATTAATTTTTTAAAAGCATGTACTTATCGTTACCTTCTAGGGATTTATCTTTAGATTCATTGCTTTCTAAAAAATTCTTGAATGTTATATACTTACTAATGTTTGAATTCTTTGGTGGAAGTTTGACAGTTTGGACCAGCCTCTAGTTTATCTGGTCTAAAGTACTTCCCCATTGTAAATTTATGCGAATAAAATTGTAGTAAAATGTCTTTTGCAGAATTAGGCTTTTATTCACATAAAACTTGATAAGAATGACAAAACAATTATTTAAATACTGACCCGTTCTTGTCACAACATTAAGAAAACTAAATTATACTACACATGGCTTGTATTATTAATATTTCTTGTAACACATATAACATTTCTTGTAACATTTTTATAAATAAAGATTTTATTCTATATTTTATTCTGTAATTTTTTTAACCACTTTGGCATTTTAATGTAATGGAAAATAAATATGTCCCAACATAACAAGAAAACCCAAAAAGTATACGAAAAATATTTATTATCGTATAGGATAAGGATTTTTCTTGTTATTTTAGGATTATATCGATTTTCCTTTACTTTAAAATGAGTTCACAATCCTAGGTAATATTACTAAACTTTTGAATTTAGCGCCATGTATATATAGTTATGCGCCCGATCACTAGGTGATGCGCCAATCATTGTTTTATTCCTTAACACGGAAGTTTCAATGCTAGGTGGTAGTGTGCTATGATATAAAGTGGGGTTATATAATATATTGTTTGAAATGTGTATTTTATTAAATTAGAGTGTTAGTTACTAATTTAATTATATATTCTGATCTGAAAAGCCTAAATGTAAACAAAATTATTAATAGAAAAGAATGGAATTCTCTGGATCTCCGGAGATGGCCATGTTTGCGAAATGGTTTGTTCCAGAAAATTCAGACAAGTATTTGATAGAACAAATTGGAACATGATATCTTACGAGATGGTTCTAGAAATCCAAAAACATATAAATACCCGTGATTTGGATTCAAGATGGCAGTTTTTTAAGTTTTTAATCTGAAGTCAAGCAGTTTTTGGAAGTTTTTTAAGTTTTTAATCTGAAGTCAAGCAGTTTTTGGAAGTTTTTAGTCAGAAGTCAGGCCAGTTTATTATGAAAGTTATTAGACACATTTAGTGAAGTAAATTGTTCAGAATTTTCAAGAAGTCAGTCAGAAAAGTTTAGTAAGAAATATGAAAGATTATTTGGAGTCAGAGAATCAGGTACAAATAGTCAAATTGTTTAATATAGTGAGTTAAATGAAGATTAAAAATTATGCATATAATTAATGCACATTTATAATTATACACAAATAATTATTGAAGATTATAAAAGTATATTGGAAGAAATTAAATTATATTGTGGTTGGATATTAGTATAAATCAACTTATAATAATTGGATATTGGTATATTGAAAAGAAGAATAAATATAAATGCTGTTTGCTGGTTTGGTTGGTGGTGTATAAATGCTGGTGAAGAAAACTATATCTTAAATTGGTAGAAGCTGATAATTGGAAAAAGTAATTTCACAAAAAAACAAGGATAACTGAAGTACGAAGACATTCAGTGGTGATTAGAATCTATATACTTAGTGGAAAACAGTTCATTTAGGCATTCAGTGAAAGAAAGGTACAAAATTTTGTTAATATAATTTAGTTAGTGTCATAACAATTTCAATTTTGAAGATAGTTTGTTTAAATTTTAGATTGTCTATAGAATTTAATTAGTTTTATAAGAATATCAGTTTAAAGATAGTTTATTTAAAATTTATATTGGCTAGGTTAGATATATATGTGTGTTTCATAATAGTTATAATAAAGATAATTTAAAAAAGTACTTACAAACTAATTCTTTGAGAACCGCGATAAAAACCCTATATTATTAAAATACTCATTGCTCATCATTCAAACAAAAAACACATCATAACAATATATATATATATATATATATATATATATATATATAAAATATATATATATATATATATATATATATATATATATATATCTAATTTAATAGTTATTAGTAGTATTACTATTTAGTATAGCATAAAAACAAACAAAAACGCTCACCAAAATATATATGTAAGTACCTGTATAATATATGTGTGAATTACTATTGTAAATCATTATTATCAAATAGGTTATAAATATAATGAGTATAAGAGATATAATTATAAGAGTAATTTTAGTTCGGCTAATGGATTAAGTCCACAGTCAAAAAAAACCAACAGCACACACACACTACTTAAGTAAGGTGTTCAAAATGACCTCCCAAAACATCTGTGCATACTTGAAAGCGGTCATTGAAAGAGTTGCTTACATTACCTACTAAGCATTTGTAAAGAAATATTTTGAAATGCAATTCGGATTCTATTTTTCATAATCCCTTCTTGTTGGTGGTATTTTATATACTTCGTTCTTAACGTAACCCCCGAAAAATAAGTCCATTTTATTGAATTCCGGTGACCTTGGGACAACCTTACCAGTGCGGTTAAATCGATCTTTCAATTTTTCAAATGTATCTTGAGGGTTACCGCCTATCTAAAAACCATTCTTGATAAGTTCTAGCTGATAGTAATGAATTTTTATTGCATTTCCCCAATATCCAGATCATATCTACCATTTTAATCAGTAGTAAAATTCATTATTGCTAATTGAAATTGAATTAATTACTGAATTACTAAATAAAAATTGTTGCTAATTTACGGGGTATCCCAATACCGAATTAATAAACAATAATGTCAAACTGTCAGTTTCTGACAAATCAATCATGGCCGACTCAAAATAATTATTGGTAAACGTTAAAATATCTACCAAATTAATACTTTGATAGAAAGATAAAAATATCTAGAAAACTGATAACCTTAGGTATAGGGAGTACTTTATAAAATTTGAAGTACGATATTAGTACTTTTTGATAGTGATATAAAATACAGGGTGTTCTATTTAAAATTACCAAGAAAATAATGTACTTGCATTTTGACTTACCTTGTATTTGATTTAACGAATATTATAAAAACGAATATGTTTTATAATTTTTAACAATTATTAAAAAACTATGGTTGCAATATATCAATGTTCCTATACTCCTTTTTAATTATACAGGGAATTAAACTTGATACGATTTTCAGGTAATATTGGTTAGAACTTTTTAAATCCCCGGTATAATATAATAAAACTTTACATTGTTGTGATGTGGAAGTGAAGCAGAAAAAAACAAAAGTTTGGTCTGCCACCATCTTATGGAACAGCCTGTAAGATTGTAACTAATTTTAAAACTAATCCTTACACTAATCAATCACCATGTATATATATATATATATATATATATATATATATATATATATATATATATATATATATATATATTTTAAAGTAGATGACTTTAAAGTTATCTTGCCAATATTACTGAGTTGCACTCTTGGGACGACTTTATTGTAGGATAGTTCATTCGATAACATGAAATTAATTCTAACTTAAAAAGAATAATAATAAAATAATAAAGAATAGACATTAGAAAAATTATTAATTAATATTATTTATTAATTATTTTAATTAATATTTCCAAAGCAATACTATTTTTAGAAACAATTGAATAGGACAATTTGTTGTTTTCATAAAATCTATTATAAATAAATTATTTACAATTTTATTAAAGAGGTATAACTTAATTAGAAATATTTATGTTTTTAAATAAAAATTATATCAAATATTATAATAAAACTTGAAAAAAAAATTGAAGCAAATTAGATAGTTTATTTACCAATTTATTGAAATAATGCATATTCGTAATGTACGCAAACAGTACATACAAATTAAAAAAGGAACGTTGAAACCCATAAATAAAAACCAGAGATACAGCTAACAGCTCCTTCCCCCTCCCTTCGGCTTCCGTGAGTTTCGAAGCCAGCCGATTTTAAGGACCACATTTTGAAACTTTGTGGATGAGGGCAATCTTTTTAGAATTTGGTACGTTAAAACTATAAAGTATTTTCTTTTAAATAACGCTAATTAGATTTATTAATTATTATAAACAAAGCTGCTATGAATAAAATAAAAAAAGAGGCTAACTTTGTCCCAAATTATTTTAGGACAAATTTTTTTTCTTTTAAATTTGTGAAAAAATTCAGGCTTCTTAAATATAAAAAAATAATATTCTTGCAGGCAATGGTTAAAAAGTTATTCTAATTGTTTATAAGCAAAAAAGCGACATGTTTTTGCAAAATTATTTTGCAATATTTCAAATTAATTTTCTTAATTTTTTTTTAATGTTAATAATAGAACAAGTCTTCTTCTTCCAGAAACTATCCTTACAATTACTAAAACTATATAATTTTCTGACTTATATTGTTGCAAAAAAAAATTAATTTGGGATAAACAAATAAAATAACTTTTAAACTGTTTGACTGATCACTTTGAAATTTTAACCATATTTTAAGCTCTACAGGGCACAGCATTCCGTGAAATATAAATGTTATAAGTTTATTTTCAAAAAAGTTATTAACATTTATAAAAAACCGAAATTTTTGACTTATTTTGCAACTTTCCAAGCAACAAATAAGGATAGAAACATTTAGAAAACGCCATTTTAAAGGTTTTTATATGACTTATAAGTTTCTTTTCTTCTAAAATTTGTCTAAAATGCTTCACTTTTTGCTGATGGACGAAAAAAGCAAAACTTTTCCGTTTTTTGACCTTAATTTGTTAATAACTAATTAAGTCCAAAAAATCGACTGCAGGAAACATATAGGTTTTTGTTACAGAGGACCATACTACTCAAAACAACTGTCGTTTGCCTGGCCGGACGAGTGTCATGAAAAAATGCTTATTTCCCTGGGCTATTTCATCCATGTACATTTTCATGGGTTCTTTGTTTATGATTTAGTGCTTATGCCTTTGGCAGTCGTCGCATCTCTTCACGTTTCACATATTTCTCAACATTTCTTCGTAATTCGTTCCAGAAATAGTATTAACCTATATTTCTGTATTTAATAGATCCTATTTATTCTTCCATATCCTTCCTCTAACACGTGGAAGTCATTAATTATAACTCTTCTTGATCTGCTTATCTTGTACTATACAAGCTTTTATACTTTCCTTACAAAAATTATTATTTTTCTCTTCGTATTTCATTAAGAATTGGTTGATTCTTATTTTTCATCTCTTCTTATTCTCATTTTCTTTATAATCTTCTGCACTCACATTTGTGAGCCAAAATCTCACCACCAAGTCTCTCTTAGGGTCTTGATATGTCCTCTTGCATCGTAAATAAAATTTTAAATATACGGACTTATTTCAAGTTTATGGACATGCTTACTACGTACCTACATTCCAACTGTATCAAATATCATACTATTAACCTAATGTCATTATGTAATGTTTTTATGACGAATACTGTTTGCTATCGTAATGAAATTATTATAGTTATGCTTTTTTTTTGTTTATTGTTTGGTTTCTCGTCTTTTACAAACTAACGTCTTTTACTAACTTTTGCTTGTACATATCGCACCCTCAGTGCAAGACTGCAGTAAGTCAGAATAAGTAAATTTCGAGATAAAGACGATTTTGTTTATTTTCGTGATAATATCGGTGAAATAAGACACAAGATTTAAGAAAAATTAACAATTAATTATGATTTTGCATGCTTTTCAGCCTATATTACATTAACCAAAAATAGAAATTTAAATAAAATAATATTAATGCTAAAAAAATTAGGAATTTCAAAGTTACAACACTTTTGCACGGAGAAAATTGTTAATCACTACACATTTATTATTAGAATTTTAAAGTTACAACACTTTTGCACGGAGAAAATTGTAAAAAGTGTAGACACATTTTCTGTTAGTTGCTGTCCTCTTCTCGTATATCATCTTGGGCCAAAATTTTTTTATAAAAACTATGGTGGGCTTCTGGTATCATACCCGAATCGCATAAGTATACCAAATCTTTCTTTTTGGCCATTTGAAGTTTTGACTATTCTTTGTAGGCAGGTTTAAGTAGCACTTCTCGTATATTATGTGTAGTCCGTGATGATTTTTTTAGATAGTTCCATAGTTCGTCATCATAGTTGTAATTAAAAAAATGGTGTGCGAACTATCTTTTCTGCATTGCAGAATTTTTATATCTGTCCACTTCACATTTTCTTTATTTTGATCAATTTTATAGTTGTTTCCAAACAGAAAGGAAACATGTTTAAAATCAATGAAGTCCTTTGTTTTCATTTCTTAAACTATATAGGATGAACCAGTTTTTTTGCTGCATTTCATTACAATTCTGTCAGTTTCTATCTCTGCGCATGTTTCTGATAGCCACAATTCCTTGGCTTTGTAACGACAATGTCATAACAAGGTAGAAAAATTATTTGTAAAACTTTCAATATTTTTATGTAAATTCAAAACAAAAGGACTATAATAAAAATATGCAAATCAGGTTACCTTGAGTACAGTGATTAACAAAAGGATTGAAATTCACTACCTTAGTGAAAGTTGGGAATTACGGGGGGACAATATGATAAGACAATCGCCCCCGAAAGGTTACATGAAGATTTAATACAATTTGAGATTTAGTTTTTATAGAACAAGTTTTCTGAGAATAGATTTTTTTAACCTGTCAGTATTGTTAATACACAAGTTTTAAGATAACTGTTTTTCCTTTCATAAGAAAAAATACTTCTTGGCTGTAAATAATAAGTCTTAATTTATGTGTTTTTAATCCAATCTAATATTTAAATGGTCACATATAAATAGATTGGTCTCGTAAATCTTTGTTTATTGTCTCGGCCGTTAAAGAGATTACGTAGACATGCTGTATATTAAAATTAAACACGACAGATATAGATATTAAAATAACAAATATCTTACTTTTTTCGTGCCTTTCATTGATTGTTATCGAAACCATTGCAATGTTCCGCGCAAAACTGTTGTAACTCTGTTACATTCGAATTACAACAGTTTTGCAAGGAACTTATGTACAAAAACGCAAAATAGTTAAACTGTTGTTGTTGTAATATTTAGCCGGTTAAGCATTTGAAAGTTACTAAAGTTTTACAGGGGATAGATATGCATGTTTACAATTGAATTCCATGATTACTTCATTTTCATAAAATTTTGAGTTACTGCAGTCTTGCACTGAGTGTGCGATATGCGCTAAACACGAATCTGGCGTGTTTCTAGCGCAGAAGACAAATATAGGGCCTAACCTAGGGTAGTTGGTATTAAGCTGATTGCTGAAAACCATATTATAGATATAGACATGCTATCTTTGTCGGAAAAGAAGCAAAGAAAAACTTAAGGCAAAACCAGTCAGCTGAGAGAACCTGTCAACGATATTGAGCTTGGATCCACCATCTACAAATTAAATGAAAAATAATGCAACTACCGACATTGAGGATCTGAGCACAAAGCTAATTACGAAATCTGGAACAAAAACACTACAATGGATTATCCGGATGATAAACAACTATATTCAAATTATGCAGATACCCAAAGTCTATAGACAAGCCAAAGTTGTTACCTTGCTTAAACCTGGCAAAATCTCCAACGACCACAAAAATTATCGGCGAATATATTTATTTTGTCAGCTATTCAAAATATTTTTACACAAGATCATTAATATTATTTCATCGATATTAGAAAAAAAACTTAAATTAAAAGACGAAAGTGGCTGTAGATAGTAAAGATCATGTACATCACAAATATAAAATCTTACCCAACACAGCAAAGATGGGTACGAAAAATATCGGGTATCAGGGGTGGTATTTTTCAATATAAATGCCGCTTACGACACCTTAAATTACAGGATATATCTCCAAAAACTATATGATATCCCCTTAGATAACTAACCCATTTGTATTATCTGCGTATGCCTACACAACAGAATATTTTTCATATCACTCAATGGTATTGTAAGAATAGCAGATGACGAACGGTCTCGCTTGGGGTAGCATAGATACCTACACTGTATAACATTTACACAAACGATCAACCCATACCACTAGATACTAGGACTTTTATTATATAGATGATACACCTATTATTGCACAATAAAAATAAACTATGAATCAATTTTCAGCCAAAACCCCTGAAAAACTCATGTGTGCTCCTTCAATTTCCCTAACATAGACGTTTCACAAAACTGAACATCCAGTAATGTCATGAAATCGTTGAACTATAGACTTCCTATAAATTCCTTGAAAATAGTTTGAATCGCACGTGGTCATTCACAGATCATTGTTTAAAACTAAAAGGTAAATTGAGGACCAGAATTAGTATTCTTCGCAAGCTTTTTAGCTAAAAATAAGGCGCACGTCCTTCCGCCCTACAAATTAACCATTCTTTCTTGTTGTATATACAACTACCAATTTTAACACAAAAATATCTATTGTAGCACTTAACCATATTTTTTATTTTGAGATAACCTTTTATCGAGATATCATATGTACTACACAAATAAGACCAGAACTAAAATAATAAAAAAACTTTATACAAGATGTCGCTGAACATTGGATGAAATAAAAGCAGTTTCTATTAATCGAATGCTTACATAAAACGTACAAAGACACACTTACGTAAACAAAATATATTACGCAATTTCTATAATCAAGAAAACATCGACTTCGGCATTGAACTAATAAAATTATATTAAATAAAAAAATAACGTTTTTAAAAATACAGAGAAAATAAAATTTTCTATTCAAGTGACCATTCCATTAAATAATAAGACAAGTTCTTTTGTATCTGTATACCTGTTTTTTAAAGAACCAGTTCTGTTATATTAGTCCGTAGTAATACCAGGTAATCGGATATCCTCTGTTACACAGTGTAATGCTTATGACATTACACTGTCTACAAAGAGTAGATAAAAATAAGGAGCCCATATAAACCGTTTAGGGTATATGTTGAAAATATACGGTATAACCGCACAGTTGCCAAACTCTCAGAGCTTACTTAAACCGATAAACTTATGGTTCAAATAACGTATGGTCCTAAAGTTTTGGGAAAAATTTCAAAAGCATATAACTCTGAACACAATAATCTTATATTTTTATTAAATTATTCAACAATTTAACTTAACTATCCTTATTATAAATCAAAATTCAAATGACAGACAAGGGACCATTATTTTCGATTTGACTAATAATTCCCCTGACACGTTGCATCATTCTTTGGATGACCTCGGCGTCAATTTCTCTAATTTTTGTATATATGCTGCGTCTTAACTGTTCCTGATTTTGTGCTTCCCATCCGTTATTATAAACTTTCCGACTTAATATTGCCCAGAATTCTTCAATTGGACGAGCCTGAGGTAGGTTGGGGGGATTGTCTGCTTTCGGTACAAAGGTAAAGTAAAGTTTCGACTTGTTGACGAAATGCACTCGCCTTAACGCGCGGCAACATCTAGGAATTCTCTCTAATTGAGCCTCTGTGTATTTTAGAGCTTTCCTTCTTTTCCGGTAGATAATATTGTTACTCGATAGGGTCCTGTATACTCTAGTCTTTCCAACATGAAATCTTCTGGCCAGTTTTCGCTGTGAGACCCCAATTTTGTTCTTAGCTGCTTCAATCAGCGGGTTCAGCTATGATTCAAAATCCGCGGTCGGCCACTTTTACGTAAGTTAACACATGGTATCCCTTCTTCACATTCTCTGATTGTGCGATAAATTGTCGATTTGCTTATGTTTTGATCTCGATAAATATTAACAATATCTCGTTTCGACATTCGCCTAACCATATTATAAACACCTATATACACATTATAAGACATTTTGCAGAGCACAAACCAAAATATTCTGCTTTGTTTATTAAATGTCAATAACTGATGACATTTCAATTCCATGACCTTCTTTGTTAAATGCATTTTGCTTCTCAATCAGATCAGGTGAAATTTTTCCCAAAACTTTAGGACCATACGTTATACAATGAAGAAGATCGGAACGACCCCTATAATATATACATATGAACTAAACGATATACATTTATTATATAGGGGTACTTATAAGCTCCAAAAAATTTTTATAAATTATTAAACTCTACATGTTGACGAATCGACAGAACCAATATTATGGAATGGTCAAGTGAGCTCCGTATATTGGTGTCCACTTGACCACTGATCTCACTTGAACCTGAATTTTAACATGGGCGGAGTCCACTTTATGCCGTAGATATATATATATATATATATATATATATATATATATATATATATATATATATATATATATATATATATATATATATATATATATAGATCTAGCGGTTAATGGGGGCTCCGTACTAAAACGGTATTATACTAACTCCAGGCGAATATACATCGTGTATATTATTATCTGGGTAGCGCTTTATGTGGACTCCGACCAACACGTCGGATTAAGTGGACTCCGTAATAGGTTAAAACACTTTTGGGATCCGTATACATTTCTTTGCGTACAAAACTAAACTCCTCCGATGTTGCCAATAATTTGATTAGTCGTAGATTTGTAAATTTTACAGCAGGTACGTTTTGGAACTTCAAATTTATTTAAATATCAATCAATTTAGTCATCGAGAAATTTCACAAATAGGTACTTGGTTAATGTAGTTAAATATTTTATGGTGGTTATTTATATTACTTGCTTTAATTATTTTCAAACTTAAAAAAGTATTTATTATAAACTTGGAAATGGCTAGTTTTCGTTTTATTTATTATTATTTTTTGTTAAAATGTATATGCACTTAAACATTTAGTCTCTAAATGTACTAACATTGAGTAGAGTAGTCGTGTAACAGTTTAAGAAAGTAGAAGCCCTTCGGTAGGATTATAATAAACTACATAAAATTAAAAGAAACTCTGTAAACAGGAGATCTTTGTAATTTTTCAATTCCTGCAATTTATGACGTGCAATATTTGTTTCATAAAGTAGTTAAATTTAAACTATATTAATTTATGGGAAGCGTTTAAAGAAGTAATCGCTAACCTTAATTAGAATACGGCACAATAAGAAGATGAAACTTACTGTATTTTTACTTATTATATTCACAAAAAGAATATCCAAAGTAAAATTGAACACGTTTTAATGGAGTTGTAGTGAAATTTGACTTCTTATTACGATACCGGATCCTGTAAAATTTTAAATACATTAAATCTCCCGTAAATTATTAAACTTATTCTTAGAATAAAATAACAAACTTCTTAGTAATTAGGTACAATATACCGTTCACAATTATGTGATAATGTGTAGGTGTCAAGATTGCACGGTCATGTGCCATAAGGTTTCATCTTTCATATAAACATCGATAGTTTTTAACTTTGGGTGTATTTGATTCCACCGTGCTGTACTGTAACCGATCCAACTTGAAAAGTGTTATTTTACATAAAATTAGAACGTTGACCCTAATAATGACCTATAAATATACATTGTTAAAAATTGTATACATTTATCAATTTAAAACGTTCTTTGTCGTCTTCTGATCTTCATCTCCATTCGTTCCTAATTAAGCACATGTTATCCACAGGATACCTCTCTCATTTTTAAATCATTACTCTTTTTGCCTTTTGCCATGGTTTTCTTTATTTTGTTTATTCATATCGTTTTTACTCATAACAAATATTGGGTAGATTATTGTATCATTAAACTTTCTCCTTATATGTCCGTATCATATAAGTTGTCTAGTTATTTTAGCGTATATAAAGTCGTATGTTAATTCCATTTTGTTTAACAATAAAACAGCAAAACTTCTACAAAATTATTTCTATCTTATCACTACAACTGTTTCGGAGAGTGCCTTTCTTAAGTCTCAAGTTTCTCGAATCCATCAACCATCCATTGTATTTCTTATACTTTCATTTAAATCCTCTCCAATCAAAGATTTTGAAGCAGCTTTGCTCCATAGTCCATTTTTGTTGCTTTTTGTCACTGTTTCTTCTTTCTCTTTATCATTATCAATACGTAGCGCTACAACACTGGGTAGGTCTTCGCTGATTACAACTTATCTCCAAGTTGATCCATTTTCCACGAATCTGCAATCAAATGAAAAGTTCATTTTTTGAGATATGATTGGATGTTTTCTCTCCATTGTATACTGACATGCCCCAGTGGCATTCTTTTGTGCTAACTTCCTTTCACACCAGTTCTACAAGTTTGACATCTTGGCGTCTCTGCACGTGTCCGATATACCTTAAGGGATTTATTTTCCTGAACAATATCGTTATGCGAGCTTTCTTTATTCAGTATGTTTTCTTATTCTATACGGATTTGTAGCGATATGATAATGAGTTCTGAAGCTATTTTCTTGTGGCATTTTAAAGTAATTACTATTTAAATGGGAATAAGCCACAATTAAAGCTTAAAGTTAGTTTATTGACGTTTCAATTTCCACTTCGGAAATCGTTCTCAAAATACAAACATTGGTGAGAATGATTTCCGAAGTGGAAATTGAAACGTCAATAAACTAACTTTAACCTCTAATTGTTGCTTATTCCCATTTAAATAGTAGTTATGATAATGGGGTTAAATAAAACTCGAATAAAACTCGAAGCGAACCAACTCTAGCACAACATACTAAACTGCAGAGATTACGATGGGCAGGGCACGTGGTCCGCATGCATGAGAATAGAATCCCCAGAAAATTATTAAATGCAAGAATGCAGGGAAAAAGACCTGTTGGAAGACCTATAAAGAGATGGGAAGATGAAGTCGATGAGGATGCCAGGAACTGCCTGGGAACTCGTTCATGGAAAAGAACAGCGGTAAATAGAGATGGTTGGAGAAGCCTGTTGAAGGAGGCCAAGGCCCGATTTGGGCTGTAGCGCCATTGGATGGATGGATGGTTAAATAAAAATTTCTGATTATTTTTCTTTTAAATATTCGGAGTGCTTCCTTATTTGTTTTAGTCATTCTCCATGACTCACATCCATGTATTAAAATAGGTCTGAAGTTTGAATTATGCTCTGTATTTCTTTAGTGGCATTATTATTAACCGTGATTAGTGATCTAAGATATTTAAAGTGTCCCATACTTTCGAAATTGTAGTTGTTGACTTTAATGTTTTTTCTAAATTTATTGAATTGGTTGATTGGTTGTCTGTTGATTCGCTTGTATTTGGTTTTCATTTCGTTGATTTTATGTCAAACATTTTTTGTGCTCTCTTCACTTTATTGAAGTTTGTGGCGGAAGAGTTTCTCATTAGAGTTATGAGTTCTATATTATTAGCATATGCTAGGAGTGCTTTGTCCCTTGGGCCGTTAATGTATTACATCTTAAATAGGCGTTATTTCTATTTTAGTAAGCTGTTCATTATTTTTTAATTATTGGAATGGAGAATCTGTATTTTATTCGACTGTTTTATAACACAGAGTTTCTTGGAGCATATTTTCATCTTTGGTTTCCAGTATCATTATTACAAGGATTTTGCTGGATATGGACATAGTGAACCCGGTGGTATGTACATGATGTTTTCATAACCAACGTTCAAAAATTTTTCTTACTGTAAATTTATGATTATTTTACTAGGAAATATAGTGTTGTTTAATAATAATAAAGTTCAAGCAACAATTCCTATATGCATTAACTCGGTAATGATAATTCTGCTCCCCGATACCAGGTAGCAGTCCCGAAAACATTAAAACTGCTACACTCATGCTTCCCATTATCCAACGATTAGCCAGTCCAGTACTATACGCCTTATTATGGTATTGATATTGCTGCTGCCCCTCATGAGTGAATAGAATATGCAAGGAAGGTTTTGGCAATTTAATAGGATTTTGTGTGTTAGAATATTATTTTTCCGAGAAAGTGAAGAATATCAATTTGCTATCGGGATTTAATCCATAAATTATTAGAATGCTACAAAATAATGATATTAGCATAAAAAAACGGTCTAATAGTCAGTAATAAAGCATATAAATGTTCTTTAACATACAAAAGAGATGACGTAGAGTAGGGCATAATGTAACAATAGACCCATATAATTTTAAAGGATTGCAACATTTTAGATATCGTAGATAACGTTGTAATATAAGAAATAAAAGGGAATATTCAGGTAGCTAACTGATGTATTAATAACTCTTATAATACTTTTAAATTCAGAGGTCTAATACGACTTTCTTAAATCAGGATATATAAAACAGTGATTAAACCAGTGCTAATGTGTGGATATGTGGCCAGAACGCTAACAAAACAATGTACATAAAACTCAGGTATTAATTAGATCAGGATTGCTAGAAAAGCCATCAGAAGTATTTTCCGACTTACAAAGGTCCGCGTACTAACCAATACCGAACGGAACTAATGCCAAGGCCAAACACATATATAAAGACAACAACGTCGTGTAAGAAGCTAAATCTCAATGCCAAAGTTGCGCTGGCTATATCCAAAGGCTCTATAATAACTACATTGCCAAGTTAAATTGGGAGGATGCCCCGAGAGAAAAAATGCCTTTAGGACTTCCAAAAATGAAGGGGGAAGGTAACATGAGGTCAGATTTAGGAATAATGAGACTATCTACCGACCCATCATATTTATCAACACATGCCTGTTCAACTATATCCTACCTATAGTCAATACTCATCTGTTGGGGACTATCAAATCAATTACATGTAATCAAACAAACCAGGCTTAAAAAAAGTTATCTCAGGAAAGGCACTTTTAAAACGTTATTTACGTGACTTATTAAAATTTAAATTTTTAATGAAAAATAAAAGATTAGCCATTTGTTATGGGGTTCAGAGAAGAATCTTCACGATGTTAATTTTTTGAGATATGATTGGATGTTTTCTCTTCATTGCATACTGAGACGCCCAAGTGGTATTCTTCTGTGCTAACTTCCTTCCATACCAGTTTTACAAGTTTGACATCTTGGCGTCTATGCATGTGTACGATCTGCCTTAAGCAATTTATTTTCCTAAAAAATATCGTTATAAGAGCTTTATGCCTACGTTATGCCTACACATATATCAACACATGCCTGTTCAACTATATCCTACCTATAGTCAATACTCATCTGTTGGGGACTATCAAATCAATTACATGTAATCAAACAAACCAGGCTTAAAAAAAGTTATCTCAGGAAAGGCACTTTTAAAACGTTATTTACGTGACTTATTAAAATTTAAATTTTTAATGAAAAATAAAAGATTAGCCATTTGTTATGGGGTTCAGAGAAGAATCTTCACGATGTTAATTTTTTGAGATATGATTGGATGTTTTCTCTTCATTGCATACTGAGACGCCCAAGTGGTATTCTTCTGTGCTAACTTCCTTCCATACCAGTTTTACAAGTTTGACATCTTGGCGTCTATGCATGTGTACGATCTGCCTTAAGCAATTTATTTTCCTAAAAAATATCGTTATAAGAGCTTTCTTTATTCAGTATGTGTTCTTCTATACGGATTTGTAGCGATATGATAATGAGGTTAAAACAATTTTCCTATTATTTTCCTTTCAAATATTCGTAGTTCTTCCTTATCCGTTTTAGTCATTGTCCATGATTAGCATCTATGTATTAAAACAATTTTCCTATTATTTTCCTTTCAAATATTCGTAGTTCTTCCTTATCCGTTTTAGTCATTGTCCATGATTAGCATCTATGTATTAAAATAGGTAAAAAGTTTAAATTATGATCTGTATTTCTTTAGTGGCATTGTTATTAACCGTGATTATTTATCTAAGATATTTAAAGTGTTCCATATTTAGGAAATTGTAGTTGTTAACTTTAATATTTTATCAAGATCTATTAAATTGGTCTCTTTTGTTGATTTGCTTGTATTTCTTCTTAACTTGACGAATTCTTCTTTTTTCATTCTGTGAACTACTAGTGGGTTCTTTTTACGGAATTTTTTCATCACGTTTAGATAATCATCAACGGTATATAAACGTTGTTGAAATTTTAGGGCATTTTCAAAATCTCCAAAATCACTACCATTGGGTAAAAGCTAAGACTAGGAAAGAAATAGCGTAATGTAATTTTTTCAATGGTAGGATGAGTTTCCAAAATCATTTTCAGAATCAAAACTATTTTAATGCTGCGGTTTTGGCCGCCACAAGAGTCTGACCACAAAATTACATGTTTTGCAGAAGTAACATTTTCTTCAATGTGTTTCTTAAGACAAATGCCTACGTCCTGGGCTCCCCGACCAGCTTCACCTTCTATCCAAATATAACAATGACCTTTTTTATCCTTGGCGCTATGGATACCAAGGTTGTAAATACATAATTGACGCTTATAATATACAATATTTATTAGAATTCTCAAAAGGGGAAGAGTTTTTCTTTAAATCAAAAGAAAAGGTTTCCACTTCTGGTTGATCGTTGCTTATCTTCATGTCTAGCTTTCTTTCTTCTAAGTGCACATTTTTTTTTTAACGCTTAATTGTTCGTTATCTGCGCAATTTTTAATTTCTAATTCGAAACAATCACATCTACTAAAAGTATCTTTTTTCAACTTTTTTCTTTGAAGATTAAATCGTGTTAAAAACATTTTTTTGTAAAACGAAAATTTAACAAGGTCATTGTCTGCTTCTTCAATATACAATTCATACATTTTACTTAATGTTATGTCTTTTGTTAAGTATTCTCTTTCTGTGTTAGCTCTTCTGTAATGTGACTATTATAGAAAAATTTAAGCAATAACTGAAACTACTTCTTAACCTAAACGCCTCAACAAGTTGCCTACATATGTTGCCACATATTCGATTTACAATCATTAAAACGCTCACAAGAGGCGCTTGGTCCAAAACTAATACACAAAAATTAGTCGCTTGCTCTAGTTATGCAAAATTCAAAATTCAAAATAAAAAGAAAGGTACTTAATCTTTTTAAATATATCTAGTTATCCGTTACTAACAGGTTAATGGGATTTATTACGTAGATAGTTTATGCTTTTTCTATGTTGCCAAATATTCGATTTACAATCATTAAACCCCTCGCAAGAGGCGCTTGGTCCAAAACTAATACACAAAAATTAGTCGCTTGCTCTAGTTATGCAAAATTCAAAATCCAAAATAAAAAGAAAGGTACTTAATCTTTTTAAATATATCTGGTTATCCGTTACTAACAGGTTAATGGAATTTATTACGTATATAGTTTATGCTTTTTTCTATCTTATTCTTTAAGTTCCATTTTCTATCGAAGGTTGGAAATCATCATGGCTATACGGACTCTGTTGACTGAAGCTCTATAAAGTTCTGCACTACTGCATTCAAACCATTCCCTTAAGTTTTTAAGCCAGAATATTCTTCGTCTTCCCACATTTCTCTTTCCTCGGATTTTGCCTTGCATAATAAGTTGTAATAATGCGTATTTTTGCCCTCTCATCACATGTCCTAAGTACTTAAGTTTTCGTCTTTTGATAGTTAATAATATTTCCGCCCCATTTCCTATCATTCTAGTTACTTCCACGTTTGACATTCTTTGAATCCATGATATTCGTAGGATTCTTCTGTAACACCAAAATTCAAAGCCGGCTAACTTATTCAGATGGACTTGTTTTAGTGTTCACGCTTCCAAGCCATAAAGAAAAGTAGAGAACACGTAACATCGAAGCATTCTCAGGCTCTAACTTTATATCCCGAAAACAAAGAAACTTTTTAAGTTTAAAAAATAATGCACGTGCTATTTCAATGCGTGTCCTAATTTCTTTTGTTTGGTCTACATCTGATATTATCCTGTTGTTCCTCTTTTCCACCAGAAAGCGCCATAATCCACAATTTAAGAAATTGGGGCTGGGTCTAGTGATGCATAACGCCGTTCATATAGCAATTTGTTGTCACATGTTTATAGTTTTTCAAAAAATGAACTCCGATTTAAAGATTAAAACGTAAAACAAAATATAAAAATCTATTGAACCTTATTCAGAAAATTTCAGAAAAGAATAACTTTTGTGAAAGATTGTGGGACACAGTCATATTTTAAGATAAAAACTTCAATTCAGAGAGTGGACATTCTTAATAAATGTATAATCTAATATGGAAGCATGTTTATGTTTTACAGACTTAGAAAGCACTGAGCACACAAGTATTTATTTTTTCATGTACTAGGTCGTAAAATAAGTATACTCAAAACAAATAAATATTATCTACCAAGTATTCTACTTCACTTTAATATCAATGCATCAGATATATTATAAAGATTTCGTCGTAGTTGTAAATTAATAGGAGATAAAACCAAATGTAGAGCATATAGTGAAATCTGAATATCTTAGAATAACTATATCGAGCGGGAACATTATTGATGAGCAAAAGGAAGACCCATCGCTGAGAAAGTGACAAAGCAATTGGCAAAAGCAAAGGGTACTTTGTACTAAAGTACCCATACTCTAAAGCATAAGCAGGTCTTTTCGTACTCTTTTAGTAGGTGATAGATTCGACCGTTACTTGATGGAAATTCATTTTATCTAACAATTAAACAGGTATGCGTTTACACGTCATATTTTGTAACTGAATAAGTTGAGGAGGGGATAACTGTTTGTCTCAAGTTGGTCATTCAGAATTATGTCTGTATTTTTTAATTTGCTAATTTCCATATATTCTAATATTCATGGAATCTGCAGATAGTTTAAGGCCTTTATTATAAATACACTTTTTTAGTAATAAAAATATATAAATAGAACCTAGAATACGCCTGTAAAAGTATGTAACCTTTGATCTCTGGGATAAACCCATCTCCTGAACAATGGTGCCGATATATGTAGGTAAAATTTTCTACACCTATTTTAACCTGTTTATTTCCTCATTATCAATATATATGAGTTGTAACCGATACCACAAACTCATTTACTTATAGAGACTATATATTGACTATAGTTATTACTATACAAATCTGACTCGAAATATCGTCTTAAAATAACAGCAACAGAAAAGTGAAAGATTAGTCATTTTTTATGAAGGTTAAAGTAGAAGCGTTGACGAAAATTGAAGTACTAAAGACCACCGCAATCGGGCGTACCCTGGGTAATGAATAATTAAGTAATCGTTAATTCTTAAATCACCCGTTCAATATGTTTTTTGTCAAATCGGTCCTTTTTAGGACCAACTATTCTAATTATGTGTAAAAATATTAAGAGCGATAAAATATCTAGAGATAAAGATACTCCACTTTACATATGCGCTTAACAAAATGCAGGAAGCACATAGATGGCCAATCCTATGGTATTTGGTATTAAGCTAATCGCTGAAAATTACATATTAAATGCAGGCAAAGAAGCAAAGAAAAACTTATAATGAGAGAAAACAAAACCAGTCAGCTGAGAGAACCTTTCAACGATGTTGAGCTTGGATCCGCTATCCACGTATATAATGAACAATATTACGGCTCCTGGCTGAGGATCTGAGCACAAAACTAACTATAAAATTTGAACTAAAAATACAACAATGGCTAATATCCAAGGTCTTTTGACAATCAAAGCAAAGACAAAGTTGTTGCCTTGCTTAAACCTGGCAAAAACTCCAACGACCACAAAAGCTATCAGCCAATATATCTATTTATTTTGTCAGCTATACAGAATACTTCTGTACGTGATCCTTAATATAAATCGATAATAGAAGAACAACTCAAATTTAAAGACAAAAGTGGCTATATATGACAGGTTAGATCATATATGTCACAAATACTAAATCTTGCCCAACACAGCGAAGAGAAGTACGAAAAATATCAGGTATGAGGAGTGGTATTTGTTAATCTAAATGCCGCTTATAAATAGTTATTTAAATAACTTATAAAATATTTAGTTATAAATTAGTCAGCCAAATTCGGGGAATATTAAGACTCATATCCACACATAAGCTCTACAATATCGTAGCTATCAATCCACCTAATATCCGAAGATAAGTAGCTAGAGAGCAAAAAAAAACAAAGTCCAGATTCGTGACATCCACTCCACGAATACCAGCCCATTTTATGACTAGAATCAAGGAAAAACTGGCTATATCAACACATCTGCAAGATATACAAACAAAAATAAGCTGCTCCTCGCCATCTAATCCCTCGAACGGAACTTCCTTATGGTAGTTATCTTCCTTAAATCTGCCAGGAGGACTCTTGCCTGCAAACACCGGTTAACTTGTGTGCATGTGGGGTGGTACAAGACTTATCACACTTTCTTAGTTAACTTTACCGTTCAAATCGCTCTTTTTGAAGGGACAAGGTTTATTTATGTGAACTGAACACGTAAAGTACAGTCAGTAAGCTATTACTTATTAAGATCATTGCAAATTTGACACTAACTCCACTTATATTGATTACATATTACCCCTAAATACGAGATAAAACATTCAGAAATATGTAATATTGGTGAAGTGGTATAATTCATGTTAGAAAAATTAATCATTCTTCCCTTTTTTGTGCACTACTACCCATTTTAACAAAAAAATATCTACTCGTATTTTAGCACTTAAATATTTATTTTGAGATAACCTTCTATTCAAAATTAAAAAATAGAATAATAAGAAATATAATCCAGAAAAAAATAAAATAATAAAATAGAAGAAATAAAATAATAAAAAAGCTGTATATAAGATATCATGAAACAATGGATGAAATAAAAGAAGTTCTTATTAACCGGATTCTTAACTAAAACGTATAAAGACATACTCACGTTAACAAAATACGTTAGGAAATTTTCGCATATGAAAAAACACATCCAACTTGGTAATGAAATCCTTTTGTATCTATAAATCTATTTTTAGAAAAGCACGTACCTACCAAAAACAGGTATTTGGTAGTACACATATCTGTTACATACTGTAATGCGTATGAATGATAACAAAAGTAAGGAGTCTATATGAACCGTTTAGAATACAGGCTGGAAATAAACGGCTTAATCCCATAGTTGCCAAACTATCAGAGCTTACTTAAACCGATATACGTATGGTTCCAATATACACGGAACAAGATCTGAACGACCCCTATAATATATACACGTGAACTAAGCGATATACATTCATGATACAGGGGTACTTAAGGGCTCCACAAAATTTTTAAAAATTGCGAAACTATACATGTTGACGAATCGACAGAGCCAATATTATGGAATGGTCAAGTGAGCTCCGTATATCGGTGGCCACTTGACCACGGAGCTCACTTGAACCTGAATTTTAACATGGGCGGAGTCCACTTTATGCCGTAGATATATATATATATATATATATATATATATATATATATATATATATATATATATATATATATATATATATATGTAAATACTTTTTGCTTTTTGGGTGTGGTAGTCAATAAAAACAGAGCTTTGCTAAGGCGTACTATTTATTTTGAATCCAAGCTTTCGGTGGTTTTTTGCCACCTTTATCAAGGTCTACAAAGAAAATTACTATGTTGTAACAATTTGAATGGTGCCAAAAAAAGGCTATAAAAAACTATAAAAAACTTACCCGAATGTAAGATTCGTGGCATAAACAACAACGTTAAATAACATGATAATACTGAAGTTGCAACTAAACTTAAAAAAAGTTACTGTTAAAAAACACTTTAAAAATTACTAAATACGTTAAAAGTTAAAAACAAAATGAAGGACGACATGTTAAAACAGTCGTCGCTGCAGGCTTGATTTCAGTCACATTTCACAAACAGAAAGAGAAAGTGGGTGGACAATTATTGTTTAAATAGTTAGGAGAAAATACAAAAAACAACTTTGAAAATAACGTCTCACAAAATACTGTTTATGAATTTTGAGTACTACCAACTGTATTACCAACTTAAAAATAAGCGGGAAATTAAAAATGTTATTTATAACATAAGCAATCGAAAGAAAATAGTATTTAGTAAATAGGTTTAGAAAAAATAATAACTCAAACAAAACAAAACTAAATTAGTAACTGAAGTTTGATCACAAGTATTCAAATAATACTGAAATTTAAAAAAAAGGAAAAGAAACAAAGAAAACTCTGAGATGCAAAATAGCTCAGTCAAAAGTCAATATAAAATTGTAAATTTTGCTAAGATTCTGGATCTTAGATCTCTTATTCAGATTGTTATTATCACTCTTGCTGATATGTACCATCTCTAAGAAAGTTCTCTTAAATTTATTTTTCTCTCTGGCTAATATTTTTACATTGTTGAAATCTATCTTATGGTCTAGATCGATAGTATGCTCTGCCAAAGCACAAGTAGGTTTGTTTAATCTACAATCACTCTTATGAGAAATAATACGGCTAGACAGATTCCTTCCAGTTTCACCAATGTACGTGGATGGACATTCAGTACATTGAATGCAATAAACAACATCTGTAGTCTCTAGAGTGGTTAGGGGTTGTTTAATTTTGCTATACAGCTGACGTATGGTTTTGATGTTCTTGTTAGCTATTTTGATATTCTTAAAGTCTTTAAAAATCTTAGTGAGTTCAACGGTTAGTTTTGGAATATATGGAAGGGCATAAAAATACACACTTGTTGGAGCAGAATTATTTTGTGTTGAGGGCACTGATTGTGACATAGTAAGTCTGTTGTTTCTATTAACAAAGGGAACATTAAAAATTAATTTATTAATCAGTCTTAGAGGATATGAATTTTCAACAAAAATATTACGTAAGAGGTTGAGATCATGTTGGAGATAATCCGGATGAGATAACCTTTTGACACGTTCTTTCATCGCTAGGACTAAATTAGTTTTCATCCTAGGAGGATGGTGAGAGTGGTAGCTTATGAATCTATTGCTACATATGGGTTTTCTATACCATTGTGTTTTCACAACATTATCCTCACATCTATGCAATCTCATGTCAAGGAAAGGCAAAGATCCCTCCCGCTCCTCCTTGCACGTGAATTGCAAGTGTGGGTTTTGTTGGTTGAACACATTTAACGTAGAATGTATGGAGTCTGCAGGTAGTGCCAAGATTAATATTATAGGTATATATTAATTATATAATATATTAATATATATATATATATATATATATATATATATATATATATATATATATATATATATATATATATATTGTTATGATGTATTGTTTGTTTATGATGAGCAATGAGTATTTTTTAATAATATAGGGATTTTATCGCGGTTCTCAAAGAATTAGTTTGTAAGTACTTTTTTAAATTATCTTTATTATATCTATTATGAAACACACATATATATCTAACCTAGCCAATGTAAATTTAAAATAAACTATCTTTAAATTGAAACTCTTATGAAACTAATTAAATTCTATAGACAATGTAAAATTTAAACAAACTATCTTCAAAATTGAAATTGTTATGACACTAACTAAATTATATTAACAAATTTTTGAACCTTTCTGTCACTGAATGCCTAAATGAACTGTTTTCCACTGTATAGATTATAATCATCACTCAATGTCTTCTTCGCAGCGTCGGTTATCCTTGTTTTTGTGAAATTACTTTTTCCAATTATCAGCTTCCACCAATTTAAGATATTTTTCTTCACCAGCATTTATAAACCACCAAGCAAACCAGCAAACAGCATTTATTTTTATTCTTCTTTTCAATATATCAATATCCAATCACCAAAAATATTATTTAATTTTAATATTCAATTAATACTTCTTCCATTATCATCATTTATACATAACATAATTTTTAATCTTCAATAATATTTTCTTTATACTGTTTCTTAATCTTGATTTAACTCACTATATTGAACAATTGTAACTGATTGACTGCCTCTAACTAATTTTCATACTAAAAATTGGCCATCATAGTAACTGTAACTCATAACTGATTGACTAACTGAATGGACTGGACGGACTTTCTTACTAAACTCCTTCTTGAATCCAAATCATGGGTATTTATATCTTTTCAATCTTCCAGAATCATCTGGTAAGAAATCATGTTCGATTTAGTTCTATTTTTTCTATATGGATGTTCTCGAAAAAAGTATATGTTCGATCCACAGACATAACCATTATTTCGAGAATGTTCCAACCGTAAATAAAGGTCAAATTCTCTATTCTGGAGAATTCTTTAATTTTCTATTGATAATTTTGTTGACATTTTGGCTTTTCAGATCAGAATATACACTTAAATCAGTAACTTATATGAATTAAACATTTTAAACTAACATTTTATTATAACCCCACTTTATATTCGTAATAATTCTTAATTTCTATCTGTCACTTCGAGAGTATGTATATCTGGTTGCCTAATCACATGGCTCACTTAAATATATTTACAACATTAAAATACAACTTTTTACAACTATTATATGCTAATTTCTTAAAAATGCCCTCACATAAATAATTTTTATTAAATTCTCTAGTATATAACTTCTTAAAATAACCAAATACTTGTTATATCTAATATTATCTAGTATATAACTTATAAATTATTTTCTTTAAACACCAATCATCTCAATATATATATATATATATATATATATATATATATATATATATATATATATATATATATATATATATATATATATATACATCTAGCGGTTAATGTAAGCTCCGTTCTAAAACGGTATTATACTAACTCCAGTAGAATATACACCGTGTATATTACTATCTAAGTAGCGCTTTATGTAGACTCCGACCAACATGTAGCATTAAGTGGACTCCACAATAGGATAAACCATTTTTGGGATCCGTATTTACCATGTTGCGTACATTTCTAAACTCCTGAGATGTTGCCAATAATTGTATTAGTAGTAGATTTTCAAATTTTACAGCAGGTACATTTTAACACTTAAAATTTATTTAAATATCCATCAATTTAGTCATGAAGGAATTTCAGGATTATTTGGCTAATGTAGTTAAATATAAATTGTTAACCGACACATAACTTTATTTTAGTTTTTAGTTTTAATAAACAAGGCGGTAATTTATATTACTTATTTTATATATTTTTAAACATAAGAAAGTGTCTATTATAAACTTGAAAAAGTTAGGTTTCCATTTTTATTAATTAGTATTTTTTATTAAAAGGCATTGTCACTAAAACATTTAGTTCATAAATGTACGTAGATCGGATAGAGTAATCGTGTAACAGTTTATGAAATTAGAGGCCCCTTCTGTAGGATTATAATGTTTGTTACCCTATTAATTAAAGAAAACTCAAACAACAGGGAGATCTTTATAATTTTTGGATTACTGCAGTTTGTGACATGCAATATTTGTTTCATAGCGTAGTTGAATTTAAACTACAATAATTTATAAATCAATCTTTAATAACATACTTTTTTACTGTCTAATTTCAATAGATATGTCGATTTTTAATTAAAATATTTAATGCAATAAAGTCGCGTAGAGATTTTCACTAAACATTTAATTTTAAAACTGTTATAACAAGTCCAAGAAAAGTATAAAGTCTAGGGAATTCAATATCCCACTATGGATTTGTTTTATAGACCATTGTAAAGCGTTCCACAGAGTCAAATGGATACACTTATGACTGATACTAAAAGAATTAGGTGTACAACAACACCTAATTTTGCTTATAACTGAACTGTACGAACACACTACTAGACCATTTAAACTAACATTAAAAGAAGATTGAAAATCAAAACGAAATATAAGTATCTGGGAAAAATTTCTCAAACGATATTAATATTAAAAGGGACTTTAAAGAGCATCTGGCAAAGCATGCTAAACCTTAAGGCGACTAAACCATAACAAAATGGTTATTTGTGAAAAATTATAGCTCGTTCCAGAAAGAATTGTAATATAATATTAATGTAGATTAAGAAGAAACGCTGAAGAAAAAAACAGTAGCGGTTAGTCTAAATAAAGAAAGGCAAAAAGAAGATGTAATTTGATGTTTTGAAAAATCTGATCCGAAAACTGTGTGAAAAACATTTCATAGTATAGACATCGAGCGCGGCGATGCCTCTGCCGTCTGGCGGCCTATATCGACTTTTACTACCATTTGACTATTTGTGTACGATTTTGTGTATGGTTAAGTGGCACACCACAAAAAGTGTTTTTATTTTCTCTTTTGTTCAACAATTAAAATGTATTACTATACTTCTAGATGTTCCAATACAATAAAGGATAATAAACATAAAGCACAGGGTACAAAATTTTATTATTTTCTATTTGCTAGTTATTATAAACACATAAGCTATACTACAATTAAAAACTATGACCACTATGAAAAAAATACGGTAGACTATGACTACATTTGTGCTTTAGCACTATAGTAAGAACAAGATAAAAATCTAAATTTCTACATAATTATATTAACAAGAAATTAATAAAACTTTTGTTCGTTATTAGTAATTTCGTTATTTTAGAATATATTATGAAAAATGTTGTTGATATTACAATATCAGATGATAGGAATACAAAAATAAAAAACAACTTTACCTTTTCAAAACAACAATCAATCACTTCATTTTATCACGAAAAATGTAAAAATTGCAATGTAATTGAACCCATTTTGTGAGCTATAGTTACATTGATACTTATGTGGCAATTAGCTGTAAAGTCATTAGTCTTTCTCACCGTATCGTATTTTCTTGATATTTTTTGTAGGCAAGCGGTTTAGTTTGTGTAATATAATATCCCCAATTCGTCTCATAATATTTAGTTTTCAAAACAGGTGTTACGCTAATTCGGTCACATTTTTTAAATAACTTTGCAGTACATTTGAAAATAAGTCGACAGTTTTCCTTGAAGTCTTTACTTGTATATTAATCCTTGTTAAATTAATTAGTTTATTAGGTAAGCCTAGTTCTGTCATGGTATTTCATAGTTTTATTCTTATGATTATATCAGTGCTTGTTTAAAATCTATAAATTACTAGTTTAATGTTTTTTTTTGTATTCCCAACATTTCTCATTAACTGCCTAATAGTGAATAATTGATCAACGATTTATTAGTTTTTCTAATTCCACACTAATAGTCTCCTATTTGATAGTTCACCTATTCACTCAATCGTTCCAGGTGTATCAGAAAAAATACTGTATATCCTAATAATTAATAGATATATAGCTTATATATAGCTTATATCGCTATAGTTTGTATAGTACATTTTATTACCCCTTTTGTGTATGGTATGCTTTTCAGCACGTTGGTACTTGCTCTTACTTCTAAATTGACAGATCAGCTGTTTAACTGCCTGTACTGAACTTTCTTCTTCATTTTGCAAATATATATAAAAATTAATAAAACTCTGACATACCGTTGATTAAAATATGGATACCCTATACTATTCAATCAACGGAAATACTAAGATCACACGGGGAGAATATTATGGGTTATTTCTGGTTTCGTCACAATTTACACTGAAATTACTAACAAGAGAGTACTCTTACTTTCAAATTGATATATAGAACCAACAGATGCTAGTCATATACCATCAGTACTAATAAAATGGAAACTATCAAATTAATGTCAATTTCATTTAATCAAACGTACTAACCTTAAAAATGGTCATTTAAGGAAACCCGCCTCAAAAATATTGACAATAAATTAAAAATAGTTTAAGCGTTATAAAAGTAACAGAGCAGCAAACCTCACAGCATGAGAATAGTGCCTTGTACTTTTACATAGCAATTTGTTCTCACAATTTTATAGTTTTTCGAAAAATGAACTCCGATTAAAAGATTAAAACGTCAAATAAAATGTAAAAACGTAAATGTAAATTTTTAAATATAAAATCTTCAATTTAGAAATTGAACATTCTTAATAAATGTATAATCTAATATTTAAGCCTGTTTATGTTTTACAGACTTGGAAAACACTGAACAGACAAATATTTATTCTTTTATATACTAGGTTCTAAAAAAAGTGTACTCAAAACAAATAAATATTATCTACCAAGTGTTTTATTCCAGTTTCATATGAAAGCACTAGATCTTAGATATTATAAATTTCGTCATAGGTGCTAATTTGAAATGAAAACCAAATGATAGAGCATATAGTGAAATATAAATATCTTAGCCCTCTATTGCCCGACTTTTTTGTAAACTTAAGAGAAAATGTTTTAATTTGTATATGTGCTCATCCATTTACAACTAGTATTTTTTTTAGATTTTTTAAATTTTGTTTGGGGAGAGTTTTGGGAGTATTGCCCTCAGGCAACTGTGGGCAGCAAAAACTAACGAATTAAGTTATATACTTATTTATTATGCCAATAAAAAAAAACAAATATTTGTAGTTGTAAAAGATAAAGCAAATTTTACATTTATCGCACATTACTTTAGAAGTATTATAGCATCCTGGTTTTTTGCATCTTCCCTTTTTTTGAAAATACGGGCCAGTCGAAGGTTTGGTCAAGCCTAACTTCCTTCGGTGGTACAATAGCAGTAGGTCCTCTCTTCCGTTTTTTTACAATTTCGTTCTCAATTTCACTGAGCCTGGGACGTCCTTTGTTTTTGATCTGGTCAGTTCTTGCTAACAGTACGCTACATAAGTGGGACTTAAACTGTAACAAAGGCAACTGATTTTTCTTTCAAAATAATCGCAATTACGACGATACAACAACCAGCTGTTAACAACAGCTAAATCCAGAAGGTGAAAAAATATTTTTAGATACCACTTTTTATATTTTATGTCTGTTCGGTAAAGAGCAATTAGTGAATCCATAAGATCGACACCTCTCATAAATTTATTATAAAATTGCACTGAATTTGGACAGCATACAATAATTCTTGATTTTTGTTTCTTATCCCACCTCTTGACTAACGAAGTAGGCTCAGAACCAACAAATGTACTAAGCAAATGAACCGGTTTATTATCGTACCACTTTAACGCTGGTAGTCTTATGCCATCTACTGTAGCGTGCTTTTCTTCTATAGTACCTCTACCCTGTTTCTTCATATTCTTGTCATCAGAAAAATGGCAATTAGGCAGTCTGTTTGGACGAACAGTTCCCAAACATTGCAGTCCACGTTTTTTCATTTTAATCTGCAACTGAATGCTATTAAACCAGTTGTCAAAATATACTTTATAGTATTTGTTTGGTTCGACTATCTCACACAATCTTATTACTACATTACCGCTGGTGTCTACATTAGGTAAACGAAGAGAATGTTCAACAGTTCCTGTATATATTTCCCAGTTATAAACAATACCATTGCTATCACGCAAAAGAAATACCTTGTATCCCCATTTTTTGGGTTTATTCTTCATATATTGTTTTAAAGAATGTGCCCCTTTGAATGGTATCATTTGTTCATCAATACACAATTTTTCACTCATTGGAATACTCTGAAAATTTTGAAATAGACCGTTGATGAATGGTCTAATTTTGTATAACTTATCATTATTGTTGAGCATATTTTCGATATTATTGAAATGAATTTTAGTTTCTATTTCTTCCCAGCGATTCCTAGATATAGTGTCAACTATTTGAGCTGGTCTAAATTTGCTTCGTACAAATCGTCTTCATTTTCCATTTTATTTGATCCTGGATCGATTGATATCTGAGTACCTATGGAAAATTCATTATCACTCTCTTATTATCATTGTCAAATTCAGAGTCTTTTGATTCCTCGGATATTTACTGCTTTTCCCGTAGAACGTTTTTGTATCCATCCTAAAAAAATAATTTAAAATAATATGGTCCAGTGTGGATTCAAAGGAACATACCTGTTTTTTATCACAGTACTGAAACAACACAATAAAATAAACAAATTTCAACGGTAATCAATATATAAATGCTGATATAATGCCTCGCTATATATTTTTATATAAATTGTACACAATTTATAACAATAAATCACTATCGAAAATACAAACTAATAAGGCAGCCATGTCCATTTGACATACTGTTAAACATTTCCATATAGGCTTCGTCATAGGTTCATAGAGTGTATTAAAATGTATAACCAAATGTTGCCTGAAATTAACAGATGGCATTTTAGAGTGGGAAATTGTTTTAAAAAAGTTTTCTGCATCAAAAACTCCTTTGTTGCCTTGAGTACACACCCTGCTGTAGAGGGTTAAAATAGCTGTATCGCGCGAGGATAAGGTTATTGATGAGGAAAAAAAGAGATATCACTGAGGAAGTGAGATAGTAATTGGCAAACGCAAAGAGCACTTTAATTACATTAAATGAAATATGCATTACAATCTATCATGATACACATATCTTGATACACATGAAACAAGACAATTAATAAACACGTTAAGAGAATCTTAAGAAATAATAACCAAAATTTAACTTTTAATACACAGAAGAAATACTGATATACAGAAGATACACAAATTAAAAAACGTTATCCACTTATTGTACGCAAGAGAGATACCTCTAGGAAAAATCAAAACGATCGAGAATATATACCAAAACAACACATTCAAAGTAAAAGTAGAAGAAGAACCAACCGACCTTATTGAAGCTGACAATGGGATGATTCAGGAATATTCCCTGAGTCCCCTATTATTCAACCTGATTATGGATGAAATAATAAAAAAGTAAGAACTAAAAAAGGATACCAAATGGAAGAAAAACAAATAATATATTATATAATAATAATCTGCTGTGCAGACGACGCAATACTCTCTTTCAAAGTGAAGATGATTTACAATGTACGCTGCTCCAATTTCATATAACCGCCAGAAAATATAACATGTTAATTTCCCCAAAAGAGACAAAATGCATGATTACAACCGCAAATTTACTAAGATGTTAATTGGAGCTAAAAGGTCAGATAATAGAACAAGGGTTGGAGCTTAAATATCTAGGCATCACATTATCTAGCTAGGGAAAGCTCGAAACTGAAGTGAAAGATCCAGTGAATAGAGCAAACAGAGAAACAGGCTGCCTAAATGAAACATTATGAAGAAATAAAAATATCGGGAAAGAAACGAAAGGCAGAATTTACAAAACAGTCATCAGACCAATAATGATATACGCGGCAGAAACAAGACCTGATACAGAGAGGACAAAAAGGATGTGAAACAGCAGAGATGAAAACACTTAGAAAAATTGATGGTAAGACACTATGGGACAGAGCTAGAAGTACAGATATACGACGTAGATGCAAGGTGAAGAACATCAAGAACTGGTTAAGAAATAGAAGAGTAGAACGGAACGATCATATAAGCCGAATGACAACAAATAAAACAATAAAGACAGCAAGAGACGGTTAACACATAGGAAGGCGATAAGTAGGAAGACCACGAAAACGATGGAAAGGCAACTTACTGGAAGCACAATGAAAAACAGACAGAGTTATGTCTATATAAAAAGAAACAGAAGAAGAAGAAGAAGATACACAGGATAAACATTAAAATAGCTGCAAGAAAGATAAAATAAATCAGTCATATTAATGTAGAATAGCAGAGGACAGAGTATTTGTCATAGCTTTGGACAAGTGCCCAATTGAAAAAAGAACACAGGTCGTTCAAAAAAGATGGAACTCTAGAAAGAAAACAGAATAGATTTAAAAAAATAAAAGCATAAACATGTCTTTTCCTACTTTTTTAATATTGAAGATACGTAAATAGAACATTGAATTAAAATGTAAACTTTCTGAAAGTAAAATGATATCTGTGATAAATCCATCACCTGAACAGTGGCGCCGATGTATGTAGTTGAAATTATTTACACTTATTTTAATTGTATATTTTTTTGTTATCTATATATGATTTGCGACCGATATTACAAACTTATTTATTTTCCACAAAGAGGCTCTTTAGAACCTAAAATTATTACTATACAAATCTGATTCGACATATCGTCAAAAAGTAATACAAGGCATGTAAAATTTAAATTTTTAATAAAAAGATTACGCATTACTTATGGGGTTTAAAGAACGAGCCTTTAGGAAGATTGGAGTACTAATAAGACCACCGCAATCGGTCATACCCCGGGTAATGATTAACTAATTAATCGGCTAATTCTTCAGTCACCCCTTTAATATGATTTTGTCAAATTGGTCCTTTTTAGGACCAACTATTCTAATAACATATGTCTATAACTGTTAAGGGTATATCTAAAAATCAAGAAACTTTACTTTACTTAAATTTATCAGACATATGAGTTAACACGAATCTGACTAATTTCTAGTACAGGAAACACATATAGGGACTAACCTAGGGTATTTGGTATATAGCTGATCGCTAAAAACCACATTATAGATATAGACATACTATTTCTGTCGGAAAGTAAGAAAGGACAAAACCAGTCAGCTGAGAGAACCTTTTAACGATGTGGAGCTTGGATCCACCATCTACATATTTAATGAAAAATAACACAACTGCCGACCTTGAGGATCTGAGCACAAAGCTTATTACGAAATCTGGACCAAAAATACTACAATGACTTATCCAGATGATGAACAACTGTATTCAAATTAGGAGATACCCAAAGTATAAAGACAAGCCAAAGTTGTTACCTTGCTTAAGCCTGGCAAACACTCCAACGACCACAAAAACTATCGGCTAATATCTTTATTTTGTCAGCTATTCAAATTACTTTTGCACAATATCGTTAATATGATATCACCGATATTAGAAGAAAAACTTAAATTAAAAGACAAAAGTGGCTGTAGACAGGGAAGATCACGTACATCACAAATACTAAATCAAAGACGGGTACGAAAAATATCGGGTATCAGGGGTGGTGTTTTTCAATCTAAATGCCGCTTACGACACCTTAAATTACAGAATATTTCTCCAAAAACTATATGATATCCCCTTAGATAACAAACTCACTTATATTGTCTGCGTATGCCTACACAATAGAATATTTTTTGTATCACTCAATGATAAGAATAGCAGATGAAGAACGGTCTCGCTTGGGGTAGCATAAAGGCACCTACACTGTATAACATTTACACAAACGAACGATCCACACCGGTAGATACTAGAACTTCTATTATATAGACGATACACCTATTATTACACAATAAAAATAAACTATGAATCAATTTTCAGCCAAAATCCCTGAAAAACTCGTGTGTGCTCCTTTAATCTCCCTAACATAGACGCTTTCACAAAACTGAACATCCAATAATGTCATGAAATTGTTGAACGTAGACTTCCTATAAATTCCTTGAAAATAATTTGTATCGCACGGGGTCAGTCACAGATCATTGTTTAAAACTATAAGGTAAATTGAGGACCAGAAATAATATTTTTCGCATGCTTGTCAGCTAAAAATGAGGTGCACGTCCTTCCGCCCTTAAAACATAGATGCTTGCACTATATGCATCTGCTGCCGAATATACCTTGTTAGACAAATTCTTTCTTTTTGTGCACACTACTACCCATTTTAACACAAAAATATCTATTGTAGCTCTTAACCATATTTATTTTGAGATAACCTTTTATCGAGATATCATATATAGTACACAAATAAGACCAGAACTAAAATAATAAAAAAGCTTTATACGATATCGCAGAAGATTGGATGAAATAAAAGTAGTTTTTATTAATCGGATGCTTACATAACACTTATAAAGACATACTCACGTAAACAAAATATATTACGAAATTTCTGTAATTAAAAAAAAAACATCGAGTTCGGCATTTAACTAATAAAATTATATTAAATAAAAAAACAACATTTTTAAAAATGCAGAAAAAATAAAATTTCCTATGCAAGCGAACATTTCATTAAATAATAAGCCCAAATCCTTTTGTATCTATATACCTGTTTTTAAAGAACCAGTTACCTCTTAGTACGTAGTTATACCAGGTAATAAGATATCCTCTATTACTCAGTGTAATGCGTATTAGATTACACTGTCTACGAACAGTAGATAAAAATAAGGAGCCCATATGAACCGCTCGGGATATATGTTGAAAATATACGGTATAATCGCACAGTTGCCAAACTCTCAGAGCTTACTTAAACCGATAAACCTATGGTTCAATTATACATTGAAGAAGATCTCAACGACCCCTATAATATATACAAGTGAACTAAACGATATACATTTATGATACAGGGGTATTTACGGACTCCAAAAAATTTTTATAAATTATTAAACTCTACATGTTGATGAATCGACAGAACCAATATTATGGAATGGTCAAGTGAGCTCCGTATATCGGTACCCACTTGACCACGGAGCTCGATTGAACCTCAATTTTAACATGGGCGGAGTCCACTTTATGCCGTAGATATATATACATATATATATATATATATATATATATATATATATATATATATATATATATATATATAGAAATGTTTCTTCAACGTTGAGTTTCCCAAAAAAATCTTTATTTCGAAAATAAAAGTTACAATTTTGAGAAATACTACAAACTACTACATTTAATGATTTAAACTTGACTATTGAAACATAATAATTACAATAATAATAAAAATATTGATTTCTTCCTATTTATAACGTCGGATATCGGAATCTGCTGATTCTTAATAGTAAGGGAGCTTATGGCTACATTTTTCCTCCTTCCATTGGTTGGGACTTCGTCCTCGAAGTTTTGGTTACTTCGGCTATCAGCTCGTCTAATATCTGGATCTGGGCAGGATGCAATTTTTCTCCAAATAGGATTTTGGAAATTCGTTTTCTTTTCCTAATTAGGAAGATTATTAGGAAAGCTAAAATAGTTAAAAATGTTATAACAGAAGTGGTGCTCAGTCCTATTGATAATCGGGGTAGTACTTCTATGGTATCTATTGGTTGAATTTGGCCATGTGTCTCTGGGATTGTTAATTTTTCAATTTTCATCTCATGGTTTGGTATTAATTTTATTGGAACAATTTTTGGAATGGAAATGTCTTGAGACGTCTTTTTATTAAATTGGATGCCTTCAATCATTATGGGTACATCTGTCATCAAGAGGCTGGTTGAATTAATTTCTATCTGCTGGATTCTCATTGGGTGAACTATTCCTAGCAATATGACTTTGCTGGTTTCTTGGAAAAAGTTCTCTGTGATTAATGTTTTTCTGCAATTATCTACATTGGGTATGTTACATTTGGATTGTACATAGTTGTAACAAACTATGTTATCGCCTTGTCCTATACAAGTGTCGAACCATTTATTATTTGTATAGTAGCTTGCAGGTGGCAAAATCATAACATGATCTTTGTTTGGAATGGGATAGATTTTATAGGTAGTGTAAGGAATTTCATGGAGTATAGGGATTTTAATTATTATGAGCATTGTATTTGAAGTTACACAAACTAAAGTTTTTGTTGACTCTATAAGTTCATAAGGGTGTTCATTACTATTGGGAATTGAATTTCTAGGATAAATTTTGAGAAGGTTCTCTTTAAGGTCTATCATTTCCTTTAAAGTGAATAATTCTATATTAGAGATATTAAGTTCAGATAAAGTAATGGTTCTTATAAGTTTCATTAGAAATTCGTTTATATTTTGGAGATTTATTATCTCATTGTGTAGAATGATATAGCTGTCAAAATCAGCTGATAATTTGTTGAGTGCAGATATCAGAATTGAATTATCAGAATTTAGTTTTTCTAAAAGTTTATCGAATCTCGTGTTAAAAGAGTTTCCATAAGATATTTGGTTATTAAATTTTTTTATGATTTCGTTTTGTTTATTTTCTAAAGAGATTATGTGTGATTTTAACAAGTCTAAGTCAGAGTCGTCTGGATTTCCAGTCACGTATTTGATGGCTGTACCTAGGAAATTAGAAAGTCCGCGTTTCTGTTTTCGCGTAATCTTGTGTAGATCGTCTTTTGTTTGTTCTTGTATGTGGGTGTATTGGGAGTACAGTAGCGAGAGAGGTGCATTTTTGAAGTGCTCTTTGAAATAGCTTGTCGGACTAGCGTCAATACTGTCGGATAATTTGTCTAGTGGAATGTGAAGAAAATGTCTGTGATAGTGGGAGATTCCTCTTGATTTGCCTATCTCTTCAGCATAGTAACGATTATTCGGAATCTCCTGAATACTGAGTGGATGGACCAGGGCGAGGATTGTCCTGTGAAAAATTTGGGTCTTGAGTAGGTTTGTCTACATGTTTTCGTATTCGTTTTACATATTTAAGGTGATTGCTTGTTAAATTTTGTTTATCTGTTTTACCGATTATTTTTGTTTTGTCTTGTGTTTCTGGATGAATAGTGGAGAAAGGGGCTTGTAATTTGGACTTTGTTTGTAGGTTTCAATTATTCCGTTGTGATTTTCTACGTGATATTTCTTTATGCATACTATTTGTTGGTTTTCTTCTTCTATGTCCTGAAGTAGTAAATTGCAAAATATCGCTTTGACTGTGGAATTTATTTTTTCTTTAAAATAGTTACAGATAAAAGGTCTAAATTCGTGAGGGATTGTTATTGCAAATTTTTGATTTGGTCTAAGGATATTTTGGAAGGTATTTGCTATTTCTGTTTTCCAATTATTTGTCAAAGTGACAGTGTAACGGTGTTTGTTAAAAATTCTTTTGTATTTAATTTCAAAATTATTTGACTCTGGTTTAAAAATAATTTGGTTTGAGGATAAATTAATTGGTTCAGGTGAAATCTCTATTCTAGTGATAGGGTTCTCAACTGATGTATGTTGTGTGTTAGTACTGTTTTGTAAGTTGTCAAAATCGGCAAGGAAATCGTCAATGTCGAAATTGTCGGGTGGTTCAGCACATTCTGAACTCGGTGGTTCAGCACATTCTGAACTTGAGCTTAGGGCATTTATTTGGACTCGGCTAAGAGCATCAGCAACTTGATTCTCTTTGCCTTTTTTATATTTAACTTCAAAATCATATTCCTCTAGTTTAAGTCTCGATCGGGCTAATCTAGAAGTGGGGTCTTTAATTTTGTAGATCCATACGAGAGGATTGTGATCTGTTTCTACAGTGAATTTTTGGTTGTATAAATACATACGGAAGTGTTTACAAGAATCTAGTATGGCTAAAAGTTCTTTTTCAATAGTGGAGTAGTTTTGTTCTGCGGAATTTAGAGTTCGAGAATAGTAGGCAATAGGGTGATTATTTTGGGATAATACTGATCCTATAGCTATATTAGAAGCGTCTGTAGTCAGTACAAAAGGCTTTTCGAAGTCTGGGTATTGTAAAACTGGGGAATTAGTTAACAATTGTTTGCATTTTGCAAAACATTCTAAATAATTTGGATTGGTAGGGTCAATAGTTGCTCCTTTTCGAGTACATCTCGAAAATGGGGATGTTATTTTTGCAAAGTTGGGTATGAATCTTCGGTAGTAACCGATTAAACCAAGAAATGATTTAATTTCTTTTACTGTTTTTGGTAGAGGATATTTTTGTATAGCTTCGATTTTTGCTGGGTTAGGTTTGATTCCTTCGGTTGTCACTACGTGACCTAAGAAAGAAACTTCTTTCGTGAGAAACTCAGATTTGTCTAACTGAATTTTTAAATTATTTTTCCTGAAAGTATCAAAAATAGTCGCAATATGAACTAAGTGTTCTTGCAGTGACTTGGAAAAAATAATGACATCGTCCATGTAGACGAAGCAAAACTTATGAATAAAGGGCCTAAGAATATTGTCCATTAACCTTTCGAATGTTGCTGGGCTATTCTTTAAACCAAAGGGCATACGTAAAAATTCAAAGTGACCATGCCAAACTGAAAAGCCTGTTTTCCGAATAGAATCCGGATGAACTTCAATCTTGAGCTAAATCTAATGTTGTGAAATAACTGGCTTTTCCTAAGTTATCCAGTATCTCATCTATCTGAGGAAGTGGGTAGCGATCACTTTCAGTATGATCATTGAGCTTCCTGTAATCAATTACTAGTCTAAATTTTTTCTGACCTGAGGCATCAGCTTTTTTTGGTACTATCCAAACTGGAGCTGAGTACGGTGAAATTGACGGTCGAATTATCTTATTATCTAATAAATTATTTATTTGTTTTTTTATTTCTTCCTGCATTGCTTTGGTATGCTGAAATCCCTTTACATAAATCGGATTTTCATCCTTCGTTTTGATTTCGTGTCTAACAGCTGACGTGAAAGTTAAATTTTTGTTTTCATCGTAAAATACATCTTTATATTTTTTGCAAAGATTTATAATTTTATACTTTTCTTCGTTGTTTAAGTGCGAAGTACGGATTTTATTTTCATTAAAATGCGTTGTCGGAATTTCTACTATATTATAATTACAGAAGTTCTCAACTTCAATTCTCTTATTAAATTTCATAGGCATAGGTAAGTCGATAGTGTCTATAAAACCGTTTTTTGCAACGTGAATAGAATGGGGAATTTTGATACCTTGAAAGTGTCTTTCGCGCAATAAAACTTCACCATTATGAACGCTTACTGGAATTTTTTGGTATAAAGTTTCAAATGGAATGCTAACATGAGGATTCTCAAAGGTTAAAATATGAGTTGCGTAGCTAATTGTGGCGTGGAATCTTTTTAGATCGTAAGTTCCAAGGAGGATATCAAAGTGCTGACTAAAGTCGGCGATTTTTACGTCGAATGTTTGTGGAATTCCATATTCTAGGAATAGTGGCGTCTTAATATTTAAGTCGTGCTTGGAAGTAATTTTCATTGACGTTAGCGAAAAAGGTTTTCGATAAATATGAAGCAGGGTAACCCAGGGGAACTTTAGATATTATGTAGGTTTATACAGGGGGTGGATGATCGTCTAACGGGATGGCTTGAAAATCCTGATGATTTTCATCATGCAAATCGGGCTCTTGTTCGGATTCGTAATTTTCGAAATCGTTTTCGAAATATTGGGTATCATTTAAGTCTATGTAAAAATTGTGGCTTCTATTAGTTGTAATTGTCATGGGCTGATGGTTTCTGGTTGTGGTAGTTTGAACACCGCTCATTGGAGTAGCAAAATTTGGTTGGGGTCGAGGAGCTTTACATTTATTTAATCTTTGTTGGTTGTTTTTCGGAACATTGTTTCGTTGGAAGGATTGATTTTGTTCGTGAGAACTGAAATTGTGTCTCTGAGGAAAATTAGAGTTCTGTTGTGGAGTGAAGTTAAAATTGGGCTCTGTGTTGTGAGTTGAAGGTCTCACATAATTTGAATGCATGGGTTGGAAGTTTGAGTGTGTGGGTTGTAAGTTTGTGGATCTTTGATTATTCAAAGATTGATAGGGTTTATTTTTGAGTGGGCCCTTTTTGTTTTGTTGGCTCTTAAGGAAGTTCATGTATTGTTGTTGATTTTTGTGGTTATCGTAGGCAATACAGTTTTGAAGGGCTTCTTCTAGGGAATAAGGCTCGTTGATTCCGGTACAGAAAGTTTTGAGGGCAATGTTTTTGAAGTATGGAGTTTTAAAAGTAACTGTCGCGGGATTATCGTTTAGGGTGATGTCTTGGAGTAAATCGTTCAGATTTGTAGTTATTCTCTGATGATAATTGTCGTAGGATTCACTAGGTTTTTGGACGGTGGTGGATAGTTGTGTTACTAATATGTCTTCGGAACGTCTGTCTCCGTATTTAGTTAATAACGCTGGACGAATTTCTGTCCAATTGGTTTTATTAGAATAGTTTAAGAAATTTCTAGGTTCTCCTTTAATTCGAGATACGATATGGGAATTTAAGATAAATTCTTGGGACGGAATTAAATCTTGGGTGCCTAAGAAAATTATTAAATTATCTACTGCTTTAGTAAAGGTGGAGAGGTTGTCTCCAGAAGAGAATTCGGGCAGAGTTGAGCAAAGGCTAGCAATATCGCTATTGGTCATCGGCATTTTGGAACGTAATTTAGATGCAGGCTTAGATTTAGGGGTTTGTAGATTTCTTTTTATTTTTAAATTTAAATTGTCGAATAGTAAACTTAAATTTTCGATACTATTTTGGGAAATATTATTCAATGTACTCATAAAATATATGCAAACATGTAAAAATATAAATGCAAATATATATAAAAAATTCGTTAAAGTAAAATGTTATAAATAATATAAATTCAATAAACAATAAATAATAAATTCAATGTAAATGTTTAAGAATTCAATTAAAATAATAAATGCTCATAAACAATGGTAAAGAAAGGAAAAACTTACGCAAGGATGATCGTGTTTGATTTCCAATACATTTTTCTCTTTTACCAGGTTCTTCAGGATTTCATTAAACTAATGTAGACCAGGAAACGACTATGTTTCTGTATGAAATATCCTGTGGTTCGCAGCGCCAGAAATGTTTCTTCAACGTTGAGTTTCCCAAAAAAAATCTTTATTTCGAAAATAAAAGTTGCAATTTTGAGAAATACTACAAACTACTACATTTAATGATTTAAACTTAACTATTGAAACATAATAATTACAATAATAATAAAAATATTGATTTCTTCCTATTTATAACGTCGGATATCGGAATCTGCTGATTCTTAATAGTAAGGGAGCTTATGGCTACATTTATATATATATATATATATATATATATATATATATATATATATATATATATATATAGGGTTTTTATCGCGGTTCTCAAAGAATTAGTTTGTAAGCACTTTTTGGAATTATCTTTATTATATCTATTATGAAGCACACATATATATTTAACATAGCCAATGTAAATTTAAAATAAACTATCTTTAAATTGAAATTCTTATGAAACTAATTAAGTTATATAGACAATGTAAATTTTAAACAAACTATCTTTAAAATTGAAATTGTTATGACACTAACTAAATTATATTAACAAAATTTTGTACCTTTCTGTCACTGAATGCCTAAATGAAACTGTTCTCCAAAATAAAGATTTTAATCATCACTCAATGTCTTCGTTCTCAGCCTCGGTTATTCTTGTTTTTGTGAAATTACTTTTTCCAATTATCAGCTTCCACCAATTTAAGATATTTTTCTTCTTAATAGCATTTATATTCATTCTTCTTTTTAATACACCAATATCCAATCACCATTTAATTATTATAAGTTGATTTATACTAATCTCCAATCATAATATAATTTTTAATTTCTTCCAATATCCAAAAAATATTCTTCTTATATACTTTCCAATACTATCAAAATTTAATACTAAATCACTGATTATTGCATACTTTATATTTTCTTCCTAATCACTAACTGTAACTAACTGTGTCTGTCTGCTTAATAACTAATTGTCTGACTGCTTACTGACTGACTGACCTGCTGACTGAACCTTTTAAATCCAAATCACCGAGTATTTATACCTTTTCAATGTTCCAGAACCATCTGGCAAGAAATCCTATTCGAATTTTTCTATTTCCTCTATATGAATGTTCTCGAAAAAGTATATCTTCGATCCACAGACATAACCATGTTCGAGCAGGTTCTACCGTAAACAAAGGTTAAATTCTGTATTCTAGAGAATTCTTTACTTTTCTATCGAGAATTTTATTGACATTTAGGCTTTTCAGATCAGAATATAAACTTATGTGTAAATTTAAACAACCTAAATTAATAAACTACACTATTTCAAATCCGTAACTATATGTAAACTAAACATTTCAAATTAACAAATAACCCCACTTTATATTCGTAATTATTATTTAAATGTCTGTCACTTTTAGAGTATGTATATCTGGTTGCCTATGCACATGGCTCACTTAAATATATTTACAATATTATAATTATTAAAAAAAAACTTTTTACACTTATTATATGCTAATTTCTTAAAAATGCTCTCACATAAATAATTTTTATAATATTCCCAAGTATATAACTTATTAAAATAACCAAATACTTTTTATATCTAATATTATCTAGTGTGTAACTTATAAATTATTTTTAATCACTATTTTTCTTTCTCCTATATTCTGTATCATTTCAATATATATATATATATATATATATATATATATATATATATATATATATATATAGAAAAGAAATTAAATCTTTGCAGATAAGTTAAATAGTAAACTCTTAAATATTGGGGAAATCTGCAAGAAAGACTCTAATGAGTATCAATTGTTTCGCCGAACGTTTTCGCCAAAGAGAATTAATTTGGCTTCTTCAGGGCTGGAAGAGAATAAATTATAATTAGCTACCATATATTATCTATTAAAAACATTATTGATCTTACCGTAACTTAGAATTGTAGAGTTAGGATGTTAAAAAAACTTTAGCTAGTAACAACATAGTAGTGTTTTTTGTTTTTTTAACGTTGGAAATGTATGGTAGCTTTGAACTTAAAACGCAAAGGTTTACCCAAGATTAATCGAAAAACCCAATGTAACTACGTTTAAAGGGAGGTAATTCTTTGAATTGTCGGCAATAACTAAATTTTTGATTGTTATAAAGTTTAAATGTGAGGTTCTGTTTTAACCAGAACGCATGTGCTGACAATTCAAGTAGTTCTTTTGAATCTTTATGTCGTTAAGGTTCATTGGTAAAACCGAATGAAATTAAATCCCAGTATAGGAAAATATTATTTTAGATTTTTTTTTTAATTATATTATATTGTTCATGTATTAATTACTATTTAAATGGGAATAAGCCACAATTAAAGGTTAAAATACGTTTATTGACGTTTCAATTTCCACTTCGGAAGTCGTTCTCAAAATACAAACATTAGCAAATTAATATAATTATATATATATATATATATATATATATATATATATATATATATATATATATATATATATATATATATATATATATATATATATGTTCATGTATTATTATAATAATATCTTATTGAGATGTATCTAAGAAAAGCAAGGGAATGTTAACTTTTTTTTGTGGTTACTGAAAATTAATTATTAAAGTAGGTTAGTTGTTAATGGATATATCAGTCAAGTTAGTTATCTGTAATGTTGTGTTGTTCTTGGTATCTGATTTAAGTAAGAAGTGGTATATATCGCTTAGATTCTTAATGTCACTCTTAACATTGATGGAGAAATGGTTAAGGAAAATATAAGACATTTCAATGAACTCTCTTTTAGATTTATTGTTCTCACGGTGGAGAATTGTAGTGTTAGTATAGTCCATGAGATGACCAGTGGAATGTACATGTTTGGCTAATGAACAGTAGTCAGGGTGAAGTCGAAAATCACTTTTGTGTAGTGTAATACGTGATTTCAATAATTGAGATGTTTGGCCGATGTAGGAATTGCTGCAAGAGAGGCATGGAATGTTATAGACAATGTTACTAAGCCTATCTATGGGAGTCTTATCTTTTATCTTAGAATAAAGGTTATTAATTGTTAGGGCTGATCTACAAGCCACATTAAGTTTAATGTTTTTATTATTATTACCAAAGCTATTTTCAACACTTTTCAGAATCCTTGTTAACCCCGGAGTGATATCTCTGAAATATGGTAATGAAAAATATTTGTTGATAGGAGTATCCGAGACTGGGTTCCCACTTAAGACATCAGAATCAGCATTGTTAGTCGCGAAGGAAGGTGAAGTATCTTCGTTATGGATAGTATTAAACAGAATCTTATTCACTAATGGTGTTGGATAAGCGTTTGAAATAAAAAGTGTCTGTAGGATTTATAGGTTTTTTGTATAAAATAAAGGATCTGATAGTTCTATTACTCTATTTTTCATCTGTTTGATTAAGTTGACTTAGGTAGAATTATTATGGTAAGAGTGGTAGTTAAGGTATCTACCAGAATGGGTCGGTTTTTGATACCAATCTATTTTAATGTTGTTGTTTTCCTTGATCATCCTTATGTCGAGAAAGGGGACATACCAATTACCATCTTCCCTCTCTATAGTGAACTGGATGTATGAGTCATAACCATTGAAAGAATCTAATAGTTCATGTAGCCAAAATGATATCATCAACATATTTTTTAATAAATGGAATTTGAAAGGATAGTAAAGGAATGACTGAATATATATATATATATATATATATATATATATATATATATATATATATATATATATATATATATATATATATAACGAGTTTATTACCGCTGCCGCCGTTTCTCGCAACCTAGCTTCCAACGCTTGCGATCGTTCCAGTCATCTACTTGTAGACCCCTATCTTCAATTGCACCTTTTACTTCTTGTCTCCACGATCTTCTTGGTCTCCCTTTTTCCTGCAGTTGGTGGGGATCCACTGTAACATTCTCTTTGGCCATCGTTGATCATTCATCCTTTCTACATGGCCATACCATTTCAGCCTTTTGCATTCTATAGTTTCCAGGACGTCAGTGTCTATGCCCATACGCTCTCTGATTTCAGTATTCCTTACTCTATCTCTTCTAGTGAGTTGGCAATATCTTCTCCAATAATTCATTTCCATTGCTTTTATTTTGGATGCGTCATTTTTATTTATTACCCAAAGCTCTGAACCATATGTAGCAATGCTTTCTATGATACTTTTGTATATCCTAATTTTTGTGTTTCGGGTGATGTGTTTATTCCAAAGTATACTATTCAGTTGATGTATTGCTGAATTTCCTTGACCAATTCTAGTAGCTATTTCTTTTGTATTCCGACCATTGTTTGTAATGTTTACACCGAGATATTTATAGCTATCAGTATTTTGAATTTGTTTGCTTCCTAGTTCTAAGTGCTTTCCTTCACCTCCCATTACTACGTACTCTGTTTTTGGTTGATTAATTGATAAGCCCACTTATTATATTCTTCATCTATTTTTCGTAACATGTAGTGGATATCATCTTGATCTTCTGCAAGTATTACTTGGTCATCAGCAATCTTCTCTGATCCCATCTCCATTTTACACCTTTTTTTAGTAGTTCAAGTAATGGAATTTCTTTTATACTTAGATCTGGTATCATCCTTTTATAATAATTAATTATTCCAATAAATCCTCTTAAAGTTCTTAAATTGTGTGGTGTTTTATATTCCTGAATGACCTGTCTCCGTTCTGGATCCATTTCGATTCCCTTGGTGTTAAGTTTATAACCTAGATATATTACTTCTTTTTGAAAAAATGTACACTTTTCTTGATTTATGTTTAGTCCAACTTTGTCTAATCTATTTATTATAATTTTTAGGTGTTTCTCATGATCTTCAGCCGTTTTAGAAAAAACTAATATATGATCAATGTAGTGAATTACAAAATGTTCATATTGATCCAAAATATCATGAAGACATCTACATAGAGCACTGCAAGATGATTGAAGTCCAAATGGTACTACTTTGAATTGATATACTACTCCATCTATCTGAAATCCTGTATACTGTCTACTTTTTCTTTCTAGAGTTATCAACCAAAAGCTATGCTGTAAATCAATTTTAGTGAAAAATGACATTCCTGTAATTCTTCCTAGTATTCCATCTATACTCATTGGTGCTTCAAATTGCTTTTCAGTGATCTTGTTAATATTCCTTGCATCCAAACTTCACCTGATCTTTTACGCACTACTACTATAGGGTTTATAAAACGTGTATCTGCCTTCTCAATGATTCCATCTTCTAACATATTATTAATCGTTCTGTTTACTTCTTCTCTGTATTTATATGGTATTGGGTATGATTTTATTTTAAAATCTTTTTCTTCTTTAACTTTTATACTATGGATATAATTTTGTGCAATTCTATTTTCTTTATTGACAAGTCCCTTGTGTTGCTGCAATATGGAAACGACTATTGATTTATATTCTTCAGGGCAATTTAAAACTTTTATCATATCTTCTTCTTTACAAATAAAATTATTCTTCATTATGTACTCATTATTCCTTGCTTCCAATGTTACGCACTCCACCTCGTAGGCATCCATCTGCTTAAAATTTCCATTCCTTAAATATTCAAACAAAGTGAGCAGATCTCCGCCGAGAAGTTCAACTTCAGAAAAACACATTGCTAATCTGCAAATAACTACCATGCAACAACCATCGAGCAACAGAACCTCGTCTAGCGAACAACAAAGGAATGAAAATTGCTCAACCAATATAGTACTCCAAGAGACAGAGTCAACTGAGAATCAACATGAACAACCAGGTAACTCTTTTCTTTCTAATCATGCTTCTTCTTCTTCTTATCTACCGTCACAAATATACATCGCTAATCCACAAGATAGCCAAGAAAACAGAGATCAAGAATGGAAAACTGTTCAAGCCCACAAACGAGCAAGAAATGACAGCCCTGGAGGTAATAAACAACTAAAACAAACAATAATGAGCGATTACTGACTCAAAGCACCCACACCAACGTCTAATAGATTTGCTAGCTTAGATGAAGTACCTGATGAGACCAACCAAACCAGAACTGATGCAGTTAAAGAAAGTATTCAACCCCCACCCATATTCGTTTCAGATGTAGGTGATATACAACCTCTTCGACAATTGTTAGAAACAATATCCCCTCTGGGATATTCCATCAAATGTCTCTATAACAACCAAGTAAAGATCCAGCCCTCAACTTCTGAATATTACCGAAACATAACCAAAGCACTCAATGAGAAAAATACACATTATTACACCTACCAAACAAAGGAAGAAAGAACATTCCGAGTTGTGCTTCGTAATATGCATCAGACAGCAGATAAAGACGCTTTAGTACATGAGCTAGGATTAATGGGACACGAAGTAACCAACATAGCTAATATATATAAGAATGGATCCAAAATAGCGCTTCCGCTCTTTTATATAGAATTAAAAACTAAGCCAAATAATAAAGACATATATGATGTGAGAGCACTCCAGAACATGATTGTGTCCTTCGAACCACCATATCCCAAACGTCAGGTTCCCCAATGTACCAAATGTCAACGCTACGGTCACACACAAAAATTCTGCCATATGCCTCCAAGATGCGTAAAGTGTGCAAGTAATCATCTTACTTTACACTGTCCACGAAAAGAACGCAGCAATAACGTAAAATGTGTACTTTGTATGGGAAACCATCCGGCCAACTATAAGGGCTGCAGCGTATACAAACAAATACAAAAAGAAAAATTCCCCCAACTCAGAAAGAATCAAGAGACCCACAGAACAGACACCCATGAAACCAATAGTCAAAGAGTAACCCCTGGTGTTTCTTACGCTCAAAAAACTTCAGAAAATAGTCAAGCGGATGAAATCACAAATCAACAAACTAATGTCGGCTCAAACCATTCAACGAAAATCGCCAACCTTGAAAACCTGATGACAAAACTAGTAGAGAGAATGGACACTATGCTTAATCTTCTTATGTCTATGATTTCCAAAATGCACTAATGCAACACAGACTTAAAATAGCCGTCTGGAACTCAAATGGCCTAACGAACCACATCCAAGAAATAAAAATTTTCCTCGACGAGAAGAAAATTGATGTTATGCTTGTATCAGAAGCTCATCTAACAGACAAAAACTATATCAAAATTCCAAAATACATTGTCCACTACACAAAACATCCAAATGACAAGGCACACGGTGGCACAGCTATTATTATCAAATCTAATATAAAACACCATGAGTTAAATAAGCTCAGCGAAAAGTACCTGCAATCAACTAGCATTGTTATCGAAGACTGGCTAGGCAACCTTACCTTATCTGCGGTCTACTGTCCTCCTGGTCAACCAATCAACGAAAACAACTTTAGCACCTATTTCAGTTCTCTTGGACACAAATTCATAGCAGGAGGAGACTTTAACTGTAAACATCATCACTGGGGCTCTAGGGTAATTACAACAAGGGGTAGACAACTGCTGAAGTCAATAACAGCAAAAAACCTACAACACATATCTACAGGATAACCAACTTATTGGCCTACAGATCCAAATAAAACACCAGATCTCTTAGACTTCTGTGTGATTAAAGGTATCTCTCTTAACTATTTAGCAATAGAATCATGCTGGGACCTCTCTTCAGATCATTCTCCCATTCTAATTGACCTAGACTCCAAAATCATACTCAGAAATAAGCCTCCAGTCCTAACCAATAATCAAACAAATTGGAAAATATTCCGAAGCGCACTAGCAGAACAAATACCAACGAACTTGCCACTTAAAACAGAATTACAAATTGAAAATGCGGTACAACAACTTACTACCTCCATACAAAAGGCAGGTTGGATTTCTACTCCTGAACAAACAACATGGAAGGAAAGCATAAACTGTTCGCAAAGTGCAAAAAACCTGATCGATGAGAAAAGAAAACTTAGGAAAAAGTGGCAAAACACACACGCTCCTATTGACAAACAAAATTTAAACAGAATTACCAGAAGACTTAAAAATCTATTAAAAGAAGAGAAAAACAGGGGGATCCAAACTTACTTAGAAAATTTGACTCCGTCCAAAGATACCAATTATTCTCTATGGAAGGCGACGAGAAAGGTAAAAGGTCCACAAGACGCCATACCTCCTCTAAAAAATGTCAAAGGTAAATGGGCAAGAACAGACACAGAAAAATCTGAGACATTCGCTGAACATCTTTCTAGAGTATTTAGTCCATTTAACAGAGTAGTGCCATTAGAACAAGAAGAACCATTTAATTCTTTTCTTGAGGCTCCATATCAAATGGATCTACCAATCTCACCAAGTTTAATATTAAAGAAGTAAAACAGATAATAAAGAATGAGATACAACCCAATAAGGCTCCGGGATTCGACCTCATAACGGGTAAGATCCTCCAGGAACTAACCAATGACTGTTACAGAATAATCACTATGATCTTCAATGCAATGCTTAGTCTGCATTACTTCCCTCTGCAATGGAAAGTGGCACAGATTATACTTATTTAAAAACCTGGTAAAGATCCAAAAGATGTCAACTCATACCGACCGATTAGTCTACTCCCAGTCATCTCTAAGGTCTTCGAAAAACTTCTACTACGAAAAATCAAACCAATATTGGACAAAAAGTGTCTCATACCTGACCATCAATTCGGTTTTCGTAACCAACATGGTACAATAGAACAAGTTCACAGACTATACACAACAATAAGAAGTAGTCTCGAGAACAAGCAATATTGTACTGCAGCCTTTTTAGACGCCTCCCAAGCTTTTGACAAGGTGTGGCATACAGGACTTCTGTACAAATTAAAGAAAAATTTACCTTACCCTTACTTTAAACTGCTTCAATCATACCTTACCGAAAGGAGATATCTGGTAAAATATAGTGAAGCCTATACAAAACTCTACCCCATCCTATCTGGTGTACCTCAGGGTAGTGTGCTTGGACCGATTCTGTACCTGATATATACGGCTGACTTGCCAATAAGCAATAACCTAACGCTTGCAACATTCGCAGATGATACTGATTTCTTGGCCTCTCATAGCAACCCAATAATAGCATCAGAGAGACTGCAACTACATCTGAACAAAACAAATGAATGGCTTAAACTCTGGAGAATTAGAGTAAACCCCTTAAAATCTACACAAATTACATTCACTCTCAGAAGAGGTACATGTCCACAAGTTAACCTCAAAGAACATCCTTTGCCCCAAAAGCATGACGTAAAATACTTAGGTATTCACCTTGACAAACGTCTAACTTGGACCAAACATATATGGACGAAAAGGCTTCAATTGGGAATTTTATACAGAAAACTTTACTGGATGTTGGGAAAAAACTCTCACCTATCGATTGACAACAAGCTGCTGATATACAATAAAATAATAGAACCCATTTGGACATATGGCTCACAGCTCTGGGGTTCAGCTAGCAAATCTAATATTATGATAATACAAAGATTCCAATCCAAAACTCTGAGAACAATCGCTAATGCACCTTGGTATATCCAGAATGATGCAATACATAGAAATCTTCAAGTACTAACAGTCTCTGAAGAGTGCAAAAAAACTTCTGAACAATATCAAAACAGGTTGCGGGTGCATCCTAATACCCTGGCACACAATCTTCTCAACAACCAACAAGCGAAGAGATTGAAGCGACATGACCCCTTGGACCTACCTCACCTATCCTGACAGAGCCTACAGCAGTGGGAGTTACGCCTTCAACAGCACCCAGCCATTGTGATCAGTGCCGCTTTTAGTGCTCGCGTATCAGTGCATGTGCGCATCCTACCGGTAAAAAGCCAATTTGTGTCGTGATGATTTGGTCACTGGACCTTACATCTCTCTGTCATGTAAAGACAAAAAATTTTACTTATTGTTTTCACTGCAAAACAGATTGTAAAAATCTTAAATGTTAATTAAAAAAAAAAAAAAAATATTCACTACAATAATTATTCTTTACATTCTTTTGGGACATTTCCCTATCATTAAAATACATTTCTTCTTCATAAACATCATTATTTTCTTTTAATAATATCCTATCAACTCTTATTCCTTCTTCCACCTCATCTTTCTGCATAAATTTAATTATTTGCCCTTCCAAAGTTACCATTTTTTCTTCAAAATCTATCTTTACTTTCTTCTTTTCCAATTCATCATTTCCCATTAATATATCAACACATAAATCCTTGACAATAAATCCTTGCATATTAATTTCTTTATTAAGAATATTAATTTTAAAATTGGCTAGTTTATCAATTTCACCCAACTTCTTATTATTTGCACCAACAATTTTAATTTTTGGAGTCTTTATTATATCTGATAGTTTTAATGTATTAAAAATAAAATTCTCCGAGACTAAAGTATTTTCTGAACCAGTATATATCATAATTTTAATCATTTTATTTTTGGCCAAAGCATTTATATAAATTAAATTAATAGATTCAATAATTTTATCTTCATCTAAAGAAATAAATTCAGAAGGTTTTTCATAATAGCAATGGCCTAACTTGTAATTCAGAAAATTTACTGAACAAAATTTTGATTATTAGAATTGTCAGATTGTATCTGACCACTTAGACCTGATGTCCTATGTCTTTCTCTACTATGACTTCTACTCACATTTTCTTGCCTTGTACGATTTCGTTCCCTGTCTTCGCAGCTCCTATTCCTTCGAACACAATTTACCTGTCTGTTGTAATTAGGTCGTTCTGTATTTCTTCTATTGTTATAATCTTGTCTATTATAATTAGTATTGTTATTAAAATTTTGTCTATTATAACTAGTATTGTTATTAAGATTCTGTCTATTTTGATTATTGTTATTATTATTAAAATTTTGTAAACTATCACCATACGTAGTATTATTGTTATATGATTGTCTATATTGTTGATTATCATTCTTATTATATTGTAAGTTATTATTGTTTTTTCTGTTGTTGTTATTACTTGTCATATTGCCTCTTTGTATTCTTTGAATAAAATTAATAAAACTCTCTATTGTTTGAATATTTTGTACAGTTACTGTTTGCACAACATCAGCATCAAAATGTCTAGATACATTTAAGACTGTTTCATCCTCTCTAAGTGGTGGTTCTAAATATTTTGCAACTGTTATCAGTTTCAATGCATAATCTACCATATTTGATTTTAAATTGTGATTATACTTTCCAAAATATAGAATTTCTCTAAACTTGGCTTGCTCTAGTTCACCCCAATAATAATTTAAAAATTTATTTTCAAATGTTTGAAAATTATCTAAATCATTTTCAATACTAGCAAAGCAAGTTGTTGCATTGTCATTTAATGTCATTCTAATAGAATCTTTAATATCCTTAATATTATTCACAAATCTTAATTTATGTTTTAAACTATTTATGTATACTCTAGGATGCAAATTTTTTATATTACCAGAGAATTTAATTCCAGTCTCATTTGTTAAATTTAAGTAAGGTCTCCCTATGTCTCTCATTTATGAAATATCATCTATTCTCTGTTCCACATTTCTTATTTGATTACTATTTATTTGGATATTTTGTTGTATATCGTCTAATTTTTCTTCTGTGTTTCTCCTGTCTTCGTTAATTTTTACCTCTAAGTTACATTTCTGCAACTCTATTTTCTGTTCTATATCTATCTTATTATCTTAAATAATCCTCTTTACTTCTGTCCTCTCATTTTCTATCCTTTTCTTGTAGTCATTCCGTATATTTTTTATTTCATTTGCTACTTTTTTCTCTGCAGCTTCAAGTTTTTTATCTATTTGTTTACAATTTTATTATTATTATCTTCTATTTTCTTTTCTAATTTTCTATAATTCTCTTCCATTTTTTTCGTGTTCTCTTCCATTTTTTTCGTATTCTCTTCCATTTTCTTCGTATTCTCTTCCATTTTCTGTTCCATTTTTTTCATGTCTTCTTTGACTTCTTTTGAATTCTCTTCCATTGTCTTCCATATCTGCATCATTAATGACATCAAAGCTGCCATATTGACATTTTCCTCTCTTTCTGGATTCATTTCTGCAGTATCTTGTGGAGCTTGAACTAAAATCTCCTCTTGTACAGGTTGTGTTTCTACTTCAACATCTTCTTCATTCTTTTTGCTTCTTGTACCTTTCTTTCCTTGAGACATTTTGAGACTTTACTTGTTCAAATATAATTAAAAATAAAATCTATAATTTTTTCTTTCTACTGATAATTAATTTAATTATATGAGAGCACTTAACTTCCCAAACTAATTCTTTTAAATAGAGAGCCCCGCGGTGAGCGCCAAATTGTTATGATGTTTTGTTTGTGAATGAATGATGAGCAATGAGTATTTTTTAATAATATAGGGTTTTTATCGCGGTTCTCAAACAATTAGTTTGTAAGTACTTTTTTAAATTATCTTTATTATATCTATTATGAAACACACATATATATCTAACCTAGCCAATGTAAATTTAAAATAAACTATCTTTAAATTGAAATTCTTATGAAACTAATTAAATTCTATAGACAATGTAAAATTTAAACAAACTATCTTCAAAATTGAAATTGTTATGACACTAACTAAATTATATTAACAAAATGTTGTACCTTTCTGTCACTGAATGCCTAAATGAACTGTTTTCCACTGTATAGATTATAATCACCACTCAATGTCTTCTTTGCAGCTTCGGTTATCCTTGTTTTTGTGAAATTACTTTTTCCAATTATCAGCTTTCACCAATTTAAGATATTTTTCTTCACAGCATTTATAAACCACCAAGAAAACCAGCAAACAGCATTTATTTTTATTCTTCTTTTCAATATATCAATATCCAATCACCAAAAATATTATTTAATTTTAATATTCAATTAATACTTCTTCCATTATCATCATTTATACATAACATAATTTTTAATCTTCAATAATATTTTCTTTATACTGTTTCTTAATCTTGATTTAACTCACTATATTGAACAATTGTAACTGATTGACTGCCTCTAACTAATTTTCATACTCAAAACTGGCCATCATAGTAACTGTAACTCATAACTGATTGACTAACTGAATGGACTTTCTTACTAAACTGCCTGACTTGAATCCAAATCACGGGTATTTATATCTTTTCCTTCTTCCAGAACCATCTGGTAATAATCATGTTCGATTTATTCCATTAAACACATGTCTGAATTTTCTGGAAACAGTATATGTTCGATCCACAGACATAACCATTATTCCCGAATGTTCGACCGTAAACAAAGGTCAAATTCGGCATTCTGGAGAATTCGTTAATTTTCTATTGATAATTTTGTTGACATTTAGGCTTTTCAGATCAGAATATACACTTAAATCAGTAACTTATATGAATTAAACATTTTAAACTAACATTTTATTATAACCCCACTTTATATTCGTAATAATTCTTAATTTCTATCTGTCACTTCGAGAGTATGTATATCTGGTTGCCTAATCACATGGCTCACTTAAATATATTTACAACATTAAAATACAACTTTTTACAATTATTATATGCTAATTTCTTAAAAATGCCCTCACATAAATAATTTTTATTAAATTCTCTAGTATATAACTTCTTAAAATAACCAAATACTTGTTATATCTAATATTATCTAGTATATAACTTATAAATTATTTTCTTTAAACACCAATCATCTCAATATGTATATATATATATATATATATATATATATATATATATATATATATATATATATATATATATATATATATATATATATATATATATATATAACGAGTTTATTACAGCTGCCGCCGTTTCTCGCAACCTAGCTTCCAACGCTTGCGATCGTTCCAGTCATCTACTTGTAGACCCCTATCTTCCATTGCACCTTTTACTTCTTGTCTCCACGATCTTCTTGGTCTTCCCTTTTTCCTGCGGTTGGTGGGGATCCACTGTAACATTCTCTTTGGCCATCGTTGATCATTCATCCTTTCTACATGGCCATACCATTTCAGCCTTTTGCATTCTATAGTTTCCAGGACGTCAGTGTCTATGCCCATACGCTCTCTGATGTCACTATGCCTTACTCTATCTCTTCTAGTCAGTTGACAACATCTTCTCCAATAATTCATTTCCATTGCTTTTATTTTGGATGCGTCATTTTTATTTATTACCCAAAGCTCTGAACCATATGTAGCAATGCTTTCTATGATACTTTTGTATATCCTAATTTTTGTGTTTCGGGTGATGTGGTTATTCCAAAGTTTACTATTCAGTTGACGTATTGCTGAATTTCCTTGACCAATTCTAGTAGCTATTTCTTTTGTATTCCGACCATTGTTTGTAATGTTTACACCGAGATATTGATAGCTATCAGTATTTTGAATTTGTTTGCTTCCTAGTTCTAAGTGCTTTCCTTCACCTCCCACTACTACTTACTCTGTTTTTGATGTATAATTGATAAGCCCCACTTATTATATTCTTCATCTATTTTTCGTAACATGTAGTGGATATCATCTTGATCTTCTGCAAGTATTACTTGGTCATCAGCAAAATGCAAGCTGTACAGTGTATGGTCTCCAATTTTAACACCCATAGGTTCAAATTTTCTTTTCCAAATATCCAAAACCCCCTCCAAATAAATCTTAAGAGTGTAGGTGCAATGCAGCAGCCTTGGCGAAGTCCTTTGGTCACTTTTATCTTTTTTGTCACTTTTTGTCCAATCTTTATTACACTCGTCATATCATCGTATAACTCACTTACAGCATTAATGTAAATCGGTGGAATATTCTTGTCTTCTAGCACCTGCCATAGCTTGGCTAATTGGACACTGTCGTACGCTTTTTGAAGATCAATAAATACCATGTGTGTCTCCATATTATGTTCCAAACGCTTTTCTATTGTTTGTTTTAGGCAGAATACATTGTCTATACAAGAACGACCAGTACGAAATCCATTCTGATCTTCAGCGTCTTCCCAGCAATCTTCAATTCGGCTTTTAATTATCTTCCCGTAGACTCTACAGATTGAGTTAGTTACACTAAGCCCTCGGTAGTTCTTACAATATTTTCTGTCGCCTTTATTTTTGTATAGATTGCTGGTATATGCAGTTTTCCATTCTGGGGGTAGCTCTTCTCCTTTCAAGAATAAATTAAAAGTATAAGCCAATAGCTGAAATAGTTTGTCAGGGCCATATTTAATCAGTTCAATGGGTACTCCCCCCGGTCCTGAAGCCTTTCCATTTTTCATAGCGTTGGCGTGTTTTTTAATTTCTTCTGGTGTTATTTCAGTTTGTTCGCGGTAGAAAATATCATATTTTTGGTAGCCACTATCTTGGAATTCTGTTCGATCTTCTGTCAGCATTTGTTCATAATATTCGACCCATAATTCTGGGGCTATTAGAGTTAACCTCCTGCATTCTTTTCTATCTGTTCTACTACCTCTAATTGTTTTCCAGGCTTCTTTACTTCTTGTTGTACCCATAAAATTTTCTACGTTATCGCAGGCTTTATTCCACATCTCATTTTTGGCTTTATTTGCCTCTTTTTTTACTTCTTTGTTTAAGCTGTTGTACTGTTGTCGATAGTAAGGGTCCTTTATTGCTAGCCATTTGTTATACATATTCTTTTTCTTCCCCACAAGATCTTCTATTTCTTTATTTCACCATTCATTTCTATTTTTTATGCTATCCACTTCTCCAATAGCTTCCATTGCAGCTTCTTCAAGAGCTTTCATAATTTCGTTGTAAGTATTAATTGGTGAGGAGTAACAAACATCGTGCAATTTCAGATTCAACCTCATTCGATACAAAAACTGGGTAGACTCATTTTCAAAACCTTGTAGATTATATCTCTTTGTTGAAATGTCGTGCAGTATCATTGAACTTTCGTTTTCATTTTGTCGTTTGCTTCCTTTAAATGTAAATAGTAGTGACGCTTTAAGCAAATGGTGATCAGATCCACATTCTGTTCCTCGATGGACTCTAACGTTATTAACCTTTATTGTGGAGTTTTCTTTGCATATACAGTAATCAATTATTGATTTCAAATTCCTCGTTGGCTGAATCCACGTTAATTTATGAATATCCTTGTGCTGATAATATCCATTCATTATCTTTAAATTCATATAATCGCAGAAACTTATTAATCTTTCACCGTTTTTATTTATTTTTTCTTCTCCAAGTGGACCGACTACTTTGCTATTTACTTTTCTTCCGGTTCTAGCAATTACTGTTCATCCCCTTTTTTTTACTGCCCTACATTCAGTACCATACATCATAGCTGGTCTAAAAGCAGTCCTATACAATTACCTTTTAGTTTTCTTGGTACCTTTTTTATCACACATCGTTCAATTTGCCTCTTTCCTTTACCTTTAATTGAAGTATGATAAATAAAACGGTAATACCAATCCTAAAAGCCGAAAATTATCATCTTTTGTAAGTTCTTGTCTATTCAAGCCAACTACTCTATCTGGACTTGAAATATCATCTTTAAAAGAATATTTTAAATATTTTGTTTGCATCCAACTTAATTTTAATTATTTTTCATTAAGGACCTGTCTCCGCTACTCTATACCAAGGAGGTTCAATTGTTATCTAATCCAGCAAAAATGAGAATAAATATGGGCGAAACCCGGATGAAGCCCTATTTTCACACAAAATTGGCCAGTTTCACCTACAATTGTATCGTTCTAACACTATAATAGTTATTCTAACTATATATAGTAGTTCTAACACTATTATAGTTGTTACTTGCTCATACTCCTTTCACATATTCAGCCGGCACTCCTTTCCTACTAAATCTCTGCCACATTAGGTTTCTGGTTTCATCATGTGCTTTCTCAAGATTAATAATACTAAGTGCAAGTCTATCTCTTTCACTTTAAATTATTAAATTAGCTGTTTTATAATAAAAATTGCTGATGTAGACCTGCCTCCTTGCATAAATCCAAATTGACATTTATCCATTTTCATTTTTTAGAACACTGCATTATGTTAGATTTCACCACAAATGTAGGATAATAAAAAGATATATTGTGAATCGAGTACTATGAAAAATTGACATTGTCAACAAAATGAAGCAGAGTTTTACTGGAAATAACTATTGCAAACCAAATAAAACACTAAACAGCTATGTTTAAAATCTCTTTATTCTTTATTAAAAATCTGGGAAATCAAAGGAGGGGGGGGGCGTTATTGGTGCAATAGCGGAGGAAAAACCTTCTAAACCTCGCCTACGGCCCAGTACATCCCGATTTAAAAATACAATTCTAATATAAAAGCCTAGAAATATAACATCATTATAACATCATTACTTAACACAGCTTTAAAATTCAGGCCTAAATAAGCATTTATACATATATTTTATGAAATTTTACTAAATATATTACTAATTGTCATTGGATTTGACCCTCGGGAATGAGGGAAGGTGGTGCAGTCGCACTATCCATAGCTATGTTGGACCGGAGCATATAGGGATCACCGTCCGTGGACATATAGGTTATATATGAACCCTAGCTAGCAGGAAAAATACCTTTATTAAAATACAATTAAATGTTTATTACAAGTAAGAATCTGCAATAAAAGTTGATTAGTATTATAACTAAGCATCTGCAAAGAAAGGAGTTAGATATCTTAATACTAAGAATCTGAAAATAAAGTGTTAATTAGTCTTAGAACTAAGAATCTGTAAAAGAAGGTCGTTAGTTATGACACCTAAGACTAATTAATGCAAAAAGCAAAAAAAGTAAAATTTGAAAAAAAGTCCCAAAAATTTCGGGAAACAAAAGTTATTTAAAATTGTCAGATTTTCCTGAAAATGCGAAATTTGTGTCTGTCTGTCTCACAAATTTCGTATTAAAAATTTCCTAGTCGAAAAAGACCTGAAAAGTAAAAATAATCCTAAGTTATTTTTATAGTAAAAATGTTTCAAAGTCCCAAAACAGTATATAAATATTAGAAAAATAATCTAAGTTATTTTTAACCTGAAAAAGAAATAAAATATTCGAAATATTTTCGAAGTCCCTAAAAGAAAAAATAATGTTAGCAAAATACGTCTAAGTTATTTTCGGTCTGAAAATATTTCAGAGTCCTAAAAGATAAAATAAATATAAAATTATTATAATTTTTAACCCGTTGTTGCAAAAATCAACAACGGGTACGAAAGATATCAGGTATTAGGGGTAGTATTTGTCAATCGAAATGCCGCTTACGACATATTAAATTAGAGAACATTTCTCCAAAAATTCTATGACGTCCCCTTAGATAAAAACATCATTTGTTTTATCCACGATCTAGATTGAATTGCTCTCTTCTGTTGATTCGCTTGTATTTGTTTTTCATTTTGTTGGTTTTAAGTAAAACATTTTTCGTGTTCTCTTCACTTTGTTGAAGATATCGCAGACGGGAGAGAGTTTCTTATGAGATCAATATCATTACCATATGCTAGAAGTGCTTGGTACATTGGGCCATTAATGGATTGCATTTTAAATAGGCGATTTCTATTTTAGTAAGCTGTTCTTTAATTTTTTGAATAGTTGAATTGAGAATCTGTATATTATTCGACTGTTTTATAACACAGTGTTTCTTGTGTTATAGAATATAGTGCTGTTTATATAGTGCTGTTTAATAATAATAAAGTTAGAGCAACAATTCATATATGCAATAACTTGGCACTGATATCTCTGCTCCCCCATACCAGGTAGCAGTCCCAAAAACATTAAAACTGCTACACTCATGCTTCCTATTATCCAAAGATTAGCCAGTCCAGGACTATACGCCTTATTATGGTACTAATATTGCTGCTGTCCCTTATAAGTGAATAAAATATGCAAGGAAGGTTTTGGCAATTTAATAGGATTTTGTATGTTAGAATATTATTTCTCCGAGAAAGTGAAAAATATCTATTTGCAATACGGATTTAATCTATAGATGAAATATTAGAATGCTGTTGAAGAATGCTATTAGCAGCAAATAATATGGCAGATAATATGCTGGAATTAGCAGTAGCATGTACTAACAGTGGCCATACCTAGTCCACTGTTAGTACATGCTTTTAGAAAAGAGAAAGCCAACTTATCAAATTCAAAAGCAGACATAATCAATTCCAAATATGGATCGTAAGCCAACCCCTTATGTAAAGACTCTAAAATAATAATTAGTCAAACTGTAAGCCAACAGCATAAAGTGCTGGTACTAGATATACAAGTAAAATATTAAATAAAACCAAAATATCGAGGAGAGTCACAAAAACAATTAATTGACGTTAACAAGCGACAAAGTAGTTCAATTTAGAACAGAAATAAAAAAAAGAATGTGTTGGAATATGGAAAAAGGTCATAATGAAATTTGGAGAAATGTGTCAAAAATTATTAAAGAGGGTGTAACTAAAATACTTGAAAAAATCTCAGGAAATTGACTTAAAAATTGGTAAATATAGATAGTCAGACGATGTTTAAGACAATATAAAAGACAAGAGAAGATTATATAAGGAGGAACAAGAAAAAATATCAGACTAAGATTATCAAACGTATCAAATAGATAAAGAGGAAGCAAAAGTAGCGGTAGCACAATCTAAGGTAGCAGCGTATAAAAAGCTGTACAATGAACTGAGTACTAAGAAAAAAACATATACAAAATTGCTAAAAGTGGAGCAAAGAAAACCAAAGATTTTAATCAGATTAAATGTATACGAGATAAATACATTAAACTATTTATGCAAGGAAAGGATCTAAAAAATAGCTGGAAGGAGTTCTTTAACGACCAATTAAACGAAGAGTTTGAGAAAGCATCTATAGAGGCAACAGAGACTATTAAACATTTAATAGAATTTTAAAAGTAAGGCGAATACCGGATGAATGGACAAGTAGCATTTTAGTACCTGTATACAAAAACAAAGTAGATGTTAAACTCTGTACAAACTATAGAGCCCTAAAACAACAACAACAACGGATGCAATTTTTATCATAAGGCAAGTAATGGAAAACTAATGTTAGAACAAGTGAGAGTAAGACTGATAAATTTCATTTGAGAATAGTATTGCATCAGGGGTCAGTGCTAATCCCTTATCTCTTCTAATTAGTGTTGGAAAAATTAACGAAAAATGTCAAGGAGATATCCCTTGGTGCCGGATGTACGCTAACGATGTGGTATTAGTAAGAGATAAGGAGAGATAATTGAATTAATGATTGAGACAATGGAGATGGGCGCTTGAGCAAAAAGGTCTAAAAATAAGGCAAACAAAAACAGAGTATCTAAAGTGTGCATTTAAAAATCAACTTCAGCTTTACTTTAAATCAGGTTGTATTTATTTATGTAAGTTAATGAAACCAATAATAAAAAAAAGGAGCTGGTTCCAAACCGATAATTTTTATTCAGAGATAAAAAGGATCCCATGATTAATTGCATATACAAAATTATCGATATAACTAACATATCGACATAGCTTAGGCCTTTGCTAAAGTATCGCATGGGAGTTTAACCTACAAATAGTATACCTATTAGAGCCTAAACTAAATGAGTCCAAATTAATTCACGTCAAGTTTATACATCTGAAAATCTAAAACATTCATTTTACAAAAACGATGTCTAAATACCTTATGCATCTTCCACAATTACATGAGACCTGTACGGTTAATACGGTTTTTGTGTGTTACAATATAATTTCTCCGAGAAAGTAAAGAATATCTATCCGGTATCCGAATTTAATCCATAGATTAAATATTAGAATACTATAGAATAATGCTATTACCAGCAAAAAAAAACGGTATAATAGTAGTAACGATACAACCAAATAAATAGTTATCAACAGACAAAAGAGGTGATGTAGAATAGAGCATATAACGTAACAATAGACCCATATAATTTTGAAAAATTGGGGCGTTTTAGATATCGCAGATAACGTTGTCACATAAGAGATAAAAGGGAAAATTCAGGTAGCAAACTGATATATGTATCACCTCATAACACTTTTAAATCCAGAAGTGTAATGCGAACTACTAAAATCAGGATATATAAAACAATGTAAGTAAAACTCAGGTATTAATTAGATTAGGATTGCTAGAAAAGCCCTCAGAAGTGTTTTACGACCGGGAACTAATGCTAAGGTCAAACAGGTATATAAAAATTGCACGTACAAGTCGTACAAGAAACTAAATCTCAACGCTAAAGTTATTGTTTTGCACTTTGTATTGATTTGTGATCTTAAACATAACAGAATTATATATTTCTTTCTGCGACACTCAATCGACTCTTATTTTATTTTTCATTGTTTGTGTTTTACTTACATATGTAGATTCTTATTTTTCTTACTGCGGGATGTATTTTTGGATTTAATTTTTTTGCTTAAAACGTAGCAATTGCCAGCTTGTATTCTGTTGTTATTCTCTTTTGTAGTGTTTTTGTTAAAATTGCTCTTAAATTCCAAATATTTAGACCGATGAAACATTTCAAAGTGATAGTCACATATTTTTTTATTATCGTTGATTTGGAGGACCCTTTTTTGCGCTTTTTTTGTATTGAATTTATTAATGTTTTTTGCTTACTAATAATTATTTTCGCTACTATATTAACCTCATCGTCGAAGGTCCGTATAATATGGGGACCTTAATTATTAAACTGTGAGATTTTCTGTATTTGCTTTCCGGGAGATGCTCTCCAAAACGATGGTAAACACGATTGGAGACATGGCATCTTCCTGTTTGAGGTCACTGGACATTTGAAAGTAAGTTGGCAGTTAATTTTCTTATGTATGCCTAGTTCTTTCATAGCATTTTAGTTACAATCTTATAACTATATCATGTTTGTTGAAAATCTATAAATAACTAGCTTAATGTTTTTTTTTGTTCCCAACATTTTTCATTAAGTATATAATAGTGAATATTTGATTAACGGTTCATTGAATTTTCCTAATTTCACATTAATCTTTCCTAATTTCACATTTGTGGTTGCTGGATGTCAAAGAAGACACCATTTTCCATAGCGGGTACTATGATTCCAATGAGGTAAAGTACAACCTACATATTTGTTGCCAAAATTACTTTGCTGCTGTATCGAGTACCGTTTACTGGTATATGAATTTTGTTACGAATTTATACTGTGTGCTAAACTTTATTAAATCTTTTACCGCGAATTGAAAAGCGTGTTTTAACCTTTAATTGTAACATTTTTCGTTAACGTTTAGTGAAACATTTTACATTTACTAAATAAGTATTTTTGCGTTACATTGATATTTATGTGGCAATTAGCTGTAAAGTCATTAGTGTCGTATCATATTCCTGTCGTATCATATTTTCTTGATTTTTTTGTAGACAAGCGGTTTAGTTTGTGTAATATAATATCCCCAATTCGTTTCATAATATATTGTTTTCAAAACAGCTGTTAGGAGAATTCGTTCACTTTTTTTAAAGCACTTTGATTTTTAATATTTTGACCACGCATATTTAGGCAATATTTGGGATTTGTATAATCTTTATGTATATAATTATCTGTTTATTGATTTTACTTTTTAAATAGAGTTTGGAATGGAATCTTCCTGTTTGAAATCAATGTACATTTGAAAATAAGTCGACAGTTTTCTTTTCTGCCATGGCATTTCATAGTTTTATTCTTATGATTATATCAGTGTTTGTTTAAAATCTATAAATAACTAGTTTAATGTTTTTTTTTTTGTATTCCCAACATTTCTCATTAACTGCCTAATAGTGAATACTTGATCAACGATTTATTAAGTTTTTCTAATTCCACACTAATATTCACCTACTTTATAGTTCACCTATTTACTCAATCGTTCCAGGTGTATTAGAAAAAATACTGTATATCCTAATTATTAATAGAGATATAGCTTATATATAGCTTATATCGCTATAGTTTGTACAGTACATTTTATTATTCCTTTTGTGTATGGGTATACTTTTCAGCAAGTTGGTACTTGCTCTTAGTTCTAAATTGACAGATCAGCTGTTTAACTGCCTGTACTGAACTTTCTTTTTCATTTTGCAAATATATATAAAAATTAATAAAAACGACTCTGACATACCGTTGATTGAAATATTGGATTGTAGCAGTCACAACTGCTAACATATAATTAATTAATATAATTTATTATTAAAATTCTAAAACCCCTCAGAATCCCGTTTATGAAACGTTTATGGGCAATAGACGAGACGATGCGCAAACTAAAATGATCAAGAGGTGCTCGGCGAAGGTCAGTATTGGCCAACTACTCACGCAGAGAGGTGTATTTCTCCAAGCCTTAACCGGCATTTTTTTGTCTTTAAATCGGGTAGAAAATCTGGGATTGGATTTAATATTTTCCCCGAGTATCAAGGGAGAAATTAGAACAGATGATAAAGAATCTTGATTGAAAAACCGACTTCCAAATCTATAGAAATGAATATTTAAGACCCGGCTTCCAAATCTACTGAAATAATTATTTAAAACCCAGATTTCACCCGATTAGGATAACGTTTAATACTAGAATTAGTTTAACCAAACACCTAATTCAACCCATTGGAAACCAGGAACCGATTGTCTCCAGAACCACAGCGTTCCTCTTCATTCGTTTTTTTTTCGGAGCCTCAAGGATCGTCAGAGTCTTAAGGGGACTTATCCAGGACCGCTGTAGTGTTGTGACAGACAGTAACAACTAGTTTCTCAGGGTTAAGGTTTTTCTTGTAATTTACAACTTTGTATATGCATATACCAAGGTTAGTACTTATTACAGTTTTTGTAACATCTATAAAAGTTAGGTAAATAGCTATTAATTAATTAAATTAGATTCATTGTTAGGGAAGGGGTTCATGATTTTTGTATAGCGGTTTTTAAAAGGGAAGGGAAGAAATTTATGTATCAGGGTTTTTAAAAATTATATATATATATATCTTTCCGAGTCTGTTGGCCATACTCATCACACTTGATCACTTTAGATATCTCCCAGCATCTGTGTGTAAGCATAACACTTACACATAGATCTGGTGTTTGGCTGCTTCGACACAAATGAAATCGTAGGCTTCCACGGCCAGAGTCAGAATTATAGTTTATTCGTCTTCCGGGTTTGGACCGTGTCATTTGTGAGTGACCCAAAAGTGGGTTCATCTCGACGTTTCGCTACAATTGTATGTAGCTTCTTCAGGAGAACAAAAAAGAAAAAGAGACAAGAGACAGGAAGATGGGTAGTTAGCAACGGTAACTCAGTTACTCAACGCAACCAGAGGCGAATACTAACTACCAAGATGGGCATTTGGTCACAGTAACTCAACTACTCAACGCAGCCAGAGGTGAAAACCAAATGCCAGGACAGGGATTCACGTCCAACAGCTCAGAACACTAACGCGTCGAGAGGCAGGGAGTGAATCCGACGATTACTCCGCTACCGCTCTATTTATAGTCGCGGTGACCTGTCGTGTCGGGACGTATCGGCACTCTCCGTGGCGCGAACGTCAAGAAGCGCGCGCTGGCCAATCATGTGGCAGCATCGTGGTAGCGGGACCGGACGGCGGCTCTAGACTGGGATTCCAGATGGGAGACAAGTAGTATCCTTCCTCTCGATTGATATTATGTGGATTTTTTCGGATCTCTAGAGATTCGCGGATTTTCCTGGAATAAAAGAAGGGGCTCTTAGAAATAATATGAGTTTTTTCGAACAATATGGAATGACCGGTTTCTTGGCAGTGTTCTGCAACTGCAGAATGGGAGAAAAGACCTGATCGAATGCATCTTTGATGCTCTTGAATCCGAGTTTTGACGGAACGACCAGTTTCGCCAATATACACTTGTCCACATGAACAAGGAATAGAATAGACACCACAGGAAGATAGGGGCGGTAATGGGTCCTTAGGAGAGGGTAGATATTGTGAGATTTTCTTGGGTGGTCGAAAAGTAGTCCTGATACCTTCTTTGCGAAGAATTTTGCCAATCCTATCAGTGACACTTTGAATATACGGAAGAAAAGCCACAGGAGTATTACCCGAAGATTCTGAATTTGTCGTCCTAGGGTGTAAAGGGGGATGTAGATGTCGGTGTGTAATATTTTGAATTGTGGACTTGGAGTAACCGTTGGCGACAAGGGTTTTTTGCAGATGGCCAAGTTCTTCTCTAAGGTTGTCAGGTTCAGAAATCGAAATGGCCCGATGGATGAGAGAGTTGATCACAGAATTCTTTTGGGCAGGATGGTGGTGTGATGAAGCATGTAGGTAACGATTCGTGTGAGTCTTTTTTCTATAAACAGAGTGGCCCAATCGGCCATTGGGCTTGGAGGTGACTAACACATCGAGAAAGGGAAGGGACCGATTATTTTCTACTTCCATTGTGAATTTTATACTCGGATGTTGTGAGTTAAGATGATCTAGGAAGGGAGAAAGGGTATGTTGACCATGGGGCCAGATGATAAATGTATCATCAACGTAGCGGAACCAGACTTTTGGTTTTAAGGGGTAAGATTCTAGGGCTAAAGACTCAAAGGCTTCCATGAAAATGTCAGCAATGACAGGGGAAAGGGGAGAACCCATTGGTGTTCCAGATATTTGTTTGTAGAAATTGCCTCTAAAAGAAAAATATGTTGAAAGGAGGCATTTTTCCGCAAGATCTGCCAAAACCAAAGACTTGTTATCATTGGTCAAGTGATCTCGCAGAACAACTAGAGAGTCATGTATGGGGATATTAGTAAATAGGGAGGATACATCGAAACTGACGAGAATGTCTTGGGGATCGACCGTGAGGGAGGAGATTAAGGTGATGAAATGTGTGGAATTTCGGACATAAGAAGAGGTACGACCAGTATAGGTCTTAAACTGATTCGACAAGTACTTTGCGAGTTTGTAGGTAGGAGAGTTAATCGTAGTCACAATGGGACGAAGAGGTACGTTGTCTTTATGGATTTTGGGAAGACCGTAAATTCTGGGGCAGATGGAGTTTTTCGGAACTATGGACTTCTTAACATCATCGGAAAGATCGGATTGTTTGATGGCATGGGAAATTTCGCGTTCGACTCTAGGAGTGGGGTCTCGAGAAATTGTGTTATAACAGGATGTATCCCTAAGTAAGTCGTTTACTTTCTCTATGTAGGAAGGAGTATCCAGGATGACTGTGGCATTACCTTTGTCTGCAGGAAGGATTATTATCTCAGAAAGAGAACGGAGATTTTTGAGAGCTATGAATTCCTCACGAGATATATTGGAAGTAGGGATTTTGGCTGTATCAAGACATTTAGCGACGTCAAAGCGGATACGGTCGGCTGGAATTTTGGGAATTGTGCGGAGTGCCGCTTCCACATTTGAAACTATTTCTTCGGTAGGAATTCTGGAAGGAGTGATAGCAAAATTAAGACCTTTAGATAGAAGACTGCTTTCTGCACTTGTTAATTGGTGAGAAGAAAGATTAACGACGGTGTTAGTAAGAGGTGAAAGAGAAGTAGAAGTGGTGGAATGTGATTTTTTCTTAGATACAAGGGATTGGAATTTCTTTTTGTGAGTTTCGTTGCTTAGAAGAAGGATTTTATCGGCTTGATGATAGGAAATGCGGTCTAAAAGTGACCAATCATCGACACTAAGAATACTGGAGAGTTCAAGATGCAGCTTAAAAAGTTTTTGGGATTGAAAATTAAGGGTTTTTCGAATATGTTGAATCCGTTCACGAAGTAGAGATAGGCTGGCTCGATGTAGAATTCGGGAAGAAGATGAAGAGGAAATGTGATGTTTTAGAACAAGAAAATTGGGAACCAAGTTATTATCACGACATCTAGAGAGGAAGGTGAGCGAAGAAAGTAGAGATGAAACTTTAGAGCGAAGATTGGAGAACTCTGAGGTTTTGCGGAATATAACCTCCCCGTAGAGGTTGGTCAAATGAAATCGTAGGCTTCCACGGCCAGAGTCAGAATTATAGTTTATTCGTCTTCCGGGTTTGGACCGTGTCATTTGTGAGTGACCCAAAAGTGGGTTCATCTCGACGTTTCGCTACAATTGTATGTAGCTTCTTCAGGAGAACAAAAAAGAAAAAGAGACAAGAGACAGGAAGATGGGTAGTTAGCAACGGTAACTCAGTTACTCAACGCAACCAGAGGCGAATACTAACTACCAAGATGGGCATTTGGTCACAGTAACTCAACTACTCAACGCAGCCAGCGTTTAAGACGTCGAATCAGTTTAAGACCTATACTGGTCGTACCTCTTCTTATGTCCGAAATTCCACACATTTCATCACCTTAATCTCCTCCCTCACGGTCGATCCCCAAGACATTCTCGTCAGTTTCGATGTATCCTCCCTATTTACTAATATCCCCATACATGACTCTCTAGTTGTTCTGCGAGATCACTTGACCAATGATAACAAGTCTTTGGTTTTGGCAGATCTTGCGGAAAAATGCCTCCTTTCAACATATTTTTCTTTTAGAGGCAATTTCTACAAACAAATATCTGGAACACCAATGGGTTCTCCCCTTTCCCCTGTCATTGCTGACATTTTCATGGAAGCCTTTGAGTCTTTAGCCCTAGAATCTTACCCCTTAAAACCAAAAGTCTGGTTCCGCTACGTTGATGATACATTTATCATCTGGCCCCATGGTCAACATACCCTTTCTCCCTTCCTAGATCATCTTAACTCACAACATCCGAGTATAAAATTCACAATGGAAGTAGAAAATAATCGGTCCCTTCCCTTTCTCGATGTGTTAGTCACCTCCAAGCCCAATGGCCGATTGGGCCACTCTATTTATAGAAAAAAGACTCACACGAATCGTTACCTACATGCTTCATCACACCACCATCCTGCCCAAAAGAATTCTGTGATCAACTCTCTCATCCATCGGGCCATTTCGATTTCTGAACCTGACAACCTTAGAGAAGAACTTGGCCATCTGCAAAAAACCCTTGTCGCCAACGGTTACTCCAAGTCCACAATTCAAAATATTACACACCGACATCTACATCCCCCTTTACACCCTAGGACGACAAATTCAGAATCTTCGGGTAATACTCCTGTGGCTTTTCTTCCGTATATTCGAAGTGTCACTGATAGGATTGGCAAAATTCTTCGCAAAGAAGGTATCAGGACTACTTTTCGACCACCCAAGAAAATCTCACAATATCTACCCTCTCCTAAGGACCCATTACCGCCCCTATCTTCCTGTGGTGTCTATTCTATTCCTTGTTCATGTGGACAAGTGTATATTGGCGAAACTGGTCGTTCCGTCAAAACTCGGATTCAAGAGCATCAAAGATGCATTCGATCAGGTCTTTTCTCCCATTCTGCAGTTGCAGAACACTGCCAAGAAACCGGTCATTCCATATTGTTCGAAAAAACTCATATTATTTCTAAGAGCCCCTTCTTTTATTCCAGGAAAATCCGCGAATCTCTAGAGATCCGAAAAAATCCACATAATATCAATCGAGAGGAAGGATACTACTTGTCTCCCATCTGGAATCCCAGTCTAGAGCCGCCGTCCGGTCCCGCTACCACGATGCTGCCACATGATTGGCCAGCGCGCGCTTCTTGACGTTCGCGCCACGGAGAGTGCCGATACGTCCCGACACGACAGGTCACCGCGACTATAAATAGAGCGGTAGCGGAGTAATCGTCGGATTCACTCCCTGCCTCTCGACGCGTTAGTGTTCTGAGCTGTTGGACGTGAATCCCTGTCCTGGCATTTGGTTTTCACCTCTGGCTGCGTTGAGTAGTTGAGTTACTGTGACCAAATGCCCATCTTGGTAGTTAGTATTCGCCTCTGGTTGCGTTGAGTAACTGAGTTACCGTTGCTAACTACCCATCTTCCTGTCTCTTGTCTCTTTTTCTTTTTTGTTCTCCTGAAGAAGCTACATACAATTGTAGCGAAACGTCGAGATGAACCCACTTTTGGGTCACTCACAAATGACACGGTCCAAACCCGGAAGACGAATAAACTATAATGCTTCGACACATATTAGTCGTATATTTGTTAGGTAAGGTAGTTTCTTTTGTATAACCGTCACGGTTTTTTTTTAGTATTTATATTCCCTACCTTACCTATCTAGGATTTAACTTTCGTAACTAACCTTAGTGTTAAGATTTCGCTTCTCCCATGGACTTAGATTATAGATTTACTAATACACCTTTTCGTTTGGCCCAGTAGTGGGGATATTTAATTTTGTCGTGGCTTTTTGGTCCCCGCATACCGTAGCCCCACTACTGTAATTAGATTTTCTCTATATATATATATATAGGTGAGTTTTGTTAGTTGTTAATACTATAAATATATTTGTTACAAGTAGTTTTGCTTTTATTTCAGTTCCTGCTTACAATTATAATATAGCAGAACAAGGTCAATAGTGTCTTTTCGGTTTTTAAACATTATTACAGGGTATTAAATCAATGGTACTTTATTCCTTGTTGTTCATAACTTCATTTATTTTTTTTGTTAATTTCCTTCAGAAATTAGCTGGCGCCCATTTTAGTATTTTCCTAGGCATCTCCGTATATTCGCTTATCTTACCCCTTTTATAGTTCCAGATTTTCCGGTGCATTATTATATTGTATTCTTTTGGTTAAAAGATCTCTTTTCCCCTTATCTCAAAGCCAAATTCTAGTGTAGTGAGGCTAGCCCGAATTCGTGCTTGAGGTTTTGTGTCTCTGTGTTCTTTTGAGCTAAGCCATTCTTTTTATTATAACTTCTTTGCTAGTTCTTCTCTAATTGATCATCTCCTTCTCCATATACCACCCCTAAATTTTATTTAGGTTTCAATTGGCGCTTTTGCGTTTGCAATTTGGTTAGGTTCCAATTGGCGCTTTTGCGTTTGCAATTTGAGTTGTTTCAATTGGCGCCCAACTGAATTCAATTCGTTTCAATTGGCGCCCAACTGAATTCAAGTCGTTTCAATTGGCTAGACCCAAACGTGGGGCCTCTTTTTTTGCACGTACTTTTGGCTTTATATCTTTGGTTTTTTTTTCTCCCACTTTAATTTCTGGTTGTGTACCTTTGGTCTTGTATTTTAATTTTCAGCTGTGTTCTTTAACTCTTGGTTTCTTAACTGCAACATTGGTTTTTGTATTTCAATATTTAGTTTATCTACATTCTCTATTAAATATACCCGTAGTACCCTTGTTTTGCTATATTGTGGGTAGACTGAATAAATTGCTTTTTTTGATTAACTAAATATCCATATTGGATTAATAATAAATAACATAAGTATATATTAAAAAGGAAAATTATTTAAATATTTTAAATTTAACTATCTTAACACTATAAAAGTCCGGAGTAGCACCAAAGTAATTCACCACTGTCTGGAAGTGACATTTTTTGAAATTTCTAGGTTTCTCAGGGATTGTAGCCGTACCTTGCATCTGAGTTCACGACTGGATAAACAAGCAAACATTACTGGTAAAATAATTCAATTATAATAATAACCTGGAAACATAGAGTAAGTTAGACTTTACCTATTTTATCATAGTTTTCCTCATATATTTTCTGGTATATTTCCAAGTTGTATAAAATGTCTGCTTTCAAGGTAGAGCATCTGTTAGGTTCAGAATTAGAGTACGAGTTGAGAGTCCGGCACTTAAACGATCCATCTTTGACAACAGTGGAAAGGAAAAGGGTAGTGTTGCGTGGTGCATTAAAGCAAGCTGCAGCAAATCGGAGTTATGCTGTTCTGTCTGCTTCCCATCTTAATTTTAAGGACGAGATTGCGGAAATAGAGGTTACTCTTGCAGATCTGGTGGTCAAAATTGGTTCTTTTGTGGGTTCTCCTAGTGATACTGCCTATGCTCGCTATACTTCTCGCTTAGGTCATGTTGCAGCTAGAGTCCATCTGTTAGAAGCTACAACAGAGGAAGAGGAGGAAGTGAAGAGGTCTCTTAATTTCAGGGTTCTGATTCTGGAAGGTGAACTTGATTGTAAAGTGATTCCACAGGCACAGTCAACTCCTCATAATGCTAGTGTTTCAGTAAATCCATTTCCCTTCGTTAAGTCTGCTCCTATTCATAAATGGGGTGTCCATTTTTCAGGTCAAGATAATGAAAATGTTGTTAGTTTCTTAGAGAAGGTAGAATGTCTGCGTCTAGCGCGTGGTAACAGCGAGGAAGAATGTTACTCTTCTGCTGCCGATTTATTTAAGGATTCAGCCTTCACTTGGTATCTCAATAACCGAGGTAGTTTTGCTTCATGGCAAGAGTTAGTTGCCAAACTTAGGTCAGATTTTCTTCCATATAACTATGAGGACAATCTTCTTGATGAAATTAAGTCTCGAAAACAAGCTCCGCAGGAGAAGGTAACTATATTTGTAAATGAGATTGTTAATTTGTGTAAACGGTTGGAGACTCCTTTGTCTGAGTCACATATCATAAGGATCATTAGAAAAAATTTGTTGCCATCGTATCATTCTAGTCTGGCACTTACAGATATTTCTTCAATTGCTGACTTAACGGAAAAGTGTAAGAAGTTAGAGGAAGTTTTGTCATGGTCTTCTGACAACGTGTCTAGAGTCCCTATTCATCAGAATTTCAGAAATAATGACTCATCTTATTCTGATAGACCCAATTATTCACGGTCTAGTAATAGTAGAAATTTCAGAAATAATGACTCATCCTATTCTGGTAGGCCTAACTATTCTCGGTCTGGTAATGTCTCTTCTTTTAATTCGAAGCTTACCTGTTGGAATTGTTGTCAGTCAGGACATGGGTATTACGAATGTCCTGAGCCTAGAATTCGGTTCTGTTATGGTTGTGGACGTCAAGGTGTCCGTAAATTTGAGTGTGAATCCTGTTCGGGAAACGACAGAAGGGGTGGGTTGGCCCTGGCTCCTACTCCTCGTCAAAATACAGGGAATACAAACACTGTCCAAACTCCTCAAAACCAAGGAACCAGTTTCTCGAGTCTGGATGCCCAAGCTTCCACAAGCCAAACATCTCACGCTCTACCGAAAGACAAAAGACCACAGAACGGCAAATACCAACCGAAGAGAGGACAACGTTAATTGAGCATGAACACCGTGATTCTTCTGTAGTTTCTTCAAGTAATCTCTTGTCGTCGTTTGTTGATTTAGATATAAACTCATTGTTAGTTCGAAAAAACAAGGATAATCGTCCATATCTTGAGATATCTATCTTAGGACATTCTTGTTTAGCTTTACTGGACACAGGGTCCAATATCTCTATTTTAGGTTCTCTAGGTCTGGAATTTCTCCAGAATTCAAATGTAAATATAGGAATAGATCAAAGTTTGCAAGTGACTACAGCTGATGGTCAAATTCAACCAATTTTAGGTCAATTCACTACTGAGATTTCTGTTAGTTTTTGTAAAAGAATGATTACATTCTTTGTTATTCCTTCAGTTAAGAATTCAGTCATCCTAGGTATGGATTTTCTAAAAACTTTTAATAGTGAATTAAATTTTACTGAATTTTCCTTATCTGTGTCTTCTTTCAATATCTCTTGTGTCAATGCTGTTAAAGATATGAGTCGACTTAATGCTCAGGAATTAGAGCAGTTAAATAGTGTCATCACATCATTCTCTTCTATCTCATCGAAAAATCAGTTAGGTCGAACTCATCTCATCGAACATCACATTGATGTTGGTTCGTCTAAGCCCTTCAGGCAATATCAATATCCCTTGCCTCAAGCCTGGCATGAAAGTTTAGTAAAGGAGGTAGATGAAATGCTTAAGTTAGGTATTATTGAGCCCAGTACTTCTTCTTTTTGTAGCCCTCTGTGGCTGACAAAAAAGAAAGATGGGACTTTTCGTGTCTGTTTTGACGGACGTAAACTTAACGGTATAACTATGAACAGAGATGCTTATCCTATACCTCGTATAGATATCATCCTAAGTAAATTACAGAATGCAAAATTTATTTCATCTATCGACTTAAAGAAGGCGTTTTTACAGATTCCTCTCAGCGAGGAGAGTAAAAAGCTTACTGCCTTTGCAGTAAATGGCAAAGGATTGTATCAGTTCACTACAATGCCTTTTGGTCTTGTGTCTGCTCCTCAGACTATGTGTCAATTAATGGATTTGGTAATAGGTCCTGCTTTAGACCCATTTTGTCAATACTATCTTGATGACATTCTTGTCATTACTCCTGATTTCGAAACTCATATCTCTGTATTGCAGCAGTTGTTTCAGCGTTTAAAAGACGCAACTTTGACTATTAATTTGGATAAAAGCAGCTTTTGTCGTGACTCTATTAAGTTTTTAGGATATGTTGTAGATTCTCAGGGTCTTCGTACTGATCCTGATAAGATGTCAGCGATTCGGGATTTTCCTGTGCCTAAAAATACCACTCAGGTCCGTCGATTGTTAGGAATGGTTGGTTATTATAAGAAGTTTGTTAAGTCTTATTCGACCTTGTTGTCTCCTATCACAGATTTACTTCAAAATCAGAAAAAGGGACAAAATATTGTGTGGACTCCTGAGGCTAATGAAGCTTTCATTAAAATCAAGGAGGCTCTCACAAATTCTCCTGTTATGGTAGCCCCAGATTTTACTAAGCCTTTTTATCTGATGACAGATTGTTCTAACACTGCATCTGGAGGTGTACTCTATCAAATGGTAGATGGAGAAGAACACCCTATAGCTTATACAAGCAAGAAATTAAATAAAGCCCAGAAAAATTATACTACAACTGAAAAAGAGTTGCTAGCTATAATTACTGGTATTGAACATTTCAGATATTTTCTTGAGGGTCGTTCTTTCACGGTCATAACTGACCATAGTAGTTTGGTGTGGTTACAGAATATGAAGAACCCATCTCCTCGTTTGGCTAGGTGGATTTTAAAATTGGCACAATATGATTATAAGATTATTCATCGTAAAGCTGCAGGTGTAGTAGTCGCTGATGCACTCTCTAGAACGTTCGATATTAATTTGTTAGATTTATCTTCCTTGCAACCAGATGACTGGTATCGAAAAATGTTGTATGATGTACAGAATGTACCAGGTAAATTTCCTGATTTTAAAGTTGAACATGGTGTTTTGTATAAACATGTCTTAAGTTCCATGGATGCCCTTACTGGAATGTCGGATTGGAAGATAGTCGTTCCAACTCCTAATAGAGCAGAGGTTTTGGCCACTTTTCATGACCATCCTACTGCAGCTCATTTTGGTTTTTACAAAACTTTCCGTCGTATATCGGAACTCTATTACTGGCCGAAGATGCGTCAAACTGTACGTAGCTATATCGCTAAATGCAAAATCTGTGCTACATGCAAACCGACAAATCTTCCCCAACCAGGTTTAATGGGTAGTTATCGACGGATTGATTTTCCATTTCAACTTATATCTTTAGATCTCATTGGTCCTTATCCTAGGTCTTATAAAGGTTCTCAGTATGCCTTGGTAGTTGTTGATTATTTTACAAAATTTCCTTTGGTTCATACTATGTCTAAGGCAACTACTTCATCCATTATCAAGTATCTTGAGAATGAGGTTTTCTTAATTTATGGTGTTCCACAGATCGTGTCTTGCGATAATGGACCACAGTTCACAGCTAAGGCTTTTCGCGACCTCATGCCTAAATATAATGTCCAAAAGATCTGGTACAATGCGAACTATCATCCACAAGTCAATCATACCGAAAGAGTTAATAAATCAATCGTGACTGCTTTAAGGTCATATTCCTTTCCTGATCAAAGAGCTTGGGATACTCATATCCACTCTATAGTACAGGCTATCAGGACTTCTTCTCACGAAATAACCAAATGTCCTCCATCTTATTTGATGTTTGGTCGTCATGTTCCTCTTTCTGGTGATTATTTTGGTACAATTTCAGAAAATGCCAATAACTTTCCCACTATATCAGATAAATTACACCGTTTAGAAGATATCCAGCATCTTCCTGATATTTATGTGGATGTTCGCAAACGTTTGAAAGCATCTTATGCTAGAAATAAATGCCATTATGACTTGAGAAAGCGAGAGTTATCCTTCAGAATTGGAGATTCTGTGTTGAAAAGAAACTTTGTCAAATCTGATAAAGTGAACTTTCAATCGGCCAAGTTATGTCAGAAGTACATACCTTGCACAGTTATTAAGGTCATTTCTCCTTTAATTTATGAGTTGAAGGAAACTTCCACTGGCAGGAAACTAGGAAGGTTTCATGTCAAAGACTTACTGGAGGACAAGACAGTAGGTCCACATAACTTGTCAGATAATTTGGATTCTTCATCTTCAGATGAAGATTAACTGGTCCCTTATCAATGCTGTACCAGTTTGGTTGTTTAAGATCGGTTTATCTATTTTTGTTTACCTGGCAAAACAATAAGAGTAGTGCTATTTTGCCTTCTATTTTTTTTATCTTATCTTAATGTTGGTTATTATCTTAGTTTATGGACTTGTTAATTTTGTTGTTTGTTTTCTCTAAAAAGTCCAACTGCATATCATAGGAGTACAGGATGGATATATGGGAATTTCCCCATCTTGAGTTCTGAGTTGAATAGATATCTACAGGGATAATGCGGAAAACATTCCAAATATTTTCTTTAATAGTGTTGTATGGTTTTGTGGACCATGGCCATAAAGCTTATGCATTCATATTCACTTACTGTGTCGGTGTTTTAGCGTGGGTTCAGGATTGATCACCCTGGATGTGTGCCCTCACTTGGCTCAGAAATATATCAATACATATTAGTTGTTTCTTGAATGTCTCTTAGGTTGAAATTAGAATGTGTCATTTAGAATTGGATCGTTCTGAGATTCAGCAATAAGTAAGTCTGTTTAACTTGGTTTGTTATCTCCTATGTTGTTATCTTCTCAAGAATTTGAGTTTAATATATCTTAGTATCTTGAGTTTGTACCTGTCTACCTACCATTCGTACGGATTGGTAAATGTGAGTTTATCTTTACTTTGAGTGTACCTTTATCTTTACCTTAATTGAGTTTATCTCGTACCTTTACCTTAATTGGTTTATCTCATACCTTTACCTTAAGTTAGTTATCGTTACCTTTACCTTGATAAGTTTATTTCTTATCTATATCTTATGAATATATATCTTATCTTGATTATGGAGTCCTAAAAATCTGTCCTTTACTGTTCTTGTCGTGAGTAAAGAATTGGACCACGTCAATAGTACAGTTTGGGTATTACAGTTAGGATCTCTTTTATCTTTCCTTCTACCAAGTGTATAGCTGGTAGAAGTGAGTTTTGTGCATACCCTCTACCATGAGTAGATCTGGACTTGCAATTATCTTTTACCTTTTGTGCATATTCTTTACTACGAGTTGGGATTGCAGTTAACTTACTTATTTTTTTTTTAGCATACCCTATACCATGAGTATAGTGGGCTTGCTAGTATCTAGGCTTGCTAGTGCCTTTACCGATTGTGTGTTTTTCCTACCGCTGCTAAAGCAAGTAGATGTATTGACTTTTTTTTGTATCTTTTACCTTGAATTTTCGAATATGTTGCTGATATCCAGAACCATATCATATAGATGTTTAGGTTTGTAGTAATATAGTTTCAACTAGTCCTAATAAATTAAGCCCTCATTGAACTCTTGGGTGATTAATAGAATCTGTTCGCTCTAGTGTCAACGTTGGGTAAAATTGATAGGACTTTGTTTGAGTTTGTGTTGAAATGGTTCTTGGTCCTATCTTTTAGAGGTTGTTAACACACCTCAGTAGTGTAGTTTATTAATAGTTTTACTAATACTTGGAAATATAGAATTTAAGTATTGTCGAAGGTTAATTTACTCTATATAAGGTTGAATTGAATTATATTGAATATATTGGTATTGAGATTGATATTGCTATAAAGTTATTGAATTATATTTAGAAAGTACCTAAGTGATTGGGTTATATGTTTTTTTTTACTTTTCTTAATACTTTGTCTAAATAAATTAAATTATTTTAATTTTTTTTGGTAAATTACGCATTATTAAATAGATCACATGCTGTCTGTCTACTGTACGTCTGTCAGCGTCATTACTTTTATCCCATCTCCTGAGTAACCAGTGTGGCTGATAAGCTCAAAATCCTTGTGGTTGACACCTCAACGTTTCGGCTTCATCATATTCATCGTCTGGTTTGTCTTTAAGGCTAGATTGTCCTAGACAATAAAAAAAAAGGAAACTTCTGGTAAGTGGAAAGTTTTCCTTTTTTTTTCTGGAGTTGAGGGAGGATGTAGCAGTCACAACTGCTAACATATAATTAATTAATATAATTTATTATTAAAATTCTAAAACCCCTCAGAATCCCGTTTATGAAACGTTTATGGGCAATAGACGAGACGATGCGCAAACTAAAATGATCAAGAGGTGCTCGGCGAAGGTCAGTATTGGCCAACTACTCACGCAGAGAGGTGTATTTCTCCAAGCCTTAACCGGCATTTTTTTGTCTTTAAATCGGGTAGAAAATCTGGGATTGGATTTAATATTTTCCCCGAACATCAAGGGAGAAATTAGAACAGATGATAAAGAATCTTGATTGAAAAACCGACTTCCAAATCTATAGAAATGAATATTTAAGACCCGGCTTCCAAATCTACTGAAATAATTATTTAAAACCCAGATTTCACCCGATTAGGATAACGTTTAATACTAGAATTAGTTTAACCAAACACCTAATTCAACCCATTGGAAACCAGGAACCGATTGTCTCCAGAACCACAGCGTTCCTCTTCATTCGTTTTTTTTTCGGAGCCTCAAGGATCGTCAGAGTCTTAAGGGGACTTATCCAGGACCGCTGTAGTGTTGTGACAGACAGTAACAACTAGTTTCTCAGGGTTAAGGTTTTTCTTGTAATTTACAACTTTGTATATGCATATACCAAGGTTAGTACTTATTACAGTTTTTGTAACATCTATAAAAGTTAGGTAAATAGCTATTAATTAATTAAATTAGATTCATTGTTAGGGAAGGGGTTCATGATTTTTGTATAGCGGTTTTTAAAAGGGAAGGGAAGAAATTTATGTATCAGGGTTTTTAAAAATTATGTATATATATCTTTCCGAGTCTGTTGGCCATACTCATCACACTTGATCACTTTAGATATCTCCCAGCATCTGTGTGTAAGCATAACACTTACACATAGATCTGGTGTTTGGCTGCTTCGACACATATTAGTCGTATATTTGTTAGGTAAGGTAGTTTCTTTTGTATAACCGTCACGGTTTTTTTTTAGTATTTATATTCCCTACCTTACCTATCTAGGATTTAACTTTCGTAACTAACCTTAGTGTTAAGATTTCGCTTCTCCCATGGACTTAGATTATAGATTTACTAATACACCTTTTCGTTTGGCCCAGTAGTGGGGATATTTAATTTTGTCGTGGCTTTTTGGTCCCCGCATACCGTAGCCCCACTACTGTAATTAGATTTTCTCTATATATATATAGGTGAGTTTTGTTAGTTGTTAATACTATAAATATATTTGTTACAAGTAGTTTTGCTTTTATTTCAGTTCCTGCTTACAATTATAATATAGCAGAACAAGGTCAATAGTGTCTTTTCGGTTTTTAAACATTATTACAGGGTATTAAATCAATGGTACTTTATTCCTTGTTGTTCATAACTTCATTTATTTTTTTTGTTAATTTCCTTCAGAAATTAGCTGGCGCCCATTTTAGTATTTTCCTAGGCATCTCCGTATATTCGCTTATCTTACCCCTTTTATAGTTCCAGATTTTCCGGTGCATTATTATATTGTATTCTTTTGGTTAAAAGATCTCTTTTCCCCTTATCTCAAAGCCAAATTCTAGTGTAGTGAGGCTAGCCCGAATTCGTGCTTGAGGTTTTGTGTCTCTGTGTTCTTTTGAGCTAAGCCATTCTTTTTATTATAACTTCTTTGCTAGTTCTTCTCTAATTGATCATCTCCTTCTCCATATACCACCCCTAAATTTTATTTAGGTTTCAATTGGCGCTTTTGCGTTTGCAATTTGGTTAGGTTCCAATTGGCGCTTTTGCGTTTGCAATTTGAGTTGTTTCAATTGGCGCCCAACTGAATTCAATTCGTTTCAATTGGCGCCCAACTGAATTCAAGTCGTTTCAGGATACCCTATACTATTTAATCAACGGAAATACTAAGATCACACGGGGAGAATATTAAGGGTTATTTCTGGTTTCGTCAAAATTTACGCTGAAATAACTAAGAGAGTGCTCCCACTTCCACATGTTGAAATTGATATATTAGTACCAACAGATGCTAGTCATATACCATCAGCACTAATAAAATGGAAACTATCAAATTAATGTCAATTTCATTTAATCAAACGTACTAACCTTAAAAATGATCATTTAAGATAACACACCTCAAAAATATTGACAATAAATTAAAAATAGCTTAAGCGTTATAAAAGTAACAGAGCAGCAAAGCTCACAGCATGAGAATAGTGCCTCGTACTTTTATAAAGAAATTTGTTAACAGATAAATATTTATTTTTTTATATACTAGGTTCTAAAAAAATTGTACTCAAAACGAATAAATATTATCTAACAAGTATTTTATTCCAGTTTCATATGAAAGCACCAGATCTTAGATATTATAAATTTCGTCATAGGTGCAAATTATAAATGAAAACCAAATGATAGAGCATATAGTGAAATATAAATATCTTAGCTCTCTATTGCCCGACTTGTTTGTAAACTTGTTTGTTTATAAAATGTTTTAATTTGTATATGTGCTCAAATATCCATTTACAACAACTAGTAATCTTTTTAGATTTTTTAAATTTCGTTTGGGGAGAGTTTCGGGAGTGTTTAGCAAAAACTAACGAATTAAGTAATTATATACTTATTTATTGTGTCATTCAAAAAAACAAATATTTGTAGTTGTAAAACATAAAGCAATTTTACATTTATCGCACATTACTTTAGAAGTATTACAGCATCCTGGTTTTTTGCATCTTTCCTTTTTTTCAGAAATTACTGGCCAGTGGAAGGTTTGGTCAAGCCTAACTTCCTTTGGTAGTACAATAGCAGTAGAGCCTGGGACGTCCTTTGTTTTTGATCTGGTCATTGCTTGCTAACAGTACGCTACATAAGTTGGACTTAAACTGTAACAAAGGCAACTGTTTTTTTTTTAATTTCAAAGTAATCGCAATCACGACGATGCAACAACTAGCTGTTAACAACAGCTAAATCCAGAAGGTGAAAAAATATTTTTAGATACCACTTTTTAGATCTGTTCGGTAAAGAGCAATTAGTGAATCCATAAGATCGACACCTCCAATAAATTTATTATAAAATTGCACTGAATTTGGACAGCATACAATAATTCTTGATTTTTGTTTCTTATCCCACCTCTTGACTAACGAAGTAGGCTCAGAACGAACAAATGTACTAAGCAAATGAACCGGTTTATTATCGTACCACTTTAACGCTGTTTGTCTTATGCCATCTACTGTAGCGTGCTTTTCTTCTACAGTACCTCTGCCCTGTTTCTTCATATTCTTGTCATCAGAAAAATGGCAATAAGGCAATCTGTTTGAAAGAACAGTTCCCAAACATTGCAGTTCACGTTTTTCCATTTCAATCTGCAACTGAATGCTATTGAACCAGTTGTCAAAATATACTTTATAGTATTTATTTTATTTGACTATCTCACACAATCTTATTACTACATTACCGCTGGTGTTTACTTTAGGTAAATGAAGAGGATGTTTAACAGTTCCTGTATATAATTCCCAGTTATAAACAATACCATTGCTATCACACAAAACAAATGCCTTGTATTCCCATTTTTTGGGTTTGTTCTTCATATATTGTTTTAAAGAATGTGCCTCTTTAAATGGTATCATTTGTTCATCAATACACAATTTTTCACTCATTGGAATACTTTGAAAATTTTAAAATAGACCGTTGATGAATGGTCTAATTTTGTATAACTTATCATTATTGTTGACCATATTTTCGTTATTATTGAACATTTTAGTTTTTATTTCTTCCCAGCGATTCCTAGATATAGTATCGACTATTTGAGCAATACGTGTTTCCTTCTGCCAAAATGATCTTGTCCTTGGCAAGCCATATATTGACATCCGTAGAACAGATCCAATAAATTGGTTTATTTCTGCTAGTGTCATATTCAATGGTTTATTTATATTATTTTGCAGTGCATACAAATTACTTTGTTCTACTATGTTTTCCAGAATATTTCATCAATTTCATTCCAGAATCATCTTTTTAAAATAATGTAGAGGGGATTCCGGTTCTAATAATTTGCAGCATGTTGGTAAATACTGTTCGGGAACCACTCTTCCACTGAATGTTTTTTACGATCATTTTTGACCTTTTGAGCACATTTTGTTCAGTGTGTTTTTCTGTTTTATCGGTATCGCCCTCATCTTCATCTTGGTCTAAACCTAAATTGGTATCCTGGTCTAAATTTGCTTCGTACAAATCGTCTTCATTTTCCATTTTATTTGATCCTGGATCGATTGATATCTGAGTACCTGGAAAATTCATTATCACTTTCTTATTATCACTATCAAAGTCAGAGTCTTTGGATTCCTCGGATATTTACTGCTTTTCCCGTAGAACGTTTTTGTATCCATCTTAAAGAAATAATTTAAAATAATATGGTCCAGTGTGGATTCAAAGCAACATACCTGTTTTTTATCACAGTACTAAAACAACACAATAAAATAAACAAATGTCAACGGTAATCAATATCTAAATGCTAATATAATGCCTCTGTATGTATGTTTATATAAATTGTACACAATTTATAACAATAAATGATCGAAAATACAAACTAATAAGGCAGTCATGTCCATTTGACATACTGTTAAATATTTCCATATAAGTTTCGTCATAGGTTTATAGAGTGTATTAAAGTGTATAACCAAATGTTGCCTGAAATTAACAGAGGGCATACTAGAGTCGGAAATTGTTTTAAAAAAGTTTTCTGCATCAAAAACTCCTTTGTTGCCTTGAGTACACATGGAGCTATAGAGGGTTAAAAAAGCTGTATCGAGCGAGGATAAGGTTATTGATGAGGAAAAAAAGACCTATCGCTAGGGAAGCGAGAAAGTAATTGGCAAACGCAAAGAGCACTTTAATTACATTAAATGAAATATGCATTAGAATCTATCATGACACACATATCTTGATACACATGAAACAAGACAATATTAATAAACACGTTAAGAGAATCTTAAGAAATAATAACCAAAATTTAATTTTTAATACACAAAAGAAATAATAATATACAGAAGATACACAAATTAAAAAAAAACGTTATCCCCTTATTATACGCAAGAGAGATAGCTCTAGGAAAAATCAAAACGATTAAAAATATATACCAAAACAACACAATAAAAGTAAAAGTAGAAGAAGAACTAACCGACCCTATTGAAGGTGACAATGGGATAAGACAGGGATATTACCTGAGTCCTCTATTATTCAACCTGATTATGGATGAAATAATAAAAAATAAGAACTAAAAAAGGATACCAAATGGAAGAAAAACAAATTAAAATAATCTGCTGTGCAGACGACGCAATACTACTCTTTCAAAGTGAAAATGATTTACAACGTATGCTGCACCAATTTCATATAACCGCCAGCAATTTCATACAATAGCAAATTTACTAAGATGTCAATTGGAGCTGGAAGGTCATATAATAGAACAAGTGTTAGAGCTTAAATATCTAGGCATCACATTATCTACCTACGGAAAGCTCGAAACTAAAGTGGAAGACCCAGTGAATAGAGCAAACAGAGCCACAGGCTGCCTAAATGAAACATTATAAAGAAATAAAAATATCGGAAAAAAAAACGAAAGGCAGAATTTACAAAACAGTCATCAGACCAATAATGATATACGCGGCAGAAACAAGATCTGACACAGAGAGGACAAAAAGGATATGAAACAGCAGAGATGAAAACACTTGATGAAATTGATGGTAAGACACTATGGAACAGAGCTAGAATTACAGATATACTGTCGCTGAGGTTGATCTACGGGAGGCTGTGGATCACCACCAGTCGCTCTGTCTGCCGAGGCAGACGATCGGAGAAGTCTCTGTGTGTCCATATTTACTACAACAAACAATAAACAGAGAGAAAGGAAGAAATAAGAAAATCAGAAGACGGTTTTCTTTATTTATTAAAATTCGACGCGTCGGGGTCAGTTCGCCAAGGATTTCCCTATACTGAGAGTATATCGACGGTCTTCTCTGGACGACGTGTGCGACCAAGCTATATGAATGGATGCACGCCTCGTGCTTGTGCGGAGTTAGCCACTTATAGTACGTGTTATTTCAGTTTGGATCTCGGAGATAGAGATATCTCGGGGACCGTCTTTAATAACCGTATAAAATGGTATCTAGCTCGCTATTCAAGCTTGTTGAGGGCGTGCCTGTTGCTAAGCTGTTAAGACAGAGCAGAAAGCGCGAACTAACCTCAAGCACGCCGCGTGGACCTGAGAGGTAGTTAAAACAAAAGGGTAAGAATATGGAAAATAATAGAAGTTAACATAAAATGGTAAATAGGTGAAAATGAAAGTAAATGTGAATGAATGTTCTGAAAGAGAGAATAACAGTAGATTATCAATAAATATACGCACAAATATATGTCAATACAATTATGATAAAGAAAATAAGCTGAAAGAGAGAATTATAAGGTTAGCAAACGATAAGCTGTAAAGAAATGGTAAAGCAAAAATATCTGTGGCAACGAAGTTGCGACAGGGCAATTACACACACAAATAATGTAGCAAATACAAATATAACAGTAATATAGATATAACTCAGAATGCAAAATATCAAATGTAACCTAAAAGGTAATAGATATGGTAAAAACGAGATATACAGTAAATAACACAATAAAATGGAAATGTCCTGTAAGAAAAGCAAAATATATACCAAATAATATTCCGAAGAATATTAGAACTAATACCTGGCAGGAACAGTTGCAGAAGGGAAGTCTAACTCCCTTCCAGTGGTAGGAGTATAAGAAAACTAGTAATTTAACCTAGTAAGGTATTCCCCAACCAGAGGTCTTATCTAGTCATCAGACTCAAACCGAATAGGCCTTCCGAAAAGGTGCACCGTCTTTTATCCCATTTTCGTCACCTTGGTGAGTGTTAAAAAGGGGCGTGACCCGTAACTCACCAATTAGAAAATAGGATAAACTCAGGGACCAATCAGAAGGCTAAGAGGTGAGAATGCGCAGATCTGAATGCGTAGTCGTCAGTTTCGAGCTGGTGACGTGGCAGATCTGTCGACAATACGACGTAGATGCAAGGTGAAGAACATCAAAAACTGGTTAAGAAATAGAAGAGTAGAATGAAACGATCATATAAGCCGAATGACAACAGATAAAACAATAAAGACGGCAAGAGACGGTTAACCCATAGGAAGACGACCAGTAGGACGACCACGAAAACGATGGAAAGGCAACTTACTGGAGGCACATTGAAAAACAGACAGAGTTATGTCTATATAAAAAGAAAAAGTAGAAGAAGAAGAAGATACACAGGATAACCATTAAAATAGTTGCAAGAAAGATAAAATAAATCAGTCATATTAATGTAGAATAGCAGAGGACGGAGTGTTTAGAGAAAATAATGAATCTCATATTAATGTAGAATAGCAGAGGACAGAGTATTTGTCATAGCTTTGGACAAGTGCCCAATTGAAAAAAGAACACAGATCGTTCAAAAAAGACGGAACTCTAGAAAGAAAATAGAATAGATTTAAAAAAATAAAAGCATAAACATGTCTTTTTCTACTTTTTTAATATTGAAGATACGTAAATAGAACATTGAATTAAAATGTAACCTTTGATATATGTGATAAACCCATCACCTGAACAGTGGCGCCGATGTATGTAGTTAAGATTGTTTACACTTATTTAACCTGTTTATTTTTTTATTATCTATATATGAGTTGTGACAGATATCACAAACTTATTTATTTTCCACAAAGAGGTTCTTTAGAACCTAAAATTATTACTATACAAATCTGATTCGACATATCTTCAAAAAGTAATACACGGCATGTAAAATTTAAATTTTTAATAAAAAGTAAAAGATTACGCATTACTTATGGGGTTTAAAAAACGAGCCTTTAGGAAGATTAAAGTACTACGGCCTTCTCCAGCTGATTTTCCAAGGGAAAGTAAATGGTAAGAGAGGACCGGGAAGAAGACGCATTTCCTGGCTTCAAAATTTACGAAAGTGGTATAACACGACTACCACTGAACTGTTCCGTGCTGCAATAAACAAAGTAAAGATAGCCGTGATGATCGCCAACATCCGGAACGGATAGGCACTTTAAGAAGAGAAGAAAGTACTAATAAGACCACCGCAATCGGGCATACCCCGGGTAATGATTAATTAATTAATCGGCTAATTCTTCAGTCACCCCTTTAATATGATTTTGTCAAATTGGTCCTTTTTAGGACCAACTATTCTAATAACATATGTCTATAACTGTTAAGAGTATATCTAAAAATCAAGAAACTTTACTTAAACTTATCAGACATATGAGGTAAACACGAATCTGAATAATTTCTAGTACAACACATATAGGGTCTAACCTAGGGTATTTGGTATATAGCTGATCGCCGAAAACCAAATTATAGATATAGACATACTATTTTTATCGGAAAAAAAGCAAAGAATAACTCAAAGTAAGAAAGGACAAAACCAGTCAGCTAAGAGAACCTTTTAACAATTTTGAGCTTGGATCCACCATCTACATATTTAATGAAAAATAATACAAATACCGACATTGAGGATCTGAGCACAAAGCTTATTACGAAATCTGGACCAAAAACACTACAATGGCTTATCCAGATGATGAACAACTGTATTCAAATTAGGAGATACCCAAAGTCTAGAGACAAACCAAAGTTGTTACATTGCTTAAACCTGGCAAAAACTCCAACGACCACAAAAACTATCGGCCAATATCTTTATTTTGTCAGCTATTCAAAGTGATGTACATCACAAATACTAAATCAAAGATGGGTACGAAAAATATCGGGTATCAGTGGTGGTATTTTTCAATCTAAATGCCGCTTACGACACCTTAACTTACAGAATATTTTTTTAAAAACTATATGATATCCCCTTAGATAACAAATTCACTTATATTGTCTGCGTATGCCTACACAAGAGAATATTTTTTGTATCACTCAATGGTAAGAATAGCAGATGAAGAACGGTCTCGCTTGGGGTAGCATAAAGGCACCTACACTGTATAACATTTACACAAACGAACGATCCATACCGGTAGATACTAGGACTTCTATTATATAGACGATACACCTATTATTGCACAATAAAAATAAACTATGAATCAATTTTCAGCCAAAACCCCTGAAAAGCTTGTGTGTGCTCCTTCAATTTCCCTAACATAGACGCTTTCACAAAACTAAACATCCAATAATGTCATGAAATTGTTGAACGTAGACTCCATATAAATTCCTTGAAAATAGTTTGTATCGCACGGGCTCAGTCACAGATTATTGTTTAAAACTAAAAGGTAAATTGAGGACCAGAAATAATATTGTTCGCAAGCTTGTCAGCTAAAAATGAGGTGCACATCCTTCCGCCCTTAAAACATAGACGCTTGCACTATATGCATCTGCTGCCGAATATACCTTGTTAGACAAATTAACCATTCTTTATTTTTGCACAATATTTATGTGTGCACACTACTATCAGTCAAAAGATGGCGTCCGATAGTCAAGTCGCAGTTTTAACAGCGGAACTAAATAAGCTAAAAAAGCAGGAATTAATTGACATATTAGTGAATTTAAAGTTACCAGTGTCAGGTTCTAATCCTCAGTTATCTGATTATGTTAATAAATTAACACAAACAGTGCAAAAAGGTATTAAAGCATTCAATATCGAACATAACCTAGACGTTATTGTGTGTGAACAGTGTATAAAGACCAACAAGGAACTTACTAATATAAAAAGTGAACTTGCAGCAGTAAGTAAACTATCATTCCATCTAGAAAAACGTACGGAAGAGCAACAAGATTTAATTTCTTTATTAAAAGATAAATATAATAAAAATTCAGCCATGCCCGTTCCAACGTCATCTAGTGAAAAATCTGTAAATAAAGCAGGCCCGACCAACTCAGGTTCTACCAGTCAAGAACCCATTAAAATGTCATTAAACAAAAACACAAGTCTACCTAATTCATACATGAGTGATAAACAAAAAGAAAATAAAAACAATCTAAAAAAACGGGACACTCATCTTGGAATATCCAACCGAAAAAAGAAAACAAATACAAACCGATTATTGGAAGCAATGAAACGTCTACTGTAAACACCATTCCTAGACAAGGTCATGTACATGTGTCCCGCATTGGTGTTGATATGAAAGCAGATGATCTTCTAAAATTTTTGGGTGAGACGGTACCCAATATTACTTTTAACTGCGTTGAATGGCATAGAACTGACAAATACTCCACATATAAGGTATCTTTCCCTTTCGATAAAATTGACGAAGTCTACAGTCCTAATATTTGGCCCAATGGAGCTGCCGTTAGGAGATTTAACTTCAACAGAAATTTTCAGCACAAAAAGAAGACGGAGGAAGAAACCTAGAAGCTTCTACAACATTTTATCAAAATAAACTAATTCAAAAAGGTACGGTAAGCATGTTTCATGTTAATTTGCAGTGTATTTCAAATAAAGTCGATATGATAAATGCTTTTCTTGCGGATCAAAAATTATATGACGTCATATGTTTTTCCGAGCACTGGCAAAGTGAAGAAAATTTAAAATTAATTAACATCTCCGGCTTTTCATTGGCTAATTTCTTTTGTAGGGTAAAAAAGAAACAAGGCGGAGTTGCAATTTATGTAAAAGAAAATCTTATGTATTCTTCTCTTAATCTAAATGAATATAATGTAGAGCAAAGTTCTGAGTTTTGTGCAATTTATGTACCTACAATAAAAACCAATATTTTAACTGTATACAGATCGGGTAAGGGTGACTTTGACTTATTTTTGGTGAATTTTGAAAATGTCATAACATCCTTGCTTAATAAAGCAGATACACTTATCATACTTGGTGATTTTAATATAAATTTTAAACTTGAATCTGAACCTTTTTTTGATATTCAAAATCTATTAACATCTTTTGGTCTAAAAACAACTATAAACGATTATACTAGAATCACATCCCAGTCCAGTAGTTGCATCGACAACATTATGACAAATTTTTCTGAAACTATCTACAGAGTGGGCGTATTTGAATCTTTTTTTCCGACCATCGAGCTCAGTTTTTATTTATTGACTCTGAGCATAAAGTTGTTGACACTTACCAAACATTTCAACGGTTTATTACTTCTGGTTAACAGAAGCTTAAACGTGCGCTAGCTAGTACAAATATGGACTTTTTCTATGATATTAATAATGATCCTGATTTTTTAACAGTCTTTCTTACCGAAACGTATAACAATTTAATATTAAAGCATTTTCCACTAAAAAAAAGTACGACAAATGGCTGAAAAAACACCTGTGCAATGGTTTAATAATGAATTAAGGTCTTACAGATCTAATCTTTCTCTTGTTAAACACATTGCAGACGCCACTAAGGATCCCGATTTATTCAAAGTATATAAACAACAAAAAGTTGAATATAATCGGCAATTAAAAATTGCAAAAAAGTCAGCTTACTGTAATTTTATTACTAATTCCAATAATAAACCTAGAGACTGCTGGAAAATAGTAAATTTCGAAAGAAACTACACAAGATCCAGTTCGGTACAACCTGATCTACCTCCAGACGAAATGAATCAATTTTTCACTACAATTGCAGAGAATATAATTACATCTCTTCCCAATATTAACGTCGATGTCCTCGTCAATTATAGAAATTACCCTTCTCCGAGCAAGTCCTTTTTTGTTCGTCCCGTTCTGGAAGAAGAGGTCTCTCAAATAATAAAGTCTCTTAGTAATTCTAATTGTAGGGACGTTCACGAAATTAATAGCAAAATTTTAAAAGAAACTTACCAAATAGTTTTAACACCTTTTACTCATCTTATTAATTTAATTCTATCAACTGGAGTATTTCCAGAAATACTAAAATACTCAAAAGTACTACCAATCTACAAAAAAGGTGATTCCTCAAAAACTGACAATTACAGACCCATAAGCATTGTTTCTACTTTTGGGAAAGTGATTGAAAAAGTTATCGAACAACAATTCTATTCCTATTTTGAGTCAAATAATTACTTTAGCAACTCACAATATGGATTCAGAAGTGCTCGTTCTACTACGAACGCGGTATTTAATGTTGTGAGCGAGGTGATTGAGGGGCTTGAACGCGGCAATCGCATAGCAATTTCTCTTTGCGACTTGTCGAAGGCATTTGATTGCGTTTCACACGACATTTTGCTTCACAAACTAAATTACTATGGAATCAGAGGCTCTTAAGCTTATAACTTCTTATTTGTGTGGCAGACACCAGGCAGTAGTGTCTAAAGGTCATCTCTCCGATTTTCTATCCGTTAAACATGGAGTCCCACAAGGTTCGGTCTTAGGACCTCTTTTGTTTATTATTTATGTCAACGGTCTGCCTAAATTCATATCTCCGTATAAAACCATACAATTCGCAGATGATACGACATACGTTATATCAGGAAAAAATAATGATGATTTAAAAATGTCTCATGAGGAAGTTTCTACAAAATCTAGTTCATGGTTTGCTGCAAACAAACTAAAACTTAACTCTGATAAAACGCAGAATTTGGTTATATCCGCAAGTAATTTACACAATGATCTGGTTAGCAAAGAGACTGTTAAACTATTGGAAATAACCATAGATAATCGACTTAATTGGTCGGCCCATATCTCACAACTTAAGAAAAAACTGTCAAGTTCATTATTTGTTATTCGCCAACTAGCAAGGGTTGTCAACTTTGAAACATTAAAAATGACATATTTTTCTTTATTCCACTCTCATCTAAACTATGGTGTAATTATATGGGGCAATTCAACAAATGCACTTCAAATTTTTAGAATGCAAAAGAAAGCTGTCAGGATTTTAGCAGGGGTTAGTTATCTAGAACACTGCCGACCTTTCTTTATCAAATTCAAAATTATGCCACTACCTAGTCTGTTGATATTTCAAGTTTTAACTGAAATTCACAGAAAACGTGTTCATTTAATAAAGCAGTCTGATGTCCATGTTCACAATACGCGAAACTGTCACTGCCTACGAACAAATCGCTGTAGATTAAGTCTTTCGGAAAAAAATAGTCTTAATTATAACTATTACAATATTTTACCAAAAAGTATAAAACAGCTAAGCTGTAATAGTTTCGATAAAGTTATAAAAAAATATCTTCTGAAACATTGTTTTTACTGCTCGGATATGACTCATTGCAGAACATCGACTGAACTGCTTACCGTAACTTTGCCACAAATGTTTTTTCTATTTATTATATGTGTTCTTGTTTGTATATATTATTTAAGTTACGTTTTATATTCGTTTTTTTTAATACTATGTATGTTCTTTTTGACTTGCTACAAACAATATTTGTATATGTTATGTAGTTAAATAAATACTCTACTCTACCAATTTTAACACAAAAATATCTATTGTAGCTCTTAACCATATTTATTTTGAGATAACCTTTTATCGAGATATCATATGTAGGAAACAAATAAGACCAGAACTAAAATAATAAAAAAGGTTTATACAAGATATCGCAGAAGATTGGATGAAATAAAATTAGTTTTTATTAATCCGATGCTTACATAAAACGTACAAAGACATACTCACGTAAACAAAATATATTACGAAATTTCTGTAATTAAAAAAAAAACATCGAGTTCGGCAATGAATTAATAAAATTATATTAAATAAAAGAACAACATTTTTAAAAATGCAGAAAAATAAAATTTTCTATGCAAGCGAATATTCCATTAAATAATAAGCCCAAATCCTTTTGTATCTATATACCTGTTTTTAAAGAACCAGTTACCTTTTAGTACGTAGTTATACCAGGTAATAAGATATCCTCTGTTACTCAGTGTAATGCGTATTAGATTACACTGTCTACGAACAGTAGATAAAAATAAGGAGCCCATATGAACCGTTCAGGGTATGTGTTGAAAATATACGGTATAATCACACAGTTGCCAAACTCTCAGAGCTTACTTAAACCGATAAACGTATGGTTCAAATATACATTGAAGAAGATCTGTACGACCCCTATAATATATACACGTGAACTAAACGATATACATTTATGATACAGGGGTATTTACGGGCTCCAAAAAATTTTTATAAATTATTAAACTCTACATGTTGATGAATCGATAGAACCAATATTATAGAATGATCAAGTGAGCTCCGTATATCGGTATCCACTTGACCACGGAGCTCAATTGAACCTGAATTTTAACATGGGCGGAGTCCACTTTATGCCGTAGATATATATATATATATATATATATATATATATATATATATATATATATATATATATATATATATATATATATATATATATATATAAATATATATATATATATATATATATATATATATATATAAATATATATATATATATATATATAAAAAATGTGCACTCGTAAGTGAATGGGATGTTATCGGTCTGGAGATAAAAAAGACAAGAGTTGTGCTACTTTATCTATTTATTGAAGACGTTTCTTTTATTATTTATATTATTTTATTTATTATATATTTATATATATATATATATATATATAAATATATATATATATATATATATATATATATATATATATATATATATATATATATATATATATATATATATATATATATAAACTAAGGTACACTTGAAGAGTGGTGGGTTTTTCGGTCAAAGTGGAGAAATAAAAGACAAAGAAGTTGGCTACTTCATCTATTTATTGAAGACGTTTCGCTTTCTGCTCAGAAAGCATCATCAGTTCATCTAAAAAGAACAATATGAAACCAAACATCCATAGAGAAGTTAAAAAAAAAAAAATGTGTGTTACCTTACACAGACATGTAGCAGTCAATGATATTAAAAGTATAAAAAAGCTTCCGAAACTGGACATTTAGAGTTAAAGTTGTATAAAACAATTAATTGAAACTAGGAAAAGTTTGCAATTAAACAACATTAGCACAGCAAAAGAACATGTGGTAAAAATACATGTATATAAAAAAGTTATTATAAAAACTTAAGTAAAAAACATTAAAGTTTATTTTGTTGTATAAAAGAACTAGAAAGATCATGAGTGCACTTCCAACAATTTATTTATAATCAATTAGATTTTCATTTTAACTTTAGGTATCATTATTAAATTATTTAAGATTGATGTAGTAATTAAGATAAAAATAAAGTTACCAGTCTTAAGCTTACTGAGACTCGCAGGTAAATGAAGTGACAGGTTTAACACCCACGCACCCAACGTGAATAGATATAGCCTTGAAGTCAGATGACAGAATAGCAAGGCAAAATACCAACTTCTAATATAATAGAACGGTACATTCATAGAATGTGATAAATTTGGTTGACAGCTTGTCGTTAAAAAGCCAAAAAATGAAAGGAAAAGGTGGTTAAGATCACCATTCACCCCCCAGTGTTTGATTTGTTAACAAAGAACAAAGCATGCGAGGTCAATCCAAAATATCATATATTAAATATTTTATTTATGACGTCACTGGTTAGCCAGCAACAGGTGAAGATTAATTCAACTTCCACAGTCCCTAGGTTCACAGCATTTGGAACTGCAGTGAAAAGGATTCTATGAATCAAATTTCAGTTTAAAATTTTACCAAAAAGTTAATCAACAGGAACAATTACTTTAAGTATGTAAAAGTGATATTGACCAAATAGTTAATAAAATTTAAGTTGATAAATCTAAGTTAATAAGGAAAAGAATAATATATTTATTTTATTTTATTTTTATTTAATTTATTATATATTTATTATAATATATATTTATTATATATATATATATATATATATATATATATATATATATATATATATATATATATACAGATTCGGCAAATTTTCAACTACCCTATACGTTATTCAGTATGTGGAACAAAGATAACACTTAATTGTTTGAATAGAAGTGAGAGGCAGTCACCATCTCGATGGAGTAGGTATGACTTTTAAACAGTGTTGCTATTATTTCTGTTACATCTTTCCTTCTAAAATTTTAGTCCGATACATGAGTCTAAAATAATATTTAAATCCACTACAGTTCATTGTAGAATAGAAATTAATATTGTCCCAAAAAAATTCAAATAAAGTAGCCACGTAATTGTTATTTTCTAATCGATTTTATCAATTACTTTATTAGTTAACAAAGAACAGTGATTTAAGTAATTTATGTGTGGCAACAAAGCATTATTCCCCTGAAGAGTTTAAAATTTTAAGCAACGCCTTCTTTTACAGTGCGAAGCGGCATAAAAATACACCGATGACTGATGACCGACAGTAATTATCGGACATTGATGGGGTGCAGTTCTTTGCATAAAATTATTTCGTCGTCAACTTTCCGTCGGTAAATCTTTAAGAAAAACTCAAACACTTATAGGTATTCGAGTTTTAAATGTAATTTTTGTAGATTTTTAGCTGTGGTAGCTAGGATATAAAACAATAATTAACTTAACAAACATTAACTAAATATAAATATTATTTTTATAAGAAAAAAACCAATCAAAAAAATTATTCTAAATAATTAAAATTAAAGGAATTTTTAAAAAATCTCTAACCAATTAAATGTTTAAACAAACCACCATTTTAAGCTAAACAAAATCCGAATCTATCAATTAAAGCAAGTCTCATTGCATTTAGCTGATTTGGTTGTACTCAACTACAAAGTTGAACAATTTTTTCTTACAATTCTGCTAAATTTGTGGCTCGTTCGAATTCATGCCGATATAATTTTGATTTTAGCATTCCTAAGAAATAAAATACCAAAGGTGCTAAATCTGGTGATCTAGGGGGCCATTTTATTGTTCCTCGTGTAGAAATTATTCGTCCAGGAAATGTTTGTTCCAAATAATTTGTAACTTCGATTGCATTATGTGCTGGGCAACCATCCTGTTGAAACCAAACATCATCGAAGTTGACCGCAAGGTTTCGAACTGCTGGAATAATCTGATTGCGTAATAAATCTAGATACTTTCGTCCATTCAGATTTCCCGTAATAAAAAATGTACCAATTATATTATCGTTATAAATGCCAGTCCACACATTTAATTTCTTTGGGAATTGTGTTTTCACAGCAATACTCAAATGTTTCTTTCCCTAGACCAATAGCGGACGACAGAATGAAGGTTCATCGGAAAACATTTTTTTAAAAGTTATTGTTTTTAAAAAGCAGCAAAATAACTGCATTATTCCTACAATAGAATGGTTCCCATAATACCATTTCGCCATTTGAATCTTTTCTTTTTGAAAATACAGTAGAACCTCGATAGGTCAAACCTCAATAACTTAAAAACCTCTATAACTTCAAAAAATTATATGTTCCCTTCCCATCGGAGCCCAAAACCTCTACAACTTAAAATACACAATCTCGATAACTTAAATAAAAAATATCAATATTGGCCCTCAGTAACTTAAAGAAATGTTTTCACAATCTCTATAACATAAAATTGTTTACCAATGACAGCTGAACAGCTTACTGTATCATAGATTTTGATCACTGTTCTAGAAACATCGATTTAGGTACTGTGTGATACCTTGCTTAAAATGAGTTCAAAAAGAAAATTAACAACGCTAACATATGCTGATAAATTAAAAGCTATAGAAGCAGTGAAAATGGATTCAAAAAAAAAGAAGTTGCGGCTCTGTTTGGAATACACGAGAGTACATTATCAATCATCATAAAAAAAGAAACCGAACTATTGAAAAAACAAGAATCAGGAGACAAAAATTGCCGAATTCCCTAATTTGGAACAGTGTTTGTTTACGTGGTTAAAACAGTATCGAAACAAAAACATCAGTATCAGTGGACCCATACTGAAAGAAAAGGCTGTAGAGTTCGCTAATTCACTAAAAATCCATAATTTTAAAGCCAGCAATGGCTGCTTAGAGAATTTCAATAAACGAATGATTTAGCCTTAAAAAAATGTGCGGCGAAAGTACGAGCGTAAGCAAATCAGTCTGCCAAGAATGGAAATCTGACTTGCATAATTTAGTGAATAATTATGATCCCAATGATGTTTTTAATGCTGATGAAACTGGTCTGTTTTTTAAATGTCTTCCCGAAAAAACATTAACATTCAAAAATAAAAAATGTCATGGAGAAAAACACAGCAAGGAACGACTTACGATTCTGCTTTGTGCAAATTCTACGAGCACAGAAAAACTCAAACCTTTAATTATATAGGTAAGTCAAAAAAACCTCGGTGTTTTGCAGGTTTAAAATCACTACCCATGGATTATGAAGCCAATAAAAAAGCATGGATGACAGCAGAACTTTTTAAAAAATGGCTGATTAATATAGATTAGCAAAGGGCAACTTGAAATAGAAAAATTGTTCTGTTCATCGACAACTGAACAGCACACGGGGACATACCACCATTAAAGGCAATCAAAGTACAATTTCTTCCACCAAACACAACATCACAACTTCAACCTTTGGATCAGGGTATCATTAAAAATTTTAAAACATTATACAGAAAAGAAGTTGTTAGAAGAATGATAGCTGATATGGAGCAAAATTCGATTTCTTCTATCAATGTTCTTCAAGTAATGAGGATGGTGGACAAAACATGGCAAAACGTAACACTCCTCACAGTGAAAAACTGCTTTAGAACCTGTGATTTTTCTTCAGAACCTCAAGAAATCATTTTGAAGAGGAAGATAATAATGATCCTGAATAATGGAATAACAACATGTACTGTATTTAAAGTTATAAAGACGATGAATTTAATGACGACCCACAAACTTCCATCTAAGAGCATATCAATCAACGAAGCAAGAGTGCTATAACGACTGTACGATCATTTATAGAGCAGTGTAGAAACATAAAAGATAACGTATTTTCTTCTCTATGTTATTAAAAATCAAATCGATTTAGAATCTATGAATTGTTTAAAACAAAAGAAAATCACAGACTTTTTTTAGTAGACTATACCTTTAATTATTGCTTTAACTTTTTGTAACTAATATAATAAATGAATGTAGTGTATAATAAATGCCTATATTTTAATGGACTTCTGACCTATATTAATCCATCACAACATAGACCCTTGATAACTTAAAACCTCTATAACTTAAAATATTTGGTTTTTCCCTTGGATTTTAACTTATTGAAGTTCTACTGTATACGCTTGGCATGTTAAATTATTTGTTTTCAACCTTTTACCACGACAGCTAAAAATCAATGAAATAGACCTTACCTTATTGACCTTAAACCTGCTGTACAGATAAGGACCGCCTATTCTTTTGAGGGGAAGTCGTAGAGAGGGCAAATGGTTTATACTATTTTGTCTGTCTACTGAAGTGCGTTATTTATTTAGCTCACGCTGTTTTCGCATCTCAATTTCTCAATTTAGTATTCTTTGTTAATTAATGAAGTAATGATATAATCGTTTAAAAAATAATACTTACATGATTACTTCATGTAAGGTTTGTTGGGGCAATATTAATTTTCATTCTACAATGAACTGTAGTGGATTTAAACATTATGTTACACTCATGTATCCGACTAATGTTTTAAAAGGAGTTATGTTACAGAAATTTCGCAACACTGTTTAAAAATTAGACTCGCTACTTCAAGTGCGTGGATTGTGTCTCACTCGTACTCAAACAATTAAGTGTTATCTTTGTTCCACATACTGAATAACGTATACGGTAGTTGAAAATTTGCCGAATCGGTATATATATATATATATATATATATATATATATATATATATATATATATATATATATATATATATATATATATATCTAGCGGTTAATGTGGGCTCCGTACTAAAACGGTGTTATACGAACTCTAGGAGAATATACACCGAGTATATTATTATCTAAGTAGCGCTTTATGTAGACTCCGACCAACGCATAGGATCAAGTAGGCTCCGTAATACGTTAAAACATTTTTGGGATCCGTATACACCTTTTCTGGTATAAAACTAAGCTCCTGCAATATTGCCAATAATTTTATTAGTCGTTGATTTTCAAATTTTACAGCAGGTATATTGTGGAACTTGAAATTTATATTAATATTCATTAATTTAGGCATCGAGGAATTTCATAGATACTTGGCTAACGTAGTTAAAATTTTTATAATATAAATTGTCAACCGACATATAACCTTATATTACTTTTATGTTTAATAGGCAAGGTATTTTATATTACTTGCTTTAATTATTTTTAAACTTAAGTAAGCGTCTATTATAAACTTGGAAAGTTTCCATTGTTATGCATTAGTATTTTCTTTTAATGCATCGCACTGAAACATTTATCATATAAATGTACGTATATCGAGTGGAGTTTTCGTGTAACAGTTTAAGAAAGTAGTAGTACTCTAATATTTGTTACCACATAAAATTATAGAAAACTCTGTACAGCAGGGAGATCTTAGTAACTTTCTGATTGCTTCAGTTTATGATGTGCAATATTTGTTTCATAAATTAATAAAATTTAAATTACAATAATTTATAAATCACTTTATAAATTGGTCACTTATGTTAATAGAGGTCATCGTGAGTGAAAAAAGTAACAACGAGTACGAAAGATATCAGGCATCAGGGGTGGTATTTGTAAATCTAAATACCGCTTACGACACCTTAAATTAAAAGGAATTTCTCTAAAAACTATATGACATCCCCTTAGATAATAAACTCACTCATTTTAATATATTAAAACTGCTGTATATAGAGATTCGAAGATAGCGGGTAGGAACTCCTTTTTGGACAGTCCTATCAGGGAAAGTGAATCAATCCCTGCCTTCCGCAGATTCCAGGTGTTTCCTGGCCCGGGAAACCAGTACCTGTTAAGGGTCCCTTCTCCAGGGTTGTGGATGAAGACCACAACGACATCCAGGGCGGAGAAGAAGGTCTTCACAACGGTCTGGAGGGCGGAGGTGGCAGCCCAATGGTTTTAGGGTTTATATAAAATCAAACCTGGAAAGCGGTAGCTGGTCTTTCAGTATTTGTATTAAGCGGAAGTTATGTAGGCCAGAACGGTCAATACATAACAGTACCACTGTACACTGTAACAATACCACTTAAACAGCATGTACACAGCGGTTTAGAAATCCAAGGGAATGACTACTACACTATTTTTCCCAGGTTTATCAATATAGCTGAGGAATTAAACGATGGCAACTCTGCCTGAATTGGTGTGGGGTGAATTGAGTAGCTCTATAACCGATGCAGCCGGTCCCAAGCCCGGATAAAAGAGGAGGGATAGAGGAGTAACTCCTCTAAAAAAAACCAGGGTTCAGCTGACCCGGCTGATAGCACCCTGTTAGGGTCCCTGCCTGGGGTACAGGTGAAAACCGGTCAACGGTCTCGAGAGCAGAGGATGGCTGGAAAAGTCACAATAGTCAAGAGGGCGGAAAAACCAACAGCGTCTGATCCAGAATGGGCGGCTGAAGAAAAGGTCCTCCAAACGGGGGTTGTGGCGTTAGGAATTAGCAACCTAACACACAGAAAAACATAAGGGTAAGAAGAACGAAAATCGCAAGATGAAAAAGCCAAATACGGAAACACATCCCCGGGTGGAAATCCACACCTCTGATAGAGGGAGCCCCATCGGATACGGGGGGGGGGCAATGTTGCGAAGAGTTCGGAAGACCCAGTCTTATCAAAGCTCAACCAAAAATCGAAACGAAGAAAAGATAGAACATTCATATGTGCAACATGGAACAATATACAAGGATGGAACAAAAAGGCGACGGAAGTGATCAAAGAGTGATCAAAGAAAGCAACATCGACATACTAGTAACAACAGAAATCAAAAAGAAAGGAATTGGAACGGAAACAATAGAAGACCATATCCACTGCTGGAGCGGAGTTAATAAAGAATCAAAAATAATCAAATATAAGTGGAAGAACGGGGTTAGAACATGGGAACCAATCAACGAGAGAATAATTAAAATGCATATAGACATATACGGTAAAGAGACAGTGATACTCGGAGTATATGCACCAACAGACGATTCTCCGAGAGTAGAAAAAGAACATTTCACGGAACAACTCCAAAATCAAATAGAGCTAATTAAAAAGAACGTGGAGATAATTATAACAGGAGACCTTAACGGCAGAACTGGAAGAAAAGAAAACGATAAAGTAGTGGGGAGATTTGGAGAGGATGAAAAAAACGATAACGGAGAACGCCTGATTGAATTATACGAACTAAACAACCTAAAAATCACCAACGGATTTTTCAGACATAAAAATATTCATAAATATACATGGACGCAAGAAACACGAAAGCTGAAATCGATAATAGACTACATAATAATCAAACAAGATACCACAATAAAGATCAAAGATGTGCGAGTCAAAAGAGGAGCAGAATGTGGAACGGACCATAGACTACTGACAGCAAAAATGAGCATTAATTGGAAACATAACAAGACCCCCTCCACAGAAGAACCGTTGAACACTATGAGAGAAAAACAATACAATATAGAACTACTCCAAGAACAATCAATAAGAGAACTATACCAACAACGTCTAGACCAAAAATTAATAGAATTCAGATACGGCAACATCGAAGAAATATACGAGCATATAAAGGCGAGTATAAAGCAAGCAGCATTCGAAGCCCTTGGGGAAAAAGAACATATAACAAATAAACAGCACTATTATGAAATAAATGAACCAACAAAAAGAATAATTTAAGAAAAAAAGCAACTATACAGAAAATGGCTGACTACAAACAACGATGAAGTTTATAAAGAATATAGAGAAAAAGATAGAGAAGTGAAAAAACAAATAACACAGCAAAAGAATGAAGAATGGGAAAGAATCTGCTTAAATATTGAAACATATATAGGAGGTACAAGAACTTCGGAGTCATGGAAAGTACTGAGAGGATTGAAACAAAACTCAAAAGAAAAAATTAAATTGGGAAATATACAGGACAAAGAATGGAAGGACTACTACAAGGAACTATTAACATTGGAAAAGAAAACAGGCGAAGACGAAGCAGATTCCCACAACAAGAAATAGAAATAACAGATAGGGAAATAAGAACGGCCATAAAAGCAATCAAAAATAAGAAAGCACCGGGACCTGGAGGCATCTCACCTGAGCTTATAAAATACGGATCAAAAAAATTACACCGGATGATACAATGGATATTTCAGAAAGCCATAAATGGAGAACAGCTCCCAAAGGAATGGACGGCGGCATATATGACATCTATATTTAAGAAAGGAGATAGAAAACGATGCGAAAACTACAGAGGAATAAGCGTAATATCATCAATAGGAAGATTATATGGGAAGATACTGCGAGAAAAGATAGAGCAAGCGATAAAAGGAAAAATCGGAGAGGATCAGGCAGGCTTCACGGCAGGAAGATCATGCATAGACCACATATACACACTGGAACAACTGTTGGAAAAGAAAAAAGCAAAAAATAGAGATATACACTTGGCATTTGTGGACCTGAGAAAGGCGTATGACTCTGTACCAAGGTCAGAACTATGGGAGGCAATGTACAAATTAGAAATACAGACGGAACTCATAGAAGCTACAAAAGCTCTGTATAAAGAAAATAAAGTGTCCATTAAAATGGGAACAAGAATCATAGGAGACTTCACCACAACAAAAGGGCTCCTGCAGGGTTGTTCCACATCTTCAACCCTATTCAAAATATACTTAGAGAAAGCCTTGACTACATGGACAAGAAAATGCGAAGGCATGGGAGTACCGGTACGGAACGAATACCTATATACATTAAGTTTTGCAGACGATCAAGTAGTGATTGCACAAGACCAAGACGACCTCAGCTACATGATGAAGAAACTACAAGAAGAATATACCAAGGCTGGCCTAGATATTAACCTCGCGAAAACAGAGTACCTATCTACAAGTGAAGAAGACATAGAAGATCTACAGATTGATGACAACGTAACAATCAAAGGAAAGGATAAATTCAAATACCTGGGGTTTATAATCACGAAAAAGGCAACAACAGAGGAAGAAATTACACAAAGATTAGGACAAACAAGAACAGCAATCCGACAACTTAACTCAGTATGGTGGGATAGACACCTAAATATGAAGACAAAAACGCAGATTTATAAAACATTAGTGCGAAGTATTATGACATATGAGGCTGAAAATTGGATCATAAACAAGAAAACCAGCAGTAAGATAGTAGCAACAGAGATGGAATGCCTGCGAAGATGCTGCAGAGTAACAAGAATGGATAGGAGAAGTAATGACGAAATAAAGCAAAGAACATCAATAGAAACAGACATACTAACATATATAGAACAAAAAAGACTAAAGTGGTATGGACATGTAAGAAGAACTAGCGAGAGCAGATGGATAAAGAGAATAACCGAATGGAGCCCCATAGGAAGGAGGAAAAGAGGACGACCCCGAAAATCCTGGAGAAACGAAGTAGACGACGCCATGAGTAAGAGAGGACTAAACGATGGAGAATGGAACAACAGAGAGAGATGGGATCGGTTGAGCGAGGGAAGGCAGTGAATACTGTAGAATCCCTAAATATATCATCATCATCATCATGTGCAGCTTTATCAACCGTTTCCAATTACGGTGCAGCCTCCCTTATTTCAAAGTTATTCTATGTTCTTATTATTATTCGACGATGTCTTAGTTATACGTTGTTGTAATAATTTGTGCTCATTTGCGCCCATATTTTTCTATTTTGTGCTATTCGAGACCACGTTGTTCCTGTTAATTTTCTAATATCATAATCCCATCTGAGATTTGGGCGCCTCTTTGGTCTCTTAGCGTTCCTGGGGTACCACATAGTTGTTCTAGTGGTCCATCTGTTATCTGTTCTTCTTGCCATATGTCCTGCCCATTGCCATTTCAGGGATTTTATTCTTTGGATTACATCAGTCACCTGGGTTTGCCTCCGTATCCATTCAATTCTTTTACGATCCCTCTTTGTTATCCCTAGCATACATCTTTCCATTGCTCTTTGAGTTACTTGGAGTTTCGACGTTATTTCTCTCTTTAATATCCAAGTTTCACATCCATATGTCAAGACGGGTAATATGCATTGATCAAATACTCTCTTCTTGAGGTATAGTGGCATTTTGGACTTGAAGACTATGGAATTTCGTCCGAATGCTGACCACGCTTGTTTTATTCGTCTGTTGATTTCCGGAAGTAGTGATCCCGATTTATGTATATTTAATCATATATATATATATATATATATATATATATATATATATATATATATATATATGATTTATATATATATATATATATTTATATATAAATATATATATATATATATATATATATATATATATATATATATATATATATATATATATATATATTAAACGATGGCCCCGAGTACGGGCGCCTCTTAAATAAGGTAGGGGTGCGAAGAATAGGTCCGGCTTGGCCAAATTTGATATCGAAAAAAGCTGTAGAATAGGCACATGGAATGTGCGGAGTTTATATGAACCCGGAAAAACACAGAATGCCATAAATGAGATGAGAAGACTGCAAATATCAATTCTGGGTATTAGTAAAATGCGATGGCCCCGATCTGGCCAATGCCATGTGGATGATCATGAAGTGTATTATGCAGGAGAAGACAGTAATTATCATCGTAATGGTGTAGGATTCATAGTCTCAAAGGATGTTAGCAGATGTGACAGGGCGATATGCCAGGTATCTGAACGGGTCATAATGATTTAGTTGAGCGCGAAACCCAGAAATATAAATTTAATACAAGTGTATGCACCGACAGCGGAAAGTGAACTGGAAGAACTTGAAAAGTTCTACTCCGATGTAAAGACCGTCACTGACCAATTCAAGACTAGAGATCTTACTATTCTGATGGGTGACCTTAATGCTAAGATAGGAAAAGGCAGACAAAGTAACATTATTGGATGTTATGGACTGGGTGGTAGAAAGATCGCCCAGATTTTGCAAAGATCGCTCAGATTTTGCAAAGAACATCATCATCATCAATCAGCCCTGAGTTGTCCATTGTTGAACATAGGCCTCCTCTAGACTTTTCCATCTGCTTCTGTTCTGCACCTCTGCTATGCAATTGGTCACGATTCTTTTGAGGTCGTCGGTCCATCGCGTTGGGGGTCTTCCTCGGCTTCGCTTGTCAATCCGTGGTCTCCACTCAAGCAATTTTTTTGTCCAACTGTCGTCTTTCATTCTTGCAACATGTCCTGCACATCTCTGTTTTTGCCTTGTAATATGTTCGATAATGTCTTCCATTCCGGTTCGTCTACGAACGTCCTCGTTTCTTATTCTATTTCTTAAGCTTATTCCAAGCATTGATCTCTCCATCTTTCATTGTGTCCTTCTCAATTTTTCGGCTGATGTTTTTGTGAGAGTTAAGGTTTCTGCTCCGTATGTGAGGACTGGTAGAACGCACTGGTTAAAAGCTTTTCTTTTTAAATGGATCGGTATATTTGTTTTAAATACGTCTCTCATTTTTCCGAATGCAGCCCAACCCAGACTTATTCTTCTGAGTAGCTCGCATGTTTGGTTATCTCGCGTTAACCTTATTTCGTGACCCAAATACACATATTTTTCCACAAGTTCTATGGGCGACTTCTCGATTTCTATTAGCTCATTGGGGACGAGATTGGTCATCATTTTTGTTTTTCCATAGTTTATTTTTAAATCGACTTTCTGGGTTACTTGCTGCAGTTATTGTAGCATAACTCTGGCTTCTCCTAAGTTGTCTGTTATGAGAACAATATCATCGGCATATCTGAGATGATTGAATATCTTTCCATCGATGCTAATACCCTTTGATTCCCACTCTAGCCGTTTAAATGCGTACTCCATAACTGCTATAAATAGTTTTGGCGACAAGGTATCTCCCTGCCGTATCCCTCTGCCAATTTTTATCTTCTCAGTCATGCAGTGGAGGTTAACGGTTGTCGCATTTTCGTATATATTTCGAATAATATTTGCATACCTGTAATCTATTCTGCATTCTGATAGTGCTTTTAAGATAGCAACTATTTCGACTGTGTCAAATCCTTTGTGGAAGTCGACAAAGATAAGAGCAAGGGGTCTGTTATATTCGATAGACTTTTCAACTAGAGTTTTAAGGCATTGCTAATGGTTGTTTGTTCCGTGTCCCGCTCGAAATCCTGCCTGTTCTTCTGATTGATAGAAATCGAGTTTTGCTTCTAATCTGTTTGTCAGTGTTAGAGTAAAGAGCTTGTATAGGTGGTTAAGTAAACTAATTGGCCTATAGTTTTTGAGATCTGATTTATCACCTTTTTTGTGGAGGAAGATTGTAACCAAATTCTTCCATGTACTTGGAATGTTTTCACTATGCAGACATAGATTAAAAAATTTTCCAAGAAAATCCTTTATAACAAGGTATATAAAAAAAACCCCGTCGGGCTATGTTAAAAAGACAAAACGTTTTCGGAATAAGTATTCCATCATCAGTGTCCTAAAATATTTAACCACTTAATTAAAAAGAACATGAAAAGATTTAAATTTTGACTAAGGTTAATGTGAAATGTGGTTAATACTTACAATATATTACATGAATGTAGCCACTAAATATGAGGGTAAAAACCCTTTAAAAATTAATATGTGAAGTTTAGTTTACATTATGTCGTGTTTACAAATAGGATGGTAAAGTTACCGTTGGATTGGTAACATGGCGACATATGACTCTACATAAAGTTGCAAGTCCTGAGACGGTATGTCTACGAGGACTTTATTAAAGCAACTGATTGAAATGACAATCTCAAAAGGTTATGACGGAAGTCATGACAGAGCAGTCAGTGTAACTGTATGTGTCTATTTAAGACAGAAGCCACCGTTAATATATGAAGTAATATATTTAAATTGTGAAAGTTGAAATAAAATTAAAAAATTATAACAGTATCAACCATCAATGTTGTTGTTTTAAGTTATGTACTTGAGATGAAATTGTGATGAGAAAATTATGTGATTATAGTTAGGCAACCAACTATACAGTGTCAAGTGGTGTGATGAAAAAGATTCTAATATAAGGCCCTTTATGTTTCAATAACATTTGGTACCTGGAAAATGGAAACTAGACACAGGTGGAAAGTTTGGTTCTTGAAAAGTATAGGATTTAATATATTTAATGTGAGAGTGTTATTCAATGAATGAAATAAAACTATTGTAATATAAAGTTCATGTAAAAATTGACTTATAACTCAATTATATTAGGCCCTGTATGTCAAAAAACAACATTTGGTACCTGGTAAATGTAAAATTTCTTGAGTTACAAGTTCATGAATATAAATATCTGATTAGGTGTTAACAGACTGAGTGATGTAGTTATTTTGTGTGTTGACAAGTATATGAAATGGACAAAAATTGATCGTTGGGAGTGGTTTTGTAATATATTGATCATAATGTACTCAACTTATAACTTGAGAAAAGGCCCTATCTGTTATAAAGCAACACTAGGTACATAGGAAAATAAAAGATTAAGTTATAAATTGGTAAGTTGAATGAACTGTTGGTATATATTGACTGTAATAGTAAAATAAAATTGTTGTAGGTGGCTCTGTTAAATTTGAGTAAAGAGAATGAAAATTAAGGTGTTTTTGGGAAAGTTGTGATAAGCGGATAGACTACAGAAGGCTGAGGTCTCCAGAGGACCGAAAACCAAACCCTGAGGGAGTTGTGTAGAAAAGAAAAATGAGACCACTTCTCTTTACATCTTAACCACTATACCCAATTTTTTCCATACTCCTTTTTCGACACTTCCAAATTTACATTAGATCATCCGTCATCCCTCCCCCTTCCAGATTATGAAATTTTCATTTTTCTTTTCTACACAATCTAATTATGTTTATAAAAATTGAGGGCATATCTAGAGATAAAGAAACTTTACTTCACTAAAACTCATAAGTAAGACATGTGTCTAACACAAATGTGACGTATTTCTAGTGCAGATAAAACCATGTGATAAATAGAAAAGTGTTATCTTTGCCGGCAAAGAAGCAAAGAAAAACTCAAAGTGAGAGAGGAAAAAACCAGTCAGCTGAGAAAACTTTTCAACGATGTTGAGCTTGGATCCACCATCTACATCTCTCTCTCTGCTCGGGCCTTGGTCTCCTCCAAACTATGCCTCCAACCTTATGCATCTCGCGCCGATCTTCTCCAGGTTCTCACGTCTAGCAAATTTTGCGCGTCCGCTGCCACTTCATCCTCCCATCTTTTCCGTGGCCTTCCTTTTGGTCTTGCGCCCTGCATTTTACTATCAAGGGCTCTTTTCTGTCTCCATTCGTACTACATGACCAGCCCAGGGAAGTCTCTGAAGTTTAACGAATTCTGAGATCGGTGTCTCTTTGAGCAGTTGGTAGAGTTCATGGTTATACCTTATATCTTCATATTCCGTTTTCCTTAATAGGTCCAAATATCTTTCTTAGGACTTTTCTTTCGAAGACTTTCAGTTTTCTTTTTGTCTCTTATGTCACCACCCATGTCTCGCATCCATAACATACTATTGGTCTGATAATAGTTTTGTAGACCCTGATTTTCAATCTCCAGTGTGTGTTGTTGGAGCGAAACACATGATCGAGTGAAAAATAAGCTTTGTTTCCCTTTACTATTCTTCTTTGGATTTCTGGTTCTTCTGTTTCATCCGTGTTTAATGTAACTCCTAAATATATGAAACTTTCTACCGTTTCAATATCGTCCTCTAATTCAACTGTGCGTCTGTTTCCCCTAGCTCTTGCCTGTGTTAACTTTTTTGTCTTTTGAATATTTATTTCTAGTCCGATCTATTTGCCTTTGATTTTAATTGTGAATATATTTCTGCCGCCTCTTCTGTTCTGCAAGACATGATGCTAATATCATCGGCATAGGGCAATCTGTATTGATTTATTTGTTAGGAGATTACCTATTCCAATAATCAGCTGTCTTATCACATATTCCAAGGTCAGGTTGACTAGTTTCGGTGCCAGCCCGTCTCCTTGCTTTAATCCTTGGGCTATCGTAAAATTTTGAGTGAGCTAATTTTGGACTCTGACAGTTGCTATTGACGAATCCATTGTTGTTTTTACCAGTCGGATGTATTTTTGGGGGATATTAAAGCTCTGCAATATTTGATATAACTTGTTCCTATTAATTAAGTAGTAGGCTTGTTTAAAATCTATAACTATGTTGTGGACGTCAATGTCGTATTCATCAATATCAAGTAAAAATTTTGTACGCCATGCACAAGAGGGTTATGCCGCGATAATTTTCGCATTTCAGTTTATCCCCTTTTTTATAAATTAGGCATATAATCCCGGTTTTCCAATCATTAGGGATCTTTTCATCATTCCAAATCTTGTTCATGAGCACATGCATTTGTCCTACTAGGTGATCGCCACCTAATTTATATAGCTCAGGGGGGACGTTGTCAATACCTGGAGCCTTATTGATCTTTCGTGCTCGTATTGCCTGTTTTACCTTTTCCATCGTTGGGGGTTCTATATTTTCGGTGTCTCCCTCATTGTGATGCATGTCAATATGATCTTCATTTTCTTGTGTCCCTAAAAGAGTTTGGAAATAGGTTTTCCAGACTGATTTTATTTCTTTTGGATCACTGGTTACTTGCCCTTCTTGATTTCTGCATAGATTTGTTCGGGGTTTATATCCTTCTCTTAAATTGCGTAGATATCTGTACGCCTGTCTTATATTGTTGCTCTGAACATTTTCTTCCATTTTCTGTATATTCCGTTTTCGTATTTTCTTTTCTTTGTTCGGATTATTTTATCTGCCCTCCGTCTTAAATCTTGGTAACTTGCCCTTCTTGCTCTGGTTCTTCTTTAGATATATTTCTTGTATTCTTCATTTCTTTTCTGTATGGCCTTATTACATTAGTCATTAAACCATTTCCTTTTTTTATTTTTCTTTTTCTTGCCTATGATTTTTCTTGCTGCGTCAATAACTTTTATTTTGATTTCTTCCCAATGTTCTTCGGTCCCTAGTGCTGTCAGTGTTTGTGTTATTTCTCTTTCATAGTTCTGTTTGACATCTTGTTGTTTAAATTTTTGTATATCTAGCTGTTCTGTTCTTTGTTCCTGTCTTTCTTTCCTGTTTCTCTGAATTCTGCATCTGTATTTTATCTGTACTAGGAAATGGTCAGATCCGCAGCATGCTCCTCTTCGGCTTTTCACATCTTGTATGCTTGTTGCGGCCCGTTTGTCTATCAAGACATGATCAATTTGGTTAGCGGTTGTTCCTCCAGGCACAATCCATGTCGCTATGTGTAAATAGGTGACGATAAAAGAAAAGCTTTCTATGATGAGTTAGGTTGTAGACTTAGAAATATTCCAAATAAGAAATGACTCATAATAGAAGGTAACTTCAACGCTAATATAGGCTAATTAGACAGAGGAAATGAACATATAGATGGAGGATACGGCATTGGAACTAGAAATAACGCAGCAGATAATATACTGGAATTAGCAGTAGCACTAGGTATGGCCACTGTTAGTAAATGCTTTTAGAAGAGAGAAAGCCAACTTACCAACCAGTAGAAATATTAGAAAATCAGTTTAAATTCATGCAAGGCAAATCAACAACGGATGTAATTTTTATCATAAGGCAAGTAATGGAAAACTAATGTTAGAACAGGTGAGGGTAAGACTGATAAATTTCATTTAAGAATAGTATTGCATCAGGGGTCAGTGCTAATCCCTTATCTCTTCTAATCAGTGTTGGAAAAATTAACGAAAACATGTCAAGAAGATATCCCATGGTGCCTGATGTATGCTAACGATGTGGTGTTAGTAAAAGATAAGGAGAGAGAATTCAATTAATGATTGAGACAATGAAGATGGGCGCTTGAGCAAAAAGGTACTAAGGAAGACAAAAACAGAGTGTCTAAAGTGTGCATTTAAAAATTAACTTCAACTTCACTTTAAATCAGGTTGTAATGTTGACTGGTGAAATTATTGAAAAAAAAATCGTTTTAGGTAAGAATCTAGATTTGATGTTACAAAGCAATGCGGAAATAGATGGAGATATAGTAGACTCAAATAAGGATGGACAAAATGGAAAGAAGCAAGTGATGTCTTGTGTGATAGAAAGGTTCTTACGAAACTGAAAGGTAAATTCCATAATACGGATATAAAACCGTAATTGGACGGTTAAAAAAATAAGAACAATGAATGCATTTGAACGAAATGAAAATATTAAAATAAAAATTAAAATATTAGGAGAAGTCTAGGCGCAGCACCTCATCTATGCAAAAATGGGGAAGCATAGGTTACGATAATTAGGGCATGTTGATCGTCGACACGAGAGTCATGCAATACATAGGATTCTGGTTTTCCAGGTCTCAGAAAGTAGTAGGAGAGAAAGACCGAAAAAGAGATGACGGGAAACGAATAGGAGAAATATGTGTATGAAAGAAATTCATCTTGATATGGCGAAAGATATCCCTATATATAAGGATAAGGCGTAAAGGGATAAAGGCAAAGAGAATGATGATGAAGAATCAGTAAATATGGTGATACTTGAATATATACATAATTTTTCAAAATAAATGAATCGCTTATTTTTATTAATTATTCGCTACTCGATTTATTCAAAATATTATATAACAAATTGTTCATATTTTTTAAATCAGTAATGTTAAAACTGTTTGAGAAACAGCTAGTTAAGAACCACCTTAAGTTAATGAAACCAATAATAAAAGAAAAGAGCTGATTCCAAACCGATAATTTTATTCAGAGATAAAAAATATCCTATGATTAATTGAATATACAGAATTATCGATATAGGTAACTAAGTGATAAAAAATATCCTATGTTTAATTGAATATACAGAATTATCGATATAGGTAACTAAGTGAGAAACTTGTTAGGAAATACGTTTTAGAAAAAAAAATGTGCTAGTCTTTTTTGACATAGCTTAGGCCTTTGCTAAAGTATAGCATGGAAGTTTAACCTGCAAATAGTATAACTACATGGTCATAGTTGGAAATGATACTGTCATACTCACAGTATTTGACAACAGCAAAGTAGCAGCAAAAAAATTATAACTGTTATTAAATAAAATTCATATGTACTTAAAATTGGAAACCTAAACTAAATGAGTCCAAATTAATGAACATCAAGTTTATGCATCTGAAAATCTAAAACATTAATTTTACAAAAAACGATGTCTAAATACCTTATGCATCTTCCACAAAATACATGGGAACTATACTTAAGACTTATATATATATATATATACAATAGCACTAAAGGCCTTAGAGGCCCATGGCTTAAAAAGTTTGTTCTTTCTTCATTTTCGCTTTTCTTTATGTACTGAGATCTTCTCTGGCTCGATATGTGATTTTTCTCCATTCCTTCTTGTTATTCATTTTTCTTTTCTGGCCTTGTAGTCCAATTTCTTCCATATCTTTTTCTACCTCCTGATTCCATCTATTTTTTGGCCTTCCTTTTCTCTTTTTTAAAGTTATAGTGTAGTTCATTACCCTTTTTGAAGTCCTCGTGTTCGGCATCCTTTCTAGGTGACCTCGCCATCTTAGTCTCTGTGCCTTTATGACTCCTATTATGTTAGGTTGATTATATAATTTCTTTAACTCATCATTTGATCTTCTTATCCATAAACCGTCCCTTATTATTCCTCCATATATCTTCCTCAGGATTTTCCTTTCCCATATCTCCAGTAAATTTTGTTCATTTTTTGTCATTGTCCATGTCTCACTGCAGTACGTTACTATTGGTTGTATAGTTGTTTTGTATAACTGTATTTTTGCCTTTCTTGATAAAAACTTGCTTTTCAACATTCCACTAAGAGCATGTACACTTCTATTGCCTGCCATTATTCTAGCTTGTATTTCTTCTTTAATGTTAGGTTTGCGTGATATTATTGTACCTAGGTATGTAAATCTTTCTACCATTTCGAATTCGTATGATAATCTTTCTTCTACTTCTACTTTAAACTTTTGTCCATCCCTGAACTGATCATCTGTCCACTGCATACATTTTGTTTTAGTTTCATTTATGTAAAGTCCCATTTTCTTTGCTGCTTTTACTATTCTCTGTACTATCTCCTGTAGCTCTTTTTTTCCTCTTGCCAGCAACACTATATCATCCGCAAATGCCAAAACTTGGTGTCTTTTATGATATAGGAGTCCTTCTCTATTGATTTTCGCTTCTCGCATTATTTTTTCTAGGCATAAATTGAAGAGTAATGATGACAAAGGATCGCCCTGCCTTAATCCTTCGTTTACTATAAATTTGTCCGATACATGATTGTTTACTTTGACTCTGTTTTCTGTATTCTCTAAAGTAAGATGTATCATGTTACGCAACTTTCTGCTAACTCCCAGTTCCTCAAGGGTCTCTTTTAATTCCTTCCTTTTTATTCTATCGTATGCTTGCTGGAAGTCGATGAATAGCGCTATCGTTGGTAAGTTGTGTTCATAGCTTTCTGCTTGTAATTCTCTGATTATGAATACTTGGTCCGTTGTGCTTCTCCCTCGTCTAAATCCGCATTGGTATTCGCCTATTATATTTTCAACTTCTTTTTCTAGCTTATCTTTTATGGATTTTGATAGGATTTTATATACGGTATTTAGTAACGCTACTCCTCTGTAATTACTGCATTCTGTTTTGTCTCCTTTTTTGTGTAATGGGCAAATAATGGCTTCCTTCCAATCTTCGGGTATTCGTTCTTTTATCCATATCTCTTTTATGATCTTGTATATCCAATTATTTAGCAGTTTTCCACCATATTTCATCATCTCTGCTGTTATGTTATCGCTTCCAGGGGATTTGTTGTTTTTCAGATTTTTTATGATTTCCTCGATTTGTTCTTTGCTGGGTGAATTATCTTCTATGTCTTCTAAGTGTTCGATTCTTGCTTCTGTTTCCACGTATTCTCTTTGGTTTGACTTATTATTGCCATTTAGTAATTCATCAAAATACTCTTTCCATCTTTCGGCAATTTCTGTTTCCCCGCTTATATTATTTCCTGCTTTGTTTTTGACGAATATGGGTTTTTGTTGGAAACCTTTTTTTTCATTTCTAGCACCTTGATATAGGTTTTTTATTTTTTTATTTCTGTAATTCTCTTCTATTTCTTTTAGCTTATTTTCTATGTGTTTTCTCTTCTTTTCTCTCAGCACTCTCTTTACTTTTTGTCTTTGCTCCCTATATCTATTCTTTGTCTCTGTTGTTTCTTTCGTGATCATTTCAATCCTTAATGATTTTCTTATTTCTATTTTTTTTTGGCACTCTATGTCGAACCAGTCTTTCCTCTTTTTATTCTCTTGTTTGTTACATTCTTTTGCTGCTTTGTTCATTATTTGCTTTATGTTTTCCCATTTGTTCTCAGTTTGCTCTTCTATTTGTATCTTTTTTAGTTCTCTTTCCATTGTTTCCTCGTATATGTCTTGCTCTTTCTTTGTTGCTAATCGAATTGGGTTATGTATACATTTCTTTTTTTTTATTTTGTTTTTGTTTTCTGGTATCAGTTGCTTAATTTTGATGCCCACCATGTAATGATCTGAGTCGGCGTCTGGTCCTCTGTATGTTCTTATCTTCTTTATACATTGCTGTTCTTCTTTTTCGATGAGCACGTGGTCTATTTGGTTTTTAGTCTTTCTATCTGGCGATATCCAAGTTTCCTTGTGTATTTCTTTTCGTTCGAAATATGTGCTCATTATGATCATATTTTTTTCTCTTGCGAAATCTATCAGGAATTGTCCGTTCTCATTAGTTTCATTGTGTTTACTATATTTTCCTATTGTCGGTCTAAATACTTCTTCCTTCCCTATTTTGGCATTTGCGTCGCCTAGAATAATTTTCATATCATATCTGGGTATATTTTCGATTGTTCTGTTTAATTCATTGTAGAAACATTCTTTGACATCATTATCTTTTTCTTCTGAAGGCGCGTGAATATTTATGAGGGTGATTTTTTGGTATTTTCCCTTGAACCTGATACTACATATGCGGTCTGATACTGGTTTAAACTCTACTAGTGCTTCTTTTAGCTCTTTTCTTATCATAAAACCTGTGCCTAACGTTCGATTCTTTCCACCGCTGTTAAAAAACATTGTATCTTCTATTTCTAATATATCATTTCCCAGTTGTTTCGTCTCCTGTAAAGCTACTATGTCAAAATGGAACTTTTCGATTTCTCTCGCTAAGTGTTTAAGTTTGCCTTCTCCATATGTGCCTCTTACATTCCATGTTCCCAAAAGTAAGTGTTCTTTTCGTAATGTTTTCTTGTGTTTTGGTCCCGTTATCATTTTTTTCCTCTTTTTTCCTTTTTTCGTATTATCGCTAACCTTGTTCTGTGCTTGTTTCGTCAACTTTATTCCAGTAGTACATTTAGTTGCTAGTTTTTTGATGTTTTTTTACATATTGCGCCTTCTTTGTCATTCCACTTCCATTCGCTGTTATTCACCCATATTTTTTTTACTCCAATCTTGACTTCATTTCCTTTATTTCTTTCTTCTTGAGCAATGTTTCTAATTGTTTTCTGTATTTCTCGTTCTTTTGTGGTTGCATCTTCGTTGATATATATTTTGTACTCTTTAATTTCTTTTAACTTGTGCTTTTTTTCCATTATTTTTCTTTTTTCTTCCTGGTTTTCCAATTCAATTAGGCATGTTTTTTCGCCTAACTTGTGAGCATTCCTTATTTTAACCTCTACTCCTATATGTTGTTTGATGAAATTATTGATTGTTCCTTTTAACCTTGCTTGCTCATATGTGTCTATCTTTAGGCCGTACATAACTATGTTATTTATTCGTCGGTGTTTTTCCATAACTTCCATGTTTTTTGTTATTTCTCTGAGTTCCTCCTTGATCTCTATATTTTCTTGTTTTAGTTCTGAATTTTCTTTTCTCAGCTCTCTGTTTTCCATTATGAGCTTTTCTATCGTTTCCTTGCATTCTTGTTGATTTCTTTTTATTTCCTTAATATCATCGGTGAGGTGGCTCACCATTATTAGTAATTGATCAATTTTTGTTGCCTCATTTTTTTTCTCTGGAGTTTTTGTTGGTGTTCTCGAAAACTTCTTGCTCTTTCTGAAAATGTTATCTTCTTCCTCGCTGTCTTTATATCTGTCCTTCCTTTTTGCCCCTCCTTCTGAAAGTGTATCATCACTGTCTAAATTTTTCATATATTTTTCCATTTTCCGGCGCCAAACACTGTCTTCCACCTCAACAGTTCAGAGAAGACAGCGTTTACCGTATTTATTTTATGTTTATTAACCGTTGTTATTTTTCTGTGTCTACCCCGAAAGTCTACTCACAACGGCAACGTCGCAATTTCAAAGGTCAGAGTTTCGTTTCTATGCTTTGATGTTAATTAGGCTTATCAATTACAGCGATCTTACTTTTTATAGGGCCTTGGTGTTTTAGGATGTAATTTCACCGATTTTAAAGTTTTTTCTTAGCACTCTCCTTCACTTAATGCCTTATATTGTTCACTGGATATTTTCAATAATTTATTTCCCGTTACAACTCTCAGAAATTGAGTTTATTGCAGACGACAAATAAAATATTTGTTTACGTTTTGGTTACCGTGTTGCTCAAGACTTATATAGTATATGTTAAAAAAAGGGAGGAACTCAGAAAAGTTATCAGAAAATGTATCCGCAACTCCTATAGTCATTAACTTGGTACTGATATCTCTGCTCCCCGATTTTAGCAAGCTATTCCTATTATCCAACGATTAGCCAGTCCAGGAATATATGCATTATTATGGTACTGATAATGCTGCTGCCCCTCATAAGTAAGTAGAATATGCAAGGAAGTTTTTGGCAATTTAATAGGGTTTTTGTGTGTTACAATATAATTTTTTCGAGAAAGTAAAGAATATCTATCCGCTATCCTGATTTATTCCATAGATTAAATATTAGAATACTATAGAATAATGCTATTACCAGCAAAAAAAACGGTATAATAGTAACGAGAAAACCAAATAAATGTTCATTAACAGACAAAAGAGACGATGTCAAATAGGGCATATAACGTAACAATAGACCCATATAATTTTAAAAAATTTGAGCGTTTTAGATATCGCAGATAACGTTGTCACTTAAGAGACAAAAGGGAAAATTCAGGTAGCAAACTGATATATGTATAACCTCGTAACACTTTTAAATCCAGAAGTGTAATACATACTACTAAAATCAGGATATATATATATTATTGTGATATTTAAAGTCTTGGTGCGCCAAGCAATAATTAGCTAATTAATTTGTTTTAATAATTAATATTATTTAAATGATATGATTATGACTCTATCACAATTTTTAATTCTTTTATCTCAGGGTTCAATTCGTGCTTCTATATCTATGCTATTACATGTGAAAGGTAAGGTCCAGAGAATACCGGTACAATAAAAAACACATATGATCTAACACTATATATTGAAATAAAAATAATGAAATAATTCACACTCAAAAGTTTTCAATAAACAAATCTCATATAAGGATTCTCAAAATTTTGTTCTCCGTACGTGAACAATCAAAAATTAATGGTACAAACAATATTAATTGAAATCTCAAAATCCCAAACTATTCTAACTCTCCTAATCCAAATATTTATATCCTTTCTAAATTACGTGTAAAAATTGTGTTATCAATAAAAGAAAAAAAACTGCAGAAAACAAAATTATCTCTCTCTGATGATGAGTGGTCCAAATCCTTGTTCCTTGTAGATTATATTATCTCCTCTCAACCGCTCCCTATGTAATCAGCAATCTTACATCAGATTGTTGCAAGTATATCGTCCTTAATGATCTCCTTCAAAAGCACAAATCATTCAAATTATGATAGCCTTTCTCCTCTCGATAAACTGAATCTCTCGTTGGCCCGAGTGAAAAATTGACTCTTGGAATATCTTCTCTTTACGATAAACTGAATCTCTCGTTGGCCTGAACAGTGACTCTTGGAATATAAGTAGAGAAATATGACTTACAATATTTTGTTGTTTCAGCTTCTGTCAGATACACTAACTCCACAAAAACTCACTAACATTCAACACTACTGCTTGCTACATTTCGGGAACCGACAGAGAACAAACACTGTTCTTTCTTGAAGACTTGGAAACCAACTGCCTATATTTTCTCTCTCCTCAATCTAGCTAAACTTTCCTTATCCCACCTTTTTCAATCTCCGCCAATCAAAACTCGTCACAATTCCCCATTTTTTCATTTCGATAACAAACAAATTTTTACCTATAATTATAAAATTTCCTAAAACTTATTTACAAATATTATTTTCTATAATTCTTAAAACTAACAAAAACCTCTTTATAAAATATCTTCTATTGTCTTTAATCACTGCACTAATGTATTTGTAAAAACCCGTTTCAATTTGTCTTTTGTTTCACTTAAACTTATGCGGGTCAACTGAAGTATTACAAAGAAATAATTTATGTAAAGCTTACTTTTTGTTTAGTACAGATAATCCAAGAATTTAATAACTTTCCTTCTTAGAAATGTTTGTTGGTTATACTTTCTGAATTATTTTAATTTTTTGTTGAACTTTGAAATATTTTAAACAAACCAATATTTTCTTGATTTTACATATCATAACAAATCCCCGCCATTTGATCTGCCGAAACTCTTTGTTAAATTTTAAAATGACAAAAGTTTTCCAGGATCAAATCATTTCACTATGTTATTAAAATCTACTTATGATACTGATAAATGTCGTGAATGTTAAAATACCCCGTATATTGCCTGTCTTTATACGGGATTGGATATATTTTCGTTTTAAATTTTTCCAAGTATTTTCCCTCCAAAGAAAGTTCATAATTTTTAGCCACTCGGTTTACTTTATTAACAAGATCTCCATGGTTTCTTAAAATCTTCTCTATGTTTTCTCCACAATTTATTTTTCTTTCATCCTTCTTTTGTTCATATGTGTTCACTGTCCATAATACTTCTTCACACAATTCTGGATTCTCGTCCATTAGTGCCATTTTTTCTTCTGTTTTCCTTTTATCCTCTAATTCCCTTTGGTATTCCGAGCACCATGTTTCTATTCCTTTCATTTCTCTGATGATACTTTCTTTTTCTTCCTGCTTCCATTCTGTTTTATCGTCGGTTGCCGACAATTCTTCTGTACCTTCTATTTCCTGTTTTTCTCTGGTCTCCATCTTATTTTCCTGCTTTCTTTTCGAACTCTTCTTCTTTTTCTTCCTTCTCTTTTTCTCTTCTGTTAGATCTTGTTCTTGTACTTTCGGTTTATTCTCTACAGTCATATCGATTTCTTTGTGTTTTTCCTGTGCATTGATCCTTCCAGAATTTGTTTTCCTATCTGTTTGCTTTTCTTCTCCTGTGTTGTCTGGTTCTGCTCTGATTTCCATTTTATTTTCCGCAAAATTTATGGTGATATCTTTTTTCCTCAATTCATCAATTCCCGCTATCATATCATGATTTAAATCTTCAATCACCACACATTTCATAATATGGAATTTGTTTCCCACTCTTATCTGTACTCCCAAACCTTCGTTTACTGTCGTCAAATTTTTATTGTTTGCACCCACTAAATCAACCCTAGGAATCTTATACACAAATCTGTCCAAATTTAATTCTTTTACTAGTTTTTTATTGATTAGCGATATCTCCGAGCCAGAATCAATCACAATTTTAATTGCTTTATGTTTTATAAATGCATCTAAAAATATTAGATTAGAATTAGAGATTTGTCTTTCGTTTTCTATTGCTACATGATTCATCTCCCTTCTATTTTGTTGTTGGAAGCTCTGGTTATTTCTATCATCCCTTTGTTCGTTAGTATTCCTATTCGGAGTATTTTGTGCATCTCTATTCCTGTTGTGATTTTCATATGTTCTATGTTGTGTGTCATTCCTGTTATCGTAATTTTGTTGTCTATTGTAATTATTGTAATTTCTCGGCCTATATTCGTTTGTTGATCTGGGATGTCGGTTTCTCTGGTCATAATTTGATGAATACCTTCTTTCCGGTCCATTATATTGGTCATGTTGTCTTCTATTTCTCATTTCTTTTCTTTTTGCTTCTTTTAATTGAAGGAATTGGCACAAACTATCAATATCTTGATAGTTTCTCAAAATCACGTGATCTTCCAACGTTTCCTCAAAATGTCTGCTGATCATTTCTACCAGCTGTTCGGTAGAATATTTGTATTCTAGATATTTTAAATTGTTATATATCTGCAAAGCATATCTTTCTTCAGATATTCCCATTTTTTCGTGATATTTTCCATTCTGTAGCTCTTGGTTGATTTCTCTCTGTTTATTTTTCCCCCAGAAATAGTTGAGAAATTTATTTTCAAAATCTGTCCAATTTTCAAACTCATCTTCCTTGCTTTCATACCATAACGCTGCTTCTTCTTTCAAATGGTTTCTAATTGTTTCTTTGCAATCGTCAAAATATCTAGTATGTTGTAATTTGGTTTTCAAATTTTTAACAAACGGTACTGGGTGTGTTTTCCGAATATCCCCGCCAAATTGTATTTTCGCCTCGCTTGTTCCATGGATAATAACTTCTTTTCTCTCTACCCCTCTTAGTTCAATTTCTGCCATTTGTTTTTTATTTTGCTTTAATCTTCTTTCTACTTCCTTCCTGTCTTCTTGTAGCGCCATTTTAAATTTTTCTTCTAACTGTTCTAATTCCTTTTTCTGGACCGTCTTACTATCTTTCATTACATTTTCAAGTTTGCTTTCTAATTCCTCCAAATTATCTTTAATTCTCATTTCTTGTTCCTTCATATCATTTTTAATTTCATTAATCTCTTCTATTTGTTGTATCAGTTCTTTCTTTATCCCCTCAACACATCCTCTAATTTCCTGTTCATAGTTTTCCAGACGCTGCTCTATATTGTTCATTGTTTGTTTTGTTTCCCGTTGGTTTTCTTCCATTTTTAGTGATGTTTCTTTTTGGTTTTTCTCTATTGTTTGTTTTGTTTCTGCCATTGTTTGTTTTGTTTCATCCATTTTTTGTGACTGGAGTTGCATTAGTTGTAATATTTTATCTATTCCTGATAGTTCTTTTCTCTCCTCAACTATTGTCACATTTCCTTCATTATCCGATACTTCTTCCAAAATTGTTTCATCTTCTCTGTTATCCTCCTTCCTTTCCTGCATTTTACTTTGTCTCCTTGTGACAGACATGTTGTTACTTTTTGTTATTGTTTTTGTCCCCGCCAAATGTGAAATTTTACAACACTCTATATGTTTCAGAACACGACAATATTTCTCCCCAAATGTATTAAATTTTCACGACAAATATCAAATATGCAATCAGTAAAATTCAAATAATTCAAAATAAATATCAAATGTACGATTGGTAAAGAAAATAAAATCAAATAATTCAATAGCAGTAAATATCCACTAACTACGATCAATCAATAAATCAAATTTATTCCCTGGAAAAATTGTCAAAATACTTTCAAATTCAAATTCCCTCAATGTTATATGTTTTTATCTCTGGATCACCTGTACTTATTCCAGATCTCTTTCCCTTCCTTCAAATGTAAAGCTGCGATATTTTCAAGCCCCACGTTTTGGAAGCCAGTTATTGTGATATTTAAAGTCTTGGTGCGCCAAGCAATAATTAGCTAATTAATTTGTTTTAATAATTAATATTATTTAAATGATATGATTATGACTCTATCACAATTTTTAATTCTTTTATCTCAGGGTTCAATTCGTGCTTCTATATCTATGCTATTACATGTGAAAGGTAAGGTCCAGAGAATACCGGTACAATAAAAAACACATATGATCTAACACTATATATTGAAATAAAAATAATGAAATAATTCACACTCAAAAGTTTTCAATAAACAAATCTCATATAAGGATTCTCAAAATTTTGTTCTCCGTACGTGAACAATCAAAAATTAATGGTACAAACAATATTAATTGAAATCTCAAAATCCCAAACTATTCTAACTCTCCTAATCCAAATATTTATATCCTTTCTAAATTACGTGTAAAAATTGTGTTATCAATAAAAGAAAAAAAACTGTAGAAAACAAAATTATCTCTCTCTGATGATGAGTGGTCCAAATCCTTGTTCCTTGTAGATTATATTATCTCCTCTCAACCGCTCCCTATGTAATCAGCAATCTTACATCAGATTGTTGCAAGTATATCGTCCTTAATGATCTCCTTCAAAAGCACAAATCATTCAAATTATGATAGCCTTTCTCCTCTCGATAAACTGAATCTCTCGTTGGCCCGAGTGAAAAATTGACTCTTGGAATATCTTCTCTTTACGATAAACTGAATCTCTCGTTGGCCTGAACAGTGACTCTTGGAATATAAGTAGAGAAATATGACTTACAATATTTTGTTGTTTCAGCTTCTGTCAGATACACTAACTCCACAAAAACTCACTAACATTCAACACTACTGCTTGCTACATTTCGGGAACCGACAGAGAACAAACACTGTTCTTTCTTGAAGACTTGGAAACCAACTGCCTATATTTTCTCTCTCCTCAATCTAGCTAAACTTTCCTTATCCCACCTTTTTCAATCTCCGCCAATCAAAACTCGTCACAATTCCCCATTTTTTCATTTCGATAACAAACAAATTTTTACCTATAATTATAAAATTTCCTAAAACTTATTTACAAATATTATTTTCTATAATTCTTAAAACTAACAAAAACCTGTTTATAAAATATCTTCTATTGTCTTTAATCACTGCACTAATGTATTTGTAAAAACCCGTTTCAATTTGTCTTTTGTTTCACTTAAACTTATGCGGGTCAACTGAAGTATTACAAAGAAATAATTTATGTAAAGCTTACTTTTTGTTTAGTACAGATAATCCAAGAATTTAATAACTTTCCTTCTTAGAAATGTTTTTTGGTTATACTTTCTGAATTATTTTAATTTTTTGTTGAACTTTGAAATATTTTAAACAAACCAATATTTTCTTGATTTTACATATCATAACAATATATATATATATATATATATATATATATATATATATATATATATATATATAAAAAAAACAATGTAAGTAAAACTCAGGTATTAATTACATCAGGATTGCTAGAAAGATTGCCCTCAGTCAGAAGTGTTTTACGACCGGGAACTAATGCTAAAGTCAAACAGGTATATAAAAATTGCACCGTCGTACAAGAAACTAAATCTCAACGATAAAGTTATTGTTTTGCACTTTGTATTGATTTGTGATCTGATTCATAATAGAATTATATATTTCTCTAAGAATTCTTCTTTCTGCGATGCTCAATCGGCTCTTATTTTATTTTTTTATTGTTCGTGTTTTACTTACATACGTAGATTATTATTTTTCTTACTGCGGGATGTATTTTTGGATTTAATCTTTTGCTTAAAACGTAGCAATTGCCAGCTTGTATTCTGTTGTTATTCTCTTTTGTAGTGTTTTTGTTAAAAGTGCTCTTAAATCTCAAATATTTAGACCGATGAAACATTTCAAAGTTATACTGGTCTATTGAAATAATATGTCCTATTCTGTTTCTTATGATAGTCTTCTTATGATAGCCATATATTTTTTTATTATCGTTGATTTGGAGGACCCTTTTTTGCGATTTTTTGTATTGAATTTATTAATGTTTTTTGCTTACTAATAATTATTTTCGCTACTATATTAACCTCATCGTCGAAGGTCCGTATAATATGAGGACCTTAATTATTAAACTGTGAGATTTTCTGTATTTGCTTTCCGGGCGATGCTCTCCAAAACGATGGTAAACACGATTGGAGACACGGCATCTTCATGTTTGAGGTCACTGGACATTTGAAAGTAAGTTGGCAGTTAATTTCCTTAGGTATGCCCAGTTCTTCCATAGCATTTTAGTTACAATCTTATAATTATATCATATGTTTGTTTAAAATCTATAAATAACTAGCTTAATGTTTTTCTTATATTTCTTTCTGGATGTCAAAGAAGACACCATTTTCCATAGCGGGTGCTATGATTCCAATGGGGTAAAGTACAACCTACATATTTGTTGCCAAAATTACTTTGCTGCTGTCTCGAGTACCGTTTACTGGTATATGAATTTTGTTACGAATTTATCTTGTGTGCTGAATTTTATTAAATCTTTTACCGCGAATTGAAAAGCATGTTTTAACCTTTATTTGTAACATTTATCGTTATTTGTCTTATATGTATACAATCGTCCTAATATTTGCGTTATACATTGATATTTATGTGGCAATTAGCTGTAAAGTCATTAGTCTTCTCTGTCTTATCATATTTTCTTGATTTTTTTTGTAGACAAGCGGTTTAGTTTGTGTAATATAATATCCTCAATTCGTTTCATAATATTTAGTTTTGAAAACAGCTGTTCGCTAATTCGTTCACCTTTTTTAAAGCACTTTGAGTTATGACTATTGGATTTTACTTTTTAAATAGAGTTTGGAATGGAATCTTCCTGTTTGAAATCAATGTACATTTGAAAATAAGTCGACAGTTTTACTTGAAGTCTTACTTTACTTGTAGATTATTCCTTGTTAAATTAATTACTTTATTAGGTAAGCCTAGTTCTGCCATGGTATTTCATAGTTTTATTCTTATGATTATAACAGTGTTTGTTTAAAATTTATAAATAACTAGTTTAATGTTTTTTTTTGTATTTACTGATATTGGTTGTGTAAATGTTCTATTATCGGTAAAATTATATTAAGGATTATATGCAGAAGTATTTTGTATAGCTGACAAAATAAATATATTGACCGATAGCTTTTGTGGTCGTTGGAGTTTTTGCCAGGTTTAAGCAAGGTAACAACTTTGTCTTTGCTTTGATTGTCTGCAGACTTTGGATATCAGTAATTGTTGTGTTTTTGGTACAAATTTTATAATAAGCTTTGTGCTCAGATCCTCAGTCAGGAACCGTAATATTGTTCATTATATACGTAGATAGTGGATCCAAGCTCAACATAGTTGAAAGGTTACCTCAGCTGACTGGTTTTGTCCTCTCATTTAAGTTTTCCTTTACTTTCTTGCCGGCAGGGCACTTTTACATTTATTATGTGATTTTCAGGGATCAGTTTAACCCATTAATCGCCAAGGTATGAAATATGTAAATTTTTTATAAAAATAATATAAGGGTTAGTTATTTATGGTGTTTTAAAGACAAAACTGGATATAATTTTTTTTTAGGTTACAGGGTGTTCTAAAAAAATAATGTTGCGTTTTCGCATCAATGGCGGAATCTGTTAAGAAATTAATGAAATACACTTTTATGGATTATGAGATTTATTTCAAAATTAAAGATACAAAAGTAGTAAAACTAAATAAAATATTTGTACCCTCATCGTCGCTGGCTGATAATGAATTACTTTCTTCTAATGCTAATTGCGATATTGTAGAGTCATTTGCCAATTTATAAATTTTCCATGCATTGACGATTGTACTGTCTATAGTATTTATAAAAAGAGGCCACCACCATTTCTTTCCTCTTACTCTTATACGATAAGCTGTGCTGTTATCGTGTAAATCAACACCCCCCATATTTTTGTTGTATCATCAAGTTGTTGTATCATGACATCATAATAACGATTGAATTATCATTCCATTTAACTACACAAATTTTGGATTTTAAATCATATTTAAAATCGAAAGCACCTCTGTGCCCTTTTTTTAAATCATTTGAGCTATCTAAAGGACACTTTTGGATTCTGTTTTCCCGCACAGTTCCTGTGGCGTATATATTATTTTCAGTAAGATATTGAAATAGTTTAAAAGACGAAAAAAAATTGTCAAAAAATATTTTGTGTTGAGAAGGAAATTCAAGAACTTTTAATAGGTCTATAACAACATCTGCTCCCAGTCCCATATCACTTTTATGTTCTCGTGCTCCAGCGTATGGACTAAACTGAAACAAATATCCATCTTGAGAACAAAGACACCAAATTTTAAAACCGAAGCGAACAGGCTTCCCTTTGATGAACATTTTAGCGGAGTGTCTACCAAAATAAGGAACCATTTCCTCATCGACTGATAAATTTTGTGAAAATACACCAAATTGCAGATTTCTTTTGTTTATTTTGTCAAATAATGGGCGCAATTTAGCAAATTTATCTTGCTTGTCAAGTTGAGCATTATCACATACATATGTATATATTTTTTTATATTGCGAAACTTATTTCGACTCATGCAATTTTTAATTAATGGTACTCCCTTGTCCTCATCTCTGCTCCAATACATCTCCATTTGTGGCAACGTGTGATATCCCGACAAGATCAAAATAGCAATAAATTTCTTTAAATCAGATACTGTCATTGAAAAATCATGTCGATTGTTGTCCTTGGCATATTTTAAAGTGTATTTTAAAATCATGTCTAATAATTCCTCGTCAAAAACATTATAAAATACTTTAACTGGTGATTTACCGTAAAGCATGTCCTTTATACGTTGTTTTTGAATGTGCTCCTGCGATTCCGGAAAATTACTGTATACGGGGTCTCTTTTGCTCCAGTTTGGATTATATTGAACAGATTTTGCCCTCTTTGAAGTAGCCTGGCTTGTAGAAGGTTCATTATAATTATCTTCAAATTCATTTGTGTTGTCCTCAGCCATCAATTCGAATGTCCCAGCAGTGTCTTGAGGCTTATCATGGCCTATATAAGTAATAAAAAAATAAAAGTTACATAACAGTATCTTATATAATTATACCGTATAATAGCTTCCAATAAATCGTCATCTATTTCCTCTTCATCAGTAAGCTCACCGACATCTGGTGGTATTATAACAGCATCAATTTCGGTCTCATTTTGAATTTCTTCAATAGCAGCTTCCAATTCTTGAATAGTAAGAGGTCTATTCCGATCATAATTATCTTTCCACTTAGTTTTGCCAGAACTCATTATATATGTTTTATCCGCAACAATACAGAGAAACACAATTATTGCTGTATATGCTTATACTAAAACGCTCTAGACAAGACTGAACTAGTCAAATACGGTTACACTCGATTTGTCACGTAGCGTAGGCGTTATTACCTAGAGACAGCACATTCCGCCGTTGATGCGAAAACGCAACAATAAGTTTGAATGCATGTAACTTTTTCTTGATAAAATTATTTAATTTTATTGTATGGTTATTGCTAAATCTGTAGTTTATGCTTTATAAAAATCATATAAACCATTATATTATAAGCAAAGTGAACATTCTACAAGAAGATTATATAGTCATGACGAATCATGTAAAAAACTGCTGAAGAAATTAATTTATAATAGATAAACAATTAATTATATTTGTTCTATAAAATATATTTCAATATCATCAAGCATTTAGGAATTAAAACATATAAAGAATTTTCTAAAAACAAAATATTTAGTTGTACAAAAAAAATTCCTTTTAAAATGTTGCGTTTTCGCATCAACGGCGCTTAATAGGTTAATACCAAATACCCTAGGTTTGGCCCTCTATATGTTTTCTGCATTAGAAATACGTCACATTTGTGCTAAGCGCACATGTCTGATAAAGTTAAGTAAAGTAAAGTGTCTTTATCTCTAGATATGCCCTTAATATTTATGGACATAATTAGAATAGTTAATCCTAAAAAGGACCGATTTGACAAAAATCATATTGAACGGGTGATTAGCCAATTAATTAATTATTCATTACCCAGAGTCCGTCCGATTACGGTGGTCTTATTAGTACTTAAATTTTCGTAAAGGCTTCTCTTTTGAAACCCATAAGAAATGGCTAATCTTTAACTTTTCATTAAAAATTTTAATTTTACATACTGTTACTTTTCGACGATATTTCGAATCAGATATATTCGTATAGTAATCACCGTGCTTAATATAGAGTCTCTTTGTGAAAAGTAAGTGAGTTTATCATATCGGTGACAACTCATATATGGATAATAAGGACATAAACGGGTAAAATAAGTGTACAAAATTTCTAAAAAATATATCGGCGCTATTGTTCAGGAGATGGGTTTATCCCAGAGATCAAAGGTTACATGTATATTAAAGGTTCTGTTTACGTATTTTCATTACTAAAAAACTATATTTAAAATAAAAGCCTTAAGGTATTTTTAGATTCTACGGAAATGAGAATTTAGGGAAATCAGCAAATTAAAAAATACAGCCATAATTCTGAATGACCAACTTGAGACAAATAGTTGTCCCCTCTTCAACTTATTCAGTTACAGGCTATAACATGTAAACGCATACCTGTTTTATTGTCAGATAAAATAAATTTCCATCAAGTAACGGTCGAATCAATCACTTACTTAAAGAGTAGGAAAAGACATGTTTATGCTTTAGAGTACGGGTATTTTACTACAAAGTACCCTTTGCTTTTGACAATTAGTTTCTCACTTTCTCAGCGATGGATCTCCCTTTCCTCATCAATAATGTTCTCGCTCGATACTGTGTGAATATCTTATTCTACGATAGTTAGATTTCACTATATGCTCTACATTTCTTGGCAATACTTCTTATGTCTTTTCTAGTAATACTGATTAATATCTGAGTATTACTTATATTGTTTTGTCAGCGTTCTCGTCATGTATCCAGTCAATAGCATTGGTTTAATCACTATTTTATATATCCCGATTTTAGGGATTCGTATTAGACATCTGGATTTAAAATTGTTATGAGGGTTATATATACATCAATTAGTTACCTGAATATTCCATTTTATTTCTTATGTGACAACGTTATCTACGATACCCAAAATGCTGCAATATTTCAAAATTATATGGGTTTATTGTTACGTTATGCCCCACTCTACATCCTTTCTTTTGTATGTTAAAGAATATTTATTTGGATTTCTGATTACTGACTATTAGACCGTTTTTTCTTTGCTGCTTGTAGCATTATTCTATAGCATTCTAATATTTAATCTATGAATTAAACCGGATAGCAAATAGATATTCTTCACGTTCTCAGAGAAATAATATTCTAACATATAAAATCCTATTAAATTTCCAAAACCTTCCTTGAATATTATGTTCACTTATGAGGGGCAGAAGCAATATCAGTACTATAATAAGGCGTATAGTCCTGGACTGGCTAATCGTTGGATAATAGGAAACATGAGTGTAGCAGTTTTAATGCTTTCCTGACTGCTACCTGGGATCGGGGAGCAGAGATATCAGTACCAAGTTAAGGCATATAGGAATTGTTGCTTGAACTTTATTATTATTAAATAGCACTATATTTCCTAGTAAAATCGTCATGACTTTACAGTAAGACAAATATTCGAACGTTGGTTATGGAAACGTTAAGGACTTACCACCGAGTTCCCTATGTCGATATCCCGCAAAATCTTTGTAATAATGATAACCGAACCAAAAAAACAGAGATTAAAATAGGCGCCAAGAAACTGTGTTATAAAACAGTCGAATAAATACAGATTCTCGATTTAAATATTCAAAAAATTTATGAACAGCTTAGTAAAATAGAAATAACGCATATTTAAGATGCAATCCATGAATGGACCAAGGTACAAAGCACTCCTAGCATATGCTAATGCTATGGATTTCATAAGAAACTCTCTCCCGTCCGCAAACGACATCTTTAACAAAGTGAAGAGAGTACGAAAAATGTTTCACTTAAAATCAACAAAATGAAAACCAAATACAAGCGAATCAAGAGAAGAGAGCAATTCAATACATCTAGATAAAATAATAAAGTCAACAACTTCAATTTCGAAAGTATGGAATACTTTAAATATCTTACCAAGACGCCAAGAATTGAGATAAATAATCAAGACGACAAAGAACATTTTAAATTGATAAATCTATACGATTTTTAACAATGCATATTTATAGGTCATTTTCAGAGCCAACGTGCTAATTGTATGTAAAATGAAACTTTTTAAGGTTTTTAATGTTTGTATGAAAGATAAAACCGTATGAAACATGACCGTGAAATTTATATACCAATCTATAAATCTCTTTTAAAAGAATACTGACACCTATACATTATCACAATACTACATATCATAATACTAAAAAGTCTGTTATTTTAATCTAAGAATAGGCTTTATAATTTACGAGAGATTTAATTTAATGTATTTAAAATTTTCCATGATCCGGTAAATTTTATCAGGTATCAGGTAGCGGTATCAGGTGACCCAGATACGATGTCCAGATAGACAATTCGTCTTAACGCTTTCTCGTTTGAGACTTTTACAGGCCAAGGAATTTTAAGAATACGCCTATATAGTTACATTTTGAATGCCTTTAATTTGTTTACAGATTTGGCTTTCAGGGTCCAAGCTTCTACCCCATAGAGCAGTTTCGACCATAAATAACATTCGACGATCTCAATCTAATAACCATACTTAATTTCTTATTTGTAAACATTGACTTTTATCTGTTTAGTTGAGTTTTTTTTTTGCTTTATCTGTTAATGATTTCTATAAGAATTTGTAAATCATCTATATTTTCCGTCATAATTGGGGTTTAGTATGCAAATTTTTTGTTATTAATGATGCTCACTCCATTCCTTACTTCTTTCCCATAGTGTCTCCTAAAATATTAGTTGGGAGTACACATTAAATAATTGTGGTGACAATTCACATCACAGCACACATCTCTTGCTGACTCCTTTTTGAATTTCTGCTTGATTTAGGTTTATGTGTTTTCATGCATGTATGGGCTTACCAGGTTGAACTGTGTCAAATACTTTTGAAAATCTATATTAGATAAGAATACGTTTTCATTATAATCTCTGCATTTTTGTAATAGTACCACCATTGCGCACAATTCCTCTTTTGTTCCCAATCCACCTCTAAATCCAAACTATGTGTTGTCCAATTGTTCTTCACATTTTTTATTGACAAATTTTTTATGACTTTTATTAAATTTTGATAATCGTTACAAATCAAGTCTTTTAGTGACATATTATTCTTTTAATTTTTACTTCTCATTTAATGTCTATATTTTGTTAGTTATTTTTAGAGTAAATATATGATGAATAAAAACGAATTGATCAAGAGTAGTGAACTATTCTATGAAGCTACCCTTCACGACGCCATCTTGTGGCGCTAGTTCCATGACGCTCACCTCAGCATTTTACTGTAGAGAGAAAAAGTAATACAATGCCAGTATAGAAGCTTTGCTTTAAAAATATGCCATAAGAAAAGATATAAAAGTATTCTTGTCATTATATTATATTGCATACTGTATTATTAACAAAATTTTTCATAACACATTCTGATATACGCTTTCTCTTGCCGCTAACGAACAGAAGTTTTTATTAACTTTTCGGTAATATAATTATGTAGGTATGTATATTTTTAACTTCTTACCATAATGCTAGAGTACAAAAGTAGTTATACTCTACTGTATTTTTTTCGTAGGGGTTCTATTTTTTAACTGTGTGATGGATTCTTGTATTTCAGTTTGTACGATTTGCGTTAATTAATTTAATGATATTTCTGGAGTTACAAGTGTATACTCAGTTTCTGTTGTTCCGTTTATTTATCTGAGATATGTTATTCATTCTTCTCTAGGGATGTCCTTAATCTCAATCAATTCTTTGATTTCGTTTTTGCCCTCTTTCACATCTGTTTCAAACCATCCGGCGGATTTTTAGGTCTTCATTTTATATAAGCATTTTTTTTCTTAGCATTTTACTTTTACCTCTATTAATAAAGTGTGTCTATTTTTCTTTCTCAAAGAGCCTCTTTTATTTTTGTTTTTATGTTGGTATTATAATTTTTCAAATTAATTCGACATTATTCCCACTTGATTCTTTTGTTTCAGTTATTGCTCTAGACTAATTTGACATTTTTTTCCTTCAAATTATCAAATTTTCATAAATTGTTTATATGCCGTTGTAGTAAAATTCATATTTTCCAATAAGCCTAACATATGCAGCAGCGGTGTCATGAAACCGAAATAATCCAGTTGTGCATAACGTTTTTGCTGATAGATTTACAAATAAATTTTCAAACACATCAAATTGATCATCCTTTTTACTTTCGTATACGCTCATACTTATCCAAATTAAATTTTCAATTTCCAAAAACTTATGATACCTCCTCAATCCACAACCCTGCGCCACGGACAATATCTTTTCCGGCTATCGACATCAGTCTAACAAACCTATCTCAGTTAGTTTCAAATTGTCATCAATTACAACCATCTTTTCGGCTGAATTATTCGCAATTCTAAAAACACTATCGTTAATACAAAACAAAAACCAAGAAAGATGTATAATAATCAAAGATTCTCTAAATTCATTATCCTCACTGACTCAATTATACTGTGACAACCCCCTTTTACTTCTTATTAAAAAAGAACTTAAAAACATTTCAAACAAGAACATCCAAGTTCATTTTTTATGGGTGCCTTCTCATGTCAGAATTGAAGGTAACGAAGTTGTACATAAACTAGCTAAAATCGCACCAACTAACCTGATGTTCGAAGAAAGTAACATAATGGTACAAAACGATTTAAAACCATACTTAAAACAAAAAATAATTCAAAAATGGCAACAAACTTGGAACAACACTCCATTAAGGCTATACGAAGTTAACAAATATCCATATCTTTGGAAACCAAAAGTAAAAGACAGAAGATAGCATGTAATACTTACCCGTGTCGTCTCCGGTGTAATTAATAAACGTATGAAAAGTCGATAGCATCTTGGTGCAAGTTTCCATGTTTATTAATGTCTCAAACTATTGCGCAATATGTTGCAATATTGCGTAGTTAGCCGGTACGCTCTTATTGTGGCATTGTCTTGAAAAAGATAATGCCTTTATGGTTTATTTACTTTTATAGAAATAAAACACAGGTTTTCTAAGAAGAAAAAAACTCAGCTTCAGAGTCTTAGAAAATTCGCAGAGCCCTTCGAGCAAAGTGCTCTAGGGAGCTACCCTAGACGGGTAAAACCATACTGACCTGAGATCCGAAAATGTCCCATATGTAAAGATAAATTAACTTTTATCTGAAACTTTTTCATTTCTCAACCAATTAAATTTAATTATAAGTTCCAGAAGGAAGGGCGATGCACATCGAGGTGCGTGATTGGTGGCACCTAATGACACCCGTCTCCGTATCGGCCAGACACGACTTACTCATGGCTATTTACTACAGCGCAAAAATAAACCAGTTTGTGAAGTTTGCAACCATGTTATAACGGTAAAACATTTTTTAATACAGTGTCCTAAATATAACAGTGAACGACTCAAATATAGCATACCCAACTGCCCTAGAAGAAAATACAGATACCCAAAGAATAATTTCTTATCTTAAAGACTGTCAACTTCTTCATAAGATTTAAAACATACATTGTAATACACATACATATTATTATTATTAATTGTAAACTAATATATATACACTATTTGTATCAACTGTAACATTAATCTAAATACGCTAATGCCTCTGCGTGGTAGATGCGTTTAAGAAAAATGGTATTTTTATTTGATTATAGATTATATTAGATTTATATTAGATTAGATATTCAGTTTTGTGACAGCGCCTGTCTTAGACAAATTAAAGGAGCGCTCCTAAGATTTTTCGGGGTTTGGCTTAAAATTAATTCGTAGTTTATTTTTATTATATTTAAGGCATCATTTAGATTTTTTTTCACTTCAGCAACAAAAGTTTTGGTTATGCAATGTATCGTCTACATGAAAGTCCTAGTATCTACTGGTATCGGTTAATCATTTGTGTAAATGTAATACAGTGTAGGTGCCATTACGCTACCCCAAGCGAGACCATTCATCTGCGTTCTTCATCTTACCATTGAATGATACGAAAATTTTCTGTTCTGTAGATATACGCGGATAAAACACGTGATGTTTTTATCTAAGGCGATGTCATACAGTTTTGGAGAAATGTCCTCTAATTTAATATGTCGTAAGTGGCATTTAGATTGACAAATACCACCCCTGATACCCGATATCTTTTGTACCCGTTGTTGCTTTTTGCAAAAACGGGTACGTTATTAAGTACGTTAATAAGTATTACGAATAAAAATAAATAAGCAAGAAGAATATAAATGATCTATATTTAAACCAAATGACAAAAAAAAGAATATTATATATATACATTTACTTCTAAATTAAATATTAAATTTTGATATGCCTGACAGCGAAAGATATAAAAACAAAATTATTTAAAGTTGAAATAATGATAGCTTGTACAAGCACAAAGCATTTAAAGCAATAAGGCCGAACATATTATATGTAATTGTAATAGATATGTTGCCGAGAATCAAGTTACACTAAGGTACCGAAATATTTCTTCTTTTAGTATCTGCTATAAGTGTATCCATGTGTTTATGTGTATCTAAAATATAGGATATTGAATTCCCTACATTTAAAAATCGAAATACTGAAATTAGACAGTAAAAAATTGCAATTTTAAGAATGATTTATAAATTGTTATAATTCAAATTTTACTACTTCATGAAACAAATATTTTATTCGTCATAAACTGTTGCAATCGAAACATCAGAACGTACATTTATAATATAATAAATGTTTCAGTGCCAATGCATTAAAAAAAATACTAGTACACAAAAATGGACCCTTGCCTTTTCAAAGTTTATAATAGACACTAATTTCAGTTTATCTATAATTAAAGCAAGTAATATAAATTACCACCATAAAATATTTAACTACAATAACCAAGTACGTATTTGTGAAATTCCTCGATGACTAAATTAATTGATATTTAAATAAATTTGAAGTTCCAAAAAGTACCTGCTGTACAATTTCAAAATCTACGACTAATCAAATTATTGGCAACATCGGAGGAGTTTGGTTGTGTACGCAAAGAAATGTATACGGATCCCAAAAGTGTTTTAACCTATTACGGAGTCCACTTAATCCGACGTGTTGGTCGGAGTCCACATAAAGCGCTACCCAGATAATAATATACACGGTGTATATTCGCCTGGAGTTAGTATAATACCGTTTTAGAACGGAGCTTACATTAACCGCTAGATGTATATATATATATATATATATATATATATATATATATATATATATATATATATATATATATATATATATATATATACACACATCATACTATCATTTTCGCATCGATACATTATGCTTTTACCATCAATTTAGCATCGTCTTGCAAAGTAGCATCTGTATATCGACGCTACTTTACAAGACCTTAATAACTTTTTTCCTGTACTTGTTACAAGAATTTTAACCATCCCATTGATTAGAGTGTTGATACCGTGTTGATATTTTAAAATATCCGCTTTCTCTTTTTATCCCTTACTGAGTTATACAAGTTTATTCCAGAAAATGTTTGAGTCTAAAATGATGGTACAGTGAAAATATATATATTTAGTTCAGGGTTTTACCGTTTACTCGCTGCCATTATATACATGAAAATGTATATCCCACTTTCATTATCAATCATTTTAGCATCAGAAATTTGGCATCGCTGTTGAATATAATATTACCCACAATGAAATAGTAAATTTAAGAATATATATATATTCTTTTCATCCACAAATCATTCTGGCATCATGGTTGGTTAAAAGTAACGGGATATGATATATTGCAACTACCTATGGTATCTTCGCTCCAGTTGGTCCAGTCGCGACGTACAGCCCCTCAAATGATAGGATTTAACCAATAAAATACAATAAGACAGAAAAATCAAATATAGCAGCATGTCAAAAAGGCCTTAATTATATACCTTTGTTTCTATAAGTCCAATCGTGACGTACAGTATCTCAAATGACAGGATTTATCGAATTGAAAACAATGAAATAAAAAAATTAAATACAGCAACATGTCAAAAGGGCCGTAGTAACGTATCTTCGGTCCTATTAGTCCAATCGTGACGTATAGTACCTCTAATGATAGGATTTAACATAGAGAATACAATGGGATACAAAAATCAAATACAGAACAATGTCAAAAGGGCCTTAGTTGTGTATCTTTAGTTCTATTAGTCCAATCATGACGTACAGTACCTCAAATGAAAGGATTTAACAAATAAAATACAATGAGGTATAAAAATTAAATAAAGTAGCATGTCAAAATGGCCTTAGTTATGTATCTTCGGTCCTATTAGTCCAATCGTGACGTACGATACCTCAAATGATAGAATTTAACTAATAGAATACAATGAGATAGAAATCAAATACAGCAAAATATTAAAAGGGGCTTAGTTACGTATCTTCGTTTTTATTAGCCCAATCGTGACGTACAGTACCTCAAATGATAGGATTTAACCAATCGAATACAATAAGATAGAAAAATAAAATACATCAGCTTATCAAAAGGGCCTTAGTTTTGTATCTGCGGTCCTATTAGTCCAATCGTGACGTACAGTACCCCAAATGGTAACATTTAACCAATAGAATACTACGACGTAGAAATCAAATACATCAACACGTATATATCTTTGCTCCTATATATGTTATGTCAAAAGAGCCTTAGTTGCGTATCTCGGGTCCTATAGGTCTAATCAGGATATATGGAGCCTAAAATGATAGGATTTAACGAAGATAATACGATAGTGGAGAGAAATTCAACACACCTTAAACTGGCAGCAATAAAACGAATTTACGCACAGAGGTATGTGGCATATTACGTGACAGGATTTAGCGAATACCATACGATTACGTCATACATCTCTTTGCATACGTCCACTTTTAGTTAACTACTTAGTATGTATTCAGTACTTAGCTTTACGGTGTTGAGGCATGGACTCTTAAACAGAAGAATGTTACAAATCTTGAAAGCTTTGAGATGTGGTGCTACTGCCGTATACTAAAAATAAATTGAGTGGATAAAATTACAAATGAAGGGGTAATACGTAGAATACATAACGATCCAGAAGTTATACTGAATATAAAAAAGAGAAAACTTAAACACTTTGGCCACCTGATGAGTTAGTGATGAGTGAATTATTCAAAACAGCAGTAAATAAAATTAGAATCGCCCTAATGATATCCAATCTCCGATAGGAGAGGCACTCAAAGAAGAAAATATGAAAGACTCGAAAAATCTCCAACGTTCACTGTTAAACATATTCCTCCCGTTCACTGCACACATTTACTGCTCCTTGACGCTGTGACGAGAATGAGATAGGATTTAACAAATAAAATGACACAAAACTAAACAAGACAGTGTGTCAAACGTGGAATGCGTCGTAGAACGTGAAATAGCGTCAAATTATATGATGGCCATAGACGTTTCTTTAATACCCAGCAAACGACTCGCTTTGTAAAGTTACATAGGCGGGATCTGTGCGAGAAAAAGTCGATCATTCGTTTTATAATCCAAAGGGGACCATAAAATATTCAACGTTAAAATGTGACATAATGTAACGTTATGACAAATCTTTTTTCTCCCGCACGGGTGCATGCCTGTGTACCTAGGCAAGGGGAGTCGTGCATAACCTTTAAGTTGATCGTAATACATAACTGCAACAACAAGTATGTTGACGGTTTGGGTTAGTATATACAGTGCATTCCGTACGTTTTTTAAACATGATTAGGAAATTGTTGACTGGAGGCTATTAAAGAAGTTCTTAAAATTTTTGCGTGTCACCCCCTTTTCTCTAAATGGAGTGAATATTGTTATCCGTTTAATTTTTTCCCCAGTTGAATAATTCCTGCTGGTATTTGGTCTAAGCTTACTTCTTTTCCCCATTTAAGCTGTTTCATAGCTAATTCTACTTCCTCTTTATAGTACCCTGTTCACCTGGCAATTTCGGAATATTTCATCTCTTATAACATAAAACAGTTGTTTCAGATATCTTTATCGCGTTTCCTTTTTTTATGCATAAATATGCTGCCGTTTTTATCTTTTACTATTTCATATGGAGCTACACGATTAACAATTCCAAATCAAGAAAACACAAGTAACACTCCGAATTATATTATACAACTAATAGTCGAAAAATAAAGAGCAAGAGTTAGATGACCAAGAAGCCGAAATCTTAATGACGAACACAAATATAATCGACTAATCAGACAATTAAGATCAGCGCTACATGACGCACGCAATGCCACATTTGAACACTACATTAGTACATTGTCTAAAGAAGATCATTCGGTATGGATACCAACAAAAACACTTAAAGAGACCTGAACAACACAACCCACAAATTAAGAAAGATGACGTTAGTTGAGGAAGATCAGACCAGGAAAAAATGTCAACATTTTCAGAATACCAGATAATAATAATCAAGCAATAGAACACTGAAAACTTTTGTTTTTAGCTGTACGCCCGTCGTGAATGACATACCATTTTTTAAATAACACTTAATATTGCACTTTTTTAGTGTATTTATTTAATGTTTCAAGATAATTCTTTTAGGAATATATTTATTTATAACATACGGTCTTATGGTCTTATTACGGCTTTCAGATTATACGACATAAATGTATCTTGTACCGCACTGCTAATTAATAATTATGTTTGTAATGCGATAAGAGGTCCGGATATACGAGACACCAGTGACTCATGCCGCACTGATAAAAATCCGACAGGAATCTGCATTTCTATAAAAAAAAAATAGATTAATTTGTTTTGTGTATTAATTTAGTTTAGGTCGAACAAGAGTTGCAGTAAAAGATTTTTCTAAATATAGAGTGTAAACCATATTTCCAATGCTTTATGAAAGAGAACCAGTTTATAATATTCTGGACGACGTAATAACACCTTATTTTAGAATATTGGTCGATGAATTGAAATCACTGTTCAAGAAACGAATTATTCATGTGCAGATGTTTTACTCTAAAAACATGTAAAACTAAAATCTCGATTAAAAAAGTTGCAACCAGTTACTCTCGATGAAATTTAACCCCATTATTGATTTTACGAGTGATAAAATGGATCGACAAAAGACCAGTTTTAATCCTTGCAACATTTAAACATAATAGTTGTATCTTGGTTTAATCAAATAAAAAGAAAAATTATACACAAGTACTAAAACCACAAATTATTCTCGATTATAACTTGGTGAAAAAGAGTGTTGATTTTAGTGATCAAGTGGCTTCTTACCAAAGCCCAATACGCAAAATTCTGAAGTGGTACCGGAAAGTGGCAATGGAATTAATATTTAATACCGCAGTAGTCAATGCTTAGTTGCTAAATAATAGAAAACGTAAAAAAAGCGACAACCTATCCTTGAGTTCAGACTGGAGTTCGCGAAGGCATTTACAAATAAAGAAATGTTGTAACCCTCATGACCAGTTACACCCAAAAATACCATCTAAGGCAAAGCGATGTAGATAATACAAAGAGAAGAAAGTGTACAAGATGTTACAAAGTTTTAAGAAGAAGCATGACTAGTAGAAAGGCCGATAGAAAAGTTAAAAAAGTTAAATTTTACTTATACAGGAACTATTATTGAGTAAAAACGTATTGTGGCTCAAGTGGCCTTATAGTATTGGAAGTCGTAAGTTGATAGTTTCCAGTAGAACGTTTTTATTGTTAATTACCTCCGTAAAAGTGAGTTATAGTATTTATAAAGAAATGGATGTAAATAATATGCCTTCGACATCTAAAAAAGGTAGATGTGAACATAAACGTAGATTGACCACTGCTGAATTACAATCCTTGTTAGAAGCATCGGGCGAGGACGATGTGGATTAAATGAATGGTGGAAGTGACTGACAAAATACTTGCACAAAGTCGTTCAGAAAAATCGAGGATTGCGTTTTGGAAAGAGACAACACAAACAGAATTTAAGACTTTTCTCGAGCTTATGTTCCATATGGAGACAATTAAAATGAACCGTCTACATGACTACTGGAAAAGTGTAGGTAACTATAATAGTGTTGACTTGACTAGACAATTGTTCATAGCCCATATGAAGAAATAACCGAATCCTCACTTGTCAAAGAAACTAAAAAAACGTTAAGTGGTCTAAAAACTAAAAAGTCCCCTATTCAAACTGGTTTTTAATAAAAAATTTAATAATATGTTAAAAGTTTTTTTAATATACCCTAAAACTGAAAGCGCAAAGAATCGATTGCAAGTTACAAAATACTTATAGTCATACGAGTTTGGACAAGTACAGTTGTTTAAATAATTGCTTTCTGTGATAAACAAATTGAATAAATTGTAAAATATTTTTTGATCTGCTTGATATTTAGCACACTTTAATAACTCATCAATTGCCATGATTTCAAGTAGCTATATTATCTGTCGTTAGTCACAAAACAAAGTTATTAACATTTATAAATTACTACAAACATATAATATCTTAGAGTTTATGGTTTTTTGGAATTATCTCAATTATTAATGTATTTAAATTTGGTATTTCTCTACATAGAAAACTTTTTATGGTCTACAACTTTTATTTAAATTATTTTTCTTTAGAATGTATACAAAACGTTTTATAAGCAAAATTTTTTATTTTGCCTTTTAAGATTGTTTAAGAAAACAAAGCAAAATCAACTGTACGTCTTTACGAATTTTTCGTCGGCTACCCCTCATACTATTTAGAATTTAAATTTCTGTAAGATTTTTTAAAACTATTTAGCGAGGTTCTGTTAACTACTTTCTTATGGCATGGTCAAAGTCAAATATTATTTTTTTATGTGATTATGCCACAATTATTGGTCGATATTGAGATGAAAATTACATTTTTAATTAACTAATATGTAACGATACGATTTCCAATATTTAACCTTGTTTATTGTACAAATTATGTAAAAATGTGTATACACATTTTGTACAAAAAACGTTTTTTGAGAACAATTTCCTGAATTGAAATCAAAATGTTAAACATTAAATAATTAAAAATGTGATTCTCATCCCAATCACAACCAATATTTTTGACCTAATCCCATAAAAATCTAATATTTATCTTAAACTATTCACTGATAGCTTCGATTAAACAGCTTGGAAATTGAAATATGTAAAATATTCCTCTACACAACTCTCTGGGAAAAAATCTCTAAATTGAATAAATATAACAACTGAACGTTGATATAAAAAAACTAGTTGGTTGACCCCAGCCGGTCGGCAGGTAGTTTCAATGTCTTCATTTGAACTTGACCCAAAACCGATCGATATTTTTATGTTTTCAAATATTATTTAAGTATTAACACTGGCAACATCTATTGGCTTTAAAATGATACCAAATACAGTAATTTTACCTCCCAATGTTAAAATGATGGTTTGATGTAAAAAATTTAATTTATAAAAAAATCGGATTATTGAAAAACCGACAACGGTGCCAAGCCTACAAAGGTGCACTAAACGAACATACACGACTTATAAATAGAAAATGATAGCATTTCTTGGTGATGCTAAATGACTGCAACGTGAAAAGAGCTTAAAACGATAGTGGGATGTATATATATATATATATATATATATATATATATATATATATATATATATATATATATATATATATATATATGTATATATATATATATATATATATGTATATATATATATATATATATATAAATATATATATAGCGGTTAATGTGGGCTCCGTACTAAAACGGTATTATACTAACTCCAGGAGAATATACACCGTGTATATTATTATCTGAGTAGCGCTTTATGTAGACTCCGACCAAAACGTCGGATTAAGTGGACTCCGTAATAGGATTAAACACTTTTGGGACCCGTATATAACTTGACGCATACACTTCTAAACTTCTGCGTTGTTGCCAATAATTGTACTAGTAGTAGATTTTCAAATTTTATAGCAGGTACATTTACAGGAACTTATTAATTGCTTTAATTATTTTCAAACTTAAAAAAGTATTTATTTTAAACTTGGAAATGGCTACTTTTCGTTTTATATATTATTATTTTTTGTTAAAATGTATATGCACTTAAATATTTAGTCTCTAAATGTACTAACATCGAGTAGAGTAGTCGTGTAACAGTTTAAGAAAGTAGAAGCCCTTCGGTAGGATTATAATAAACTACATAAAATTAAAAGAAACTCTGCAAACAGGAGATCTTTGTAATTTTTCAATTCCTGCAATATATGACGTGCAATATTTGTTTCATAAAGAAGTTAAATTTAAACTATAATAATTTATGGGAAGCGTTTAAAGAAGTAATCGCCAACCTTCATTAGAATACATCACAATAAGAAGATGAAATTTACTGTATTTTTACTTATTATATTCACAAAAAGAATATCCAAAGTAAAATTTAACACGTTTCAATGGAGTTGTAGTGAAATTTGACTTCTTATTACGATACCGGATCCTGTAAAATTTTAAATACATTAAATCTCCCGTAAATTATTAAACTTATTCTTAGATTAAAATAACAAACTTCTTAGTAATTATGTACAATATACCGTTTACAATTATGTGATAATGTGTAGGTGTCAAGATTGCACGGTCATGTGTCATAAGGTTTCATCTTTCATATAAACATCGGTAGTTTTTGGCTTTGGGTGTATTTGATTCCACCGTGCTGAAACCGATCTATCTTGAAAAGTGTTATTTTACATAAAATTATCACGTTGGCTCTAATAATGACCTATAAATATACATTCTTAAAAATTGTATACATTTATCAATTTAAAACGTTCTTTGTCGTCTTCTGATCTTCATCTCCATTCGTTCCTAATTAAGCACATGTTGTCCACAAGATACCTCTCTCATTTTTAAATCATTACTCTTTTTGCCTTTTGTCATGGTTTTTTCTAATTTTGTTTATTCATATCGTTTTTACTCATAACAAATATTGGGTAGATTATTGTATCATTAAACTTTCTCCTTATATGTCCGTATCATATAAGTTATCTAGTTATTATAGCGTATATAATGTCATATGTTAATTCCATTTTGTTTAACAATAAAACAGCAAAACTTCTACAAAATTAATTCTATCTTATTACTACAGCTGTTTCGGAGAGTGCCTTTCTTAAGTCTCAAGTTTCTCGAATCCATCAATCATCCATTTTATTTCTTATACTTTCATTTAAATCCTCTCCAATCAAAGACTTTGAAGCAGCTTTGCTCCACAGTCCATTTTTGTTACTTTTTGTCACTGTTTCTCCTTTCTCTTTATCATTTTCAATACGTAGCGCTACAACACTGGGTAGGTCTTCGCTGACTACAACTTGATCCCCAAGTTGATCGATTTTCCACGAATCTGCAATCAAATGAAATGTTAATTTTTTGAGATATGATTGGATGTTTTCTCTCCATTGTATACTTACATGCCCAAGTAACATTCTTCTGTGCTAACTTCCTTCCACACCAGTTCTACAAGTTTGACATCTTGGCGTCTATGCACGTGTCCGATATACCCTAAGGGATTTATTTTCCTGAACAATATCGTTATGAGAGCTTTCTTTATTCAGTTTGTTTTCTTATTCTATACGGATTTGTAGCGATATGATAATGAGTTCTGAAGCTATTTTCTTGTGGCATTTTAAAGCAATTACTATTTAAATGGGAATAAGCCACAATTAAAGGTTAAAGTTAGTTTAATGACGTTTCAATTTCCACTTCGGAAATCGTTCTCAACATACAAACATTAGTGAGCATGATTTCCGAAGTGGAAATTGAAACGTCAATAAACTAACTTTAACCTCTAGTTGTGGCTTATTCCCATTTAAATAGTAATTATGATAATGGGGTTAAATAAAAATTTCTTATTTTCCTTTTAAATATTCGGAGTGCTTTCTTATTTGTTTTAGTCATTCTCCATGACTCACATCCATGTATTAAAATAGGTCTGAAGTTTGAATTATGCTCTGTATGTCTTTAGTGGCATTATTATTAACCGTGATTAGTGATCTAAGATATTTAAAGTGTTCCATACTTTCGAAATTGAAGTTGTTGACTTTAATGTTTTTTCTAAATTTATTGAATTGGTCTCTTCTGTTGATTTGCTTGTATTTGGTTTTCATTTCGTTGATTTTAAGTGAAACATTTTTCGTGCTCTCTTCACTTTATTGAAGTTTGTGGACGGAAGAGTTTCTTATTAGAGTTATGTGATCTATATCATTAGCATATGCTTGGAGTGCTTTGTCCCTTGGGCCGTTAATGGATTACATCTTAAATAGGCGTTATTTCTATTTTAGTAAGCTGTTCATTAATTTTTTGACTATTGGAATTGAGAATCGGTATTTTATTCGACTGTTTTATAAAACAGAGTTTCTTGGAGCATATTTTCATCTTTGGTTTCCCGTATCATTATTACAAGGATTTTGCTGGATATCGACATAGTGAACCCGGTGGTATGTATATGATGTTTTCATAACCAACGTTCAAAAATTTTTCTTACTGTAAATTTATGATTATTTTACTAGGAAATATAGTGTTGTTTAATAATAATAAAGTTCAAGCAACAATTCCTATATGCATTAACTCGGTAATGATAATTCTGCTCCCCGATACCAGGTAGCAGTCCCGAAAACATTACAACTGCTACACTCATGCTTCTCATTATCCAAAAATTAGCCAGTCAAGAACTATACGCCTTATTATGGTACTGATATTGCTGCTGCTCCTCATAAGTGAATAGAATATGCAAGGAAGGTTTTGACAATTTAATAGGATTTTGTGTGTTAGAATATTATTTCTCCGAGAAAGTGAAGAATATCTATTTGCTATCCGGATTTATTCCATAAATTAAATAATAAAATGATATAAAATAATGCTAGTAGCAGCAAAAAAACTGGTCTAATAGTCACTAATGAGAAAATCAAAAAAATGTTCTTTAACATACAAAAGAGAGGATCGAGAGTAGGGCATAACGGAACAATAAAGCCATATAATTTTGAAATATTGCAGCGTCTTAGATGTCGCAGGTAATGTTGTTACATAAAAAATAAAAGGAAATATTCTGATAGCTAACTGATGTATATGTATATATAACCCTCTTTTAAATCCAGAAGTCTAATTCGAATCTCTCAAATCTGGATATATAAAATAGTAATAAAACCAGTGTTAATGTGTGGATACGTGACGAGAACGTATTAATTAGACCAGGATTGCTAGAAAAGCCATCAAAGGTATTTTCCAACTTACAGAGGTCCGAGTACTAACCAATGCCGAACAGAGCTAATTCCAAGGTCAAACACATATATAAAGATAGCAACGTCGTACAAGAAACTAAATCTCAATTCTAAAGTTGCGCTGGCTTTATCCAAAGACTCTATAATAACTGCATTGCCAAGTTAAATTGGGAGGATGCCCCAAGAGAAAAAATGCCTTTAGGACTTCCACAAATGAAGGTGGAGGTAACATATAGTCAGATTTAGGAATATTGAGACTATCTACCGAACCATTATATTTATCAACACCTGCTATCCTACCTACAATCAATACTGATCTGTTGTGGACTATCAAATCAATTACATGTAATCAAACGAACTAGGCTTAAAAAAATTATCCTAGGAAAGGCACTTCAGAAATATTGACATGAATTTTAAAAACGTCATTTACCTGGCTGTATTTTCAATAGGAATGAGCAGACAAAAAGAAGAAAAGGCAATAGAATCTTGTTCCGTTCTGACTATAAGATGACGATGATCTTTATATAACATATACTGAGAAAGAGAGAATAATATTTATGTTCAATTTAGTACTCGCTGGTTTTCTCCCTTTTGAATTGGGTATGTATATGTATTACCATAGAAAATAAAAGCAAGAGAACTATAATTATGAAACGAAAAGATTACGAGATGAAAAGATTATATAAATTCCTTATATTTACACAGACTGTTTTCCAAAAGGTGAACGAATGAGCATAAAAACACAGCTGTTTTAAAAACTTAATATTATTAGACGAATTTAGGATCAATTTCACTCAAAATATGATATGCTAAAATATGATACGACAGGAAAAAAGGCAATGACTTTTACAGCTGATTGCCACATAAATATCAATGTAATCGAAGTATGATGATTTTGCCACAGTAAATTTAAAGCGTTCCATACCTTCGAAATTGTAGTTGTTGACTTTAATGTTTTTTCTAATTGGTCTCTTCTGTTGATTCGCTTGTATTTGGTTTTCATTTCGTTGATTTTAAGTGAAACATTTTTCGTGCACTTTGTTAAAGATGTTTGCGGACCGGAGAGAGTTTCTTATGAGATCCATATCATAAGCATATGCCAGGAGTGCTTTGTACCTTGGCCCGTTAGTGAATTACATCTTAAATAGGCGTTATTTCTATTTTAGTAAGCTGTTTATTGATTTTTTGACTATTTGAATCAAGAATCTGTAATTTATTCGATTGTTGAATAAAACAGAGATTCTTGGTGCATATTTTTATCTCTGGTTTTTGTTTGCTGTATCATTATTACAACGATTTTGCTGGATATCGACATAGGAAACCTGGTGGTATGTACATAATGTTTCCATAACCAACGTTCGAAAATTTGTCTTACTGTAAAGTCATGATGATTTTACTAGCAAATATAGTGTTGTTTAATAATAATAAAGTTCAAGCAACAATTACTATATGCATTAACTTGGTATACGACATGTCCTAACTATCTGCTCTCCGCTAACAGATGGCAGTCCCGAAAACATTAAAACTCATGCTTCCCATTATCCAACGATTAGCCAGTCCAGTACTATACGCCTTATTATATTACTGATATTGCTTCTGCCCCTCATGAGTGAATAGAATATGCAAGAAAGGTTTTGGCAATTTAATAGGATTTTGTGTGTTAGAATATTATTTTTCCGAGAAAGTGAAGAATATCAATTTGCTATCCGAATTTAATCCATAAATTAAATATTAGAATGCTATAAAATAATGATATCAGCATAAAAAAACGGTCTAATAGTCAGTAATAAAGCATATGAATGTTCTTTAACATACAAAAGAGATGACGTAGAGTAGGACATAACGTAACAATAAACCTTTATAATTCTAAAGGATTGCAACGTTTTAGATATCGTAGATAACGTTGTAACATAAGAAATAAAAGGGAATATTCAGGTAGCTAACTGATGTATATATAACTCTTATAATACTTTTAAATTCAGAAGTCTAATACGATCAGGATAAATAAAACAGTGATTAAACCAGTGCTAATGTGTGGATATGTGACGAGAACGCTGACAAAACAATGTACGTGAAACTCAGGTATTAATTTGATCAGGATTGCTAGAAAAGCCATCAGAAGTATTTTCCGACTTACAAAGGTCCGCGTACTAACCAATACCGAACGGAACTAATACCAAGGTCAAACACATATATAAAGACAGCAACGTCTTACAAGAAGCTAAATCTCAATGCTAAAGTTACGCTGGCTATATCCAAAGGCTCTATAATAACTGCATTGCGAAGTTAAATTGGGAGGATGCCCCATATTTATCAAGACATGCCTGTTAAACTACCTGCTATCCTACCTATAGTCAATACTCATCTGCTGGGGACACATCAATTACATGTAATCAAACAAACCAGGCTTAAAAAAAGTTATCCTTGGAAAGGCACTTCAGAAATATTGACATAAATTTTTAAAACGTTATTTACGTGGCTTATTAAAATTTAAATTTTTAATGAAAAGTAAAAGATTAGCCATTTGTTATGGGGTTCAAAGAAGAACCTTCACGATGTTAATTTTTTGAGATATGATTGGATGTTTTCTCTTCATTGCATACTGAGACGCCCAAGTGGCATTCTTCTGTGCTAACTTCGTTCCATACCAGTTTTACAAGTTTGATATCTTGGCGTCTATGCATGTGTCCCATCTACCTTAAGCAATTTATTTTCCTAAACAATATCGTTATAAGATCTTTCTTTATTCAGTATATGTTCTTCTCCTATACGGATTTGTAGCGATATGATAATGAGGTTAAAACAATTTTCCTATTATTTTCCTTTCAAATATTCGTAGTTCTTCCTTATCTGTTTTAGTCATTGTCCATGATTCGCATCTATGTATTAAAATAGGTAAAAAGTTTAAATTATGATCTGTATTTCTTTAGTGGCATTATTATTAACCGTGATTATTTATCTAAGATATTTAAAGTGTTCCATATTTACGAAATTGTAGTTGTTAACTTTAATATTTTATCAAGATTTATTAAATTGGTCTTTTCTGTTGATTCGCTTGTATTTGGTTTTCATTTCGTCGATTTTAAGTAAAACGTTTTTCGTGCTCGCCTCACTTTATTGAAAATGTTTGCGGACGAAAAAGTTTCTTATGAGATCTATATCGTTAGCACATGCTAGGAGTGCTTTGTATGTTTGCCCGTTAATGGATTACATCTTAAATAGGCCTCATTTCTATTTTAGTAAGATGTTAATTAATTTTTTGACTATTTGAATCGAGAATTTATATTTTATTCGACTCTTTTATAACACAGTGTTTCTTGGTGCATATTTTCATCTTTGGTTTTTTGTTTCCCGTATCATGAGTATAAGGATTTTGCTGGATATCCACATAGGGAACCCGGTGGTATGTACATGATGTTTCCATAACCAACGATCGAAAATTTGTCTTATTGTAAAGTCATGATGATTTTACTAGGAAATATAGTGTTGTTTAATAATGTGTTTAATTAAACACATATACCAAAACGCCGGTGTGTCAAACCCAGAAATTTCCGATACAACGTGGAGTACGCCAGGGGGACACCATATCGCCGAAACTGTTCACTACGCTTTTGGAATATATATGTAAAAGGGCAAAACTGACCGACAAGGGCATAAACATAAACGGAGAAAAGCTTAGCCATCTAAGGTTTGCAAATGATATTGTACTAATAGCTGATAAGATAGATGAGGCCAAACGACTTTTAAATCAGCTCTACATTTCCTCGTTAGAAGGGGGATTAAAAATAAATATATCTAAAACCCAGATGATGACAAATCTTGTAGTCAGCGAAGATATGTGCGTAGGCACAAGATCCATAGACCAGGTAATGGCCTATAAATACCTAGGTCATGAGATTCGCATAGGAAAAGATAACCAAACCGTTGAGCTTCTCCGTCGTATAAGACTGACTTGGGCAGCCTTCGGCAAGCTGAACCATATTTTCAAATCGTCTGATATACTAATATGCCTTAAAAGAAAAAGGTTTAATCAGTGTGTTTTGCCAGTGTTAACTTACGGTGCGGAAACTTTGACCATGACAAGGAGAACAGTTCAAAAGATCCGTGTGTGTCAAAGGGCGATGGAGCGTGTTATGTTGGGCGTTTCACTACGAGACAAGATCCCAAATCGCCAGCTACGACAAAGAACAGGAGTGGCTGATGCAGTAGAGAGAGTAGCAACACTGAAATGGAACTGGGCAGGTTACGTGGCTCGAATGACAGATAATAGATGGACAAAGCTGATACTGGAATGGACACCAAGAGGTGATGCATACCGAAGCAGAGGTCGTCCACCAACACGTTGGACTGACGATCTAAAACGTTGTCATAGGAATTGGATGCAAGAGGCACCAGATCGAAATAGATGGAAAAATATGAGGGAGATCTATGTCCAGCAGTGGATGAGCGAAGATTAAATGATGTTAATAATAATAAAGTTCAAGCAACAATTCCTATATGCATTAACTTGGTAATGATATTTCTGCTCCCCCATACCTGGTGCAGTCCCTAAAGCAATAAAACTGCTACAGATAAATTTGAGTTTAAATTTCAAACTAGTAGCCCCCATTACCCTCGATCGAATGGTTTAGCTGAGAGGTTTGTACAGATATCTAAAAATATTATTAGAAAATCAGATGACATGTGGGTTGCTCTAATGAACTATCGTAATACTCCTGTTACTGATCTCAAGAGGTCACCAGCTCAACTTTTATTTGGCAGAAAACTAAAAACTAAATTACCAGTTGTTGAAAAGCAAAATGATAATATCAAAGAAGTTAGGTCAAAATTAGAAGAAAGAAATAATACTTATAAGGAATATTATGATAGACAGACAAGAAATAGGCCCGAATATAAGCAAGGTGAAAATGTGGTATACAAAGATAATAATCAATGGAGTCCGGCTGTTATTGTCAATAAACATGAGTCTCCAAGGTCTTATTTAATTGATAATGGTAAAAATGTCTAAAAATGTCGTAGAAACAGCTATCACCTGCGTAAGTCAAAAATTGATCATGATATTAGACAGACTCAGAATTTAAGTGATGACAATGATAATACACCTAGTTGTAGTAAAGCTCAGAGATCTAGAAGTTCAGAGTGTGATACTGACATGAGCTTAAAACCATCACGTACTATCATACAGCCTGCTAAGTATTCTGATAATATTTTATATTAGTACAGTTTACTCTGATTGTATTTTGTATTAGCATAGTTTTTTTTGTATGATTAAAGTTTGTTAAAAAAAAAATATGTAAAAGGGGGAGATGTAGTAATAGGCCACATGAAAAAGAAGAAGAGGCGTGGCACGATGAAGTTAGAGATAGAGGTTAGGAAGTTAGCATAAAAAGATGTAACCTGTATATTGTTAATCTTATACTTTTATTAAATATAATATTTAATAAATACGGAGTATTATTATTACAAAAACATTAAATTTGGTGTCAGCGCTATTTCTTTAATAGATCCGTAAGTCTCCGAAGGCTCAGGTTAAAATATCAACAGATGGTGGCCGGGTGTCAGCGCGCTCGAAGACAACAATACGAATATAGTATTTTTAGGAAATAAAAATATATAGAGGGTTTTATACACGAGAATATTTAATTTTAGAGCGTAGGCGCAAAATTTCATGCCAATGTTTTTTAATTGTATTCATTTTTTTCGAATCCTGAAAAAACCAATAAGTATTTGTGAAAAATTTAAACGCAGAATGAAAGACTACATTATTACTGAGTGCCGAAAGTCCCCGAAAACTTCTATAATGTTTATTTTAATACGTTACAGGGGTGAAAAAAAAAGAGCCTACTAAGCCTATCTATGGGAGTCTTATCTTTTAATTAGAAAAAAGATTATTAATTGTTAGGGCTGATCTACAAGCCACATTAAGTTTAATGTTGTTATTATTATTACCAAAGCTATTTTCAACACTTTTCAGAATCCTTGTTAACCCCGGAGTGATATCTCTGAAATATGGTAATGAAAAATATTTGTTGATAGGAGTATCCGAGACTGGGTTCCCACTTAAGACATCAGGATCAGCATTGTTAGTCGGGAAGGAAGGTGAAGTATCTTCGTTATGGATAGTATTAAACATAATCTTATTCACTAATGGTGTTGGATAAGCGTTTGAAATAAAAAGTTTCTGCAGGATTTGTAGGTTTTTTTGTATGAAATGAAGGATCTGATAGTTTTATTTGTGAGGTCAAATAGTATAATTCAGCCAGAGAGAAAACAGGATTCGTTCGTATAGGCATTTATTTCGAATTTACAAATACAAATGAAAAAAGTAAATATCGTTAAGTGTCTACTGAATACAATGTTTGAATACAAAGACGTACTGTTTATTTATTTCGATAGATGGTGTGACGATATTCGATATGGTAAACTAAAATACGGCGATCGAGGAATTGAGGTCGTACTCGTACCTCAACGCAGAACGAGTACTTGAACAGGGATAAGGATGTCTATCTAGTTCAACGCACCAGATAGAAAGAATACGCCAATATCGTTCAACGCACCAGATTGACGCAGCCAGAGGAAGGATTGTCAATCTCGCTCAACGTGCCAGATCGTCTGGGTTCGGAAGGATTTGGGACACGTTCAACTCACCTCTCCCCAAGGTCAGGTATTCTCAACTCAACGCGTCGAGAATGGTTAGCTGTCTTTCAGTTTCGACTTTTATACTATTGGGGACGGAACAAAAACATGTTTTGTTTAACACAGAGGCGTACTCTAGACGATAAAATATATTATTGTCACACCCCCATCTCTTAAAGAAAAATTTTGAACAAAATTTTGAACTATAGCCCTTTCCTATATACAACTTACAACTATAAAAATATACAACAAAACATCTTTTTAACATAATAAATACCATATACACATACACACACACACACACACACATATATATATATATATATATATATATATATATATATATATATATATATATATATATACATCCCGCTATCATTTAGAGCTCTTTTCACGTTGCAGTAGTTTAGCATCACCAAGAAATGCTATCATTTCCTATTTATAAGTCGTGTATGTTCGTTTAGAGCACCTTTGTAGGCTTGGCACCGTTGTCGGTTTTTCAATAATCCGATTTTTTTATATATTAAATTTTTTACATCAAACCATCATTGTAACCTCGGAAGGTAAAATTATTGTATTTGGTATCATTTTAAAGCCAATAGATGTTGCCAGTATTAATACTTAAAATTATATTTGAAAACATAAAAATATCGATCGGTTTGGTCGGTCGGTCAAGTTCAAATAATAAAGACATTGAATCTACCTGCCAGCCGGCTGATTTCAGCCGGCTGGGGTCAACTAACAGGTTTTTTTTATATCAATGTTCAGTTTTTATATTTATTTATTTAGATATTTTTTCCCAGAGAGTTGTGTCGGGGAATATTTTACATATTTTAATTTCCAACCTGTTTTATCGAAGCTATCAGTGAATAGTTTAAGATAAATATTAGGTTTTTATGGGATTAAGTCAAAAATATTGGTTGTGATTGTGATGGGAATTACATTTTTAATTATTTAATGTTTGACATTTTGATTTCCATTCAGGAAATCGTTCTCAAAAACGTTTTTTGTACAAAATGTGTATACACATTTTTACATAATTTGTACAATAAACAAGGTTAAATATTGGAAAACATATCGTTAAATATTAGTTAATTAAAAATGTAATTTTCATCTCAATATCGACCAATAATTGTGGCTTATTCACATAGAAAAATAATATTTGACTTTGCCATAAGAAAGTAGTTCACGGAACCTCGCTAAATAGTTTAAAAAAATCTTATACAGAAATATAAATTCTAAATAGTATGAGGGGTAGCCGACGAAAAATTCGTAAAGACTGAGTTGACTAAAGTTGATTTTGCTTTGTTTTTTTAAACAATCTTAAAAGGCAAAAAGAAAATAATTGTTTGCTTATAAAACGTTTTGTATACATTCTAAAGAAAAACAATTCAAATAAATGTTGTAGACCATAAAAAGTTTTTTATGTAGACAAATACCAAATTTAAATACATAAATAATTGAGATAAGAAAAAATGAAAAAACCGTAAACTGTAAGATATTATGTTTGTAGTAATTTATAAATGTTAATAACTTTGTTTTTTGCCTAACGACAGGTAATATAGCTACTTGAAATTATGGCAATTGATGAGTTATTAGAGTGTGCTAAATATCAAGCAGATCAAAAAATATTTTACAATTTATTCAATTTGTTTATCACAGAAACCGATTATTTAAACAACTGTACTTGTCCAAACAGTATGACTACAAGTATTTTGTAACTTGCAATCGATTCTTTGCGCTTTCAGTTTTAGGGTATATTAAAAAAACTTTAACATATTATTAAATTTTTTATTAAAAACCAGTTTGAATAGGGGACTTTTTAGTTTTTAGACCACTTCACGTTTTTTTAGTTTCTTTGACAAGTGAGGATTGTCTATTCGGTTATTTCTTAATATGGGCTATGATCAATTGTCTAGTCAAGTCAACACTATTATAGAAGTTACCCATACTTTTTCAGTAGTCATTCAGACGGTTCATCTTAATTGTACCCATATGGAACATAAGCCCGAGAAAAGTCTTAAATTCTGTTTGTGTTGTCTCTTTCCAAAACGCAATCCTCGATTTTTCTGAACGACTTTGTGCAAATATTTCATCAGAGTCAATCAGGGTCACTTCCACCATTCGTTTAATCTACATTGTCTTCGCGAGATGCTTCTAACAATGATTGTAATTCAGCAGTGGTCAATCTACGTTTATGTTCAAATCTAGCTTTTTTAGATGTCGAAGGTATATTATTTACATCCATTTTTTTATAAATACTATAACTCACTTTTACGGAGGTAATTAACAATAAAAACGTTCTACTAGAAACTATCAACTTATCCAATATTATAAGGCCACTTGAGGCACAATACGTTTTTACTCAATAATAGTTCCTGTATAAGTAAAATTGTTTTTTAATGTGATTCAATAAAGCACACTAGACATATTGCAGTTTTGCCATCACATTCTTCAGAGTATGTTTTAACTTTTTTAACTTTTCTATCGGCCTTTCTACTAATCATGCTTCTTCTTAAAAATTTGTAACATCTTGTACACTTTCTTCTCTTTGTATTATCTACATCGCTTTGCCTGAGATGGTATTTTTGGATGTAACTTGTCGTGAAGGTTACAACATTTCTTTATTTGCAAATGCCTTCGCGAACTCCAGTCTGAACTCAAGGATAGGTTGTCACTTTTTTACGTTTTCTGTTATTTAGCAACTAAGCATTGACTACTGTGGTATTAAATCAGGTATTAAATATTAATTTCACTGCCACTTTTCGGTACCACTTCAGAATTTTGCGTATTGGGCTTTGGTAAGAAGCCACTTGATCACTAAAATCAACACTCTTTTTCACCAAGTTATAATCGAGAATAGTTTGTGGTTTTAGTACTTGTGTATAATTTTTCTTTTCATTTGATTAAACCAAGATACAACTATTATGTTTAAATGATGTAAGGAATAAAACTGGTTTTTTGTCGACCCATTTTATCACTTGTAAAATCAATAATGGGGTTAAGTTCCATCCTGAGTAACTGGTTGCAACTTTTTTAATCGAGATTTTGGTTCTACATGTTTTTATAGTAAAACATCTGCACATGAATAATTCGTTTCTTGAACAATGATTTCAATTCATCGACCAATATTCTAAAATAAGGTCGTCCTTTTTTTCTTCTACATGTGCCGAGCTCGATTATCGAGCGTTGGCTATCAAATTGGCTATAGTAATTTTGTTGACGGCAGCTCGGAAAAGAGATGCAGAGGATCTGTTAAGCCAATCTCTCAGGTTTCTAAGCCATGACGTTCTTCTTCGACCTGGCCCTCTTCTTCCGTCTACCTTGCCTTGTATTATTAAATGGAGTATATTATATCTCTCTGGGTGGCGCATAACATGGCCAAAATATTCAAGTTTGCGATTTTTAACTGTTTTGACGACTTCCGTAACTTTTCCCATCCGATGCAAAACAACTTCGTTACGAACTCTATCCACCCAACTTATTCGTAGGGTTCTCCGATACACCCAGATTTCAAAGGCTTCCAGTTTCTTGAGAAGTGTATCCGTCAAAGTCCAACCTTCGACACCATACAAAAGAGTAGGGAACACATAACATCTCACTAATCAAATTTTCAGACTTAAAGTAATATTGTTTCCACATAACAGATTCTTCATCTTAAAGAATGCAGCTCTGGCCTTCTCTATCCGTATTCTAATTTCTTTGCTCATATCCCAGTTCTCATTTAGATTACAACCAAGGTAAGTGATACTGTTAGTTCTCTCCAGTTGTTCACCATAAGCTGTTACCACTTCCGGTTGTGTTGGCGTTTTACTGACGACCATCACCTTTGTCTTTGCGGTGTTTAGCTTAAGGCCATATTCATCACACATTGTGGTAATCCTATTAATTAGATGTTGAAGTCCTTCGTCGTCCGGTATATTATAAACTGGTTCTCTTTCACAAAGCATTGGGAATATGGTTTACATTCTATATTTAGAAAAATCTTTTACTGCAAGTCTTGTTCAAACTAAACTAAATTAATACACAAAACTTAAATTAATCTACATATTCTTTTTTTATAGAAATACAGATTCCTGTCGGATTTTTATCAGTGCGGCATGAGTCACTGGTGTCTCGTATATCCGGCCCTCTTATCGCATTACAAACATAATTCTCAATTAGCAGTGCGGTACAAGATACATTTGGGTCGAATAATCTTAAAGCCGTAATAAGACCATAAGACCGTATGTTATAAATACATATATCCCTATAAGAATTATCTTGAAAGATGAAAAAAATACAATAAACAAGTGCAATATTAAGTGTTACTTAAAAAATGGTAAGTCATTCATGGGCATACAGTTAAAAATAAAAGTTTTCAGTGTTCTATTGCTTGACTATTATTATGTGGTATTCTGAAAATGTTGACATTTTTTCCTGGTCTGGTCTTCCTCAACTAACGTCATCTTTCTTAAATGGTGAGTTGTGTTGTTCAGGTCTCTTTAAGTGTTTTTGTTGCTATTCATACTTAATGATCTTCTTTAGACAATGTACTAATGTAGTGTTCAAATGTGGCATTGCCTTCATCATGTAGCGCTGATCTTAATTGTCTGATTAGTCGATTATATTTGTGTTCGTCATTAAGATTTCGGCTTCTTGGCCATCTACCTCTTGCTCTTCATTTTTGGACTATTAGTTGTATAATATAATTCGAAGTGTTATTTATGTTTTCTTGATTTGGAATTGTTAATCGTGTAGCTCCATATGAAATAGTAGAAGATGAAAACGGCAGAATATTCATCCATAAAAAAAGGAAACGCGATAAAGATATCTGAAACAACTGTTTTATGTTATAAGAGATGAAATAGTCCGAAATTACCAAAACAGGTGAACAGGGCACTATAAAGAGGAAGTAGAATTAGCTATGAAACAGCTTGAATGGGGAAAAGAAGTAAGCTTAGACCAAATACCAGCAGGAATTATTCAACTGAGAAAAAATATTAAATGGAAAACAATATTCACTCCATTTACAGAAAAGGCGGTGACCGGTGAATAACTTCTAATACCTCTTCATTTGTAATTATATCCACCCAACTTATTTTTAGTATACGGCGGTAGCACCACATCTCAAAGCTTTCAAGATTTTTAACATTCTTCTGTTTAAGAGTCCATGCCTCAACACCGTAAAGCAAAGTACTGAATAGATACTAAGTAGTTAACTAACAGTGGACGTATGCAAAGAGATGTATGACGTAATTGTATGGTATTCGCTAAATCCTGTCACGTAATATGCCACACATCTCTGTGCGGTAATTTGATTTATTGCTGCCAGTTTAAGGTGTTATTAGATGCCGCCATGTTTAATTTCTCTCTACCATCGTATTATCTCGGTTAAATCCTATCATTTTAGGCTCATGTCATGATTAGACCTACAGGACCGGAGATACGCAACTAAGGCTCTTTTGACATAACATATATAGGAGCAAAGATATATACCTAAGGTCGTTTTGACGTGTTGATGTATTTGATTTCTACGTCGTAGTACTCTATTTATTAAATGGTACCATTTGAGGTACTGTACGTCACAATTGGACAAATAGGATCGAAGATACATAACTAAAGCCCTTTTGCCAGACTTCTTCGTCTTCTAGTTCCATGACCGTTATCGATCGTTGGATATCATGTTGGCTACCATATTTGCCATCGTGACTTTATTGACAGCAGCTCTAAATAACGATGTAGTTGATTTTTCATACCATTGCCTTAGATTTTTCAGCCATGGTGTTCTTCTTCTACCAGGACCACGATTACCTTGGATCTTTCCCTGAATGATCAGATGTAAAAGATTATATTTTTCAGGGTGTCTCATAATATGACCTAAGTATTCCAGCTTGCGTTTCTTTATTATATTAACCAGTTGTGTAGTTTGGTTCAGCCGTCTAAGGACCTCCTCATTTCTAACTCTGTCGACCCAGCTTATTTTCAGTAGTCGTCTGTATACTTACAGCCCTATAATATAATATAACTGTATAGCCTCAGTTAGAGTCCACGCTTCCACTCCATACAGCAGGACAGGAAAGATGTAGCAAATGTCACTCGAACTCTAAGGTCAATACTAAGATCGTGACTGCAAAGTACGTTTCTCATTTTTACAAAGGCAGCTCGGGCTTGTCTAGTCGGCTTTTAATTTCTGCGGTTGGATCCCAGCTCTCATTGATATTACTGCCGAGATACACGAGTTTCTCTACTCTGTCCAGTGTGGCATCTCCAACTTTTATTCCGTCATCCTGTATATAATTATGTTTGTCTTCGGTTGTCTCCATTAAGGCTTCCTTAAATATTTCCTCCGAATATAAGTTAAAAAGTAAAGGCGACAATATACAGCATTGTCTCACTATTCTTTTTATATTTATTTCATCCGACAGTTCTTGTTCAACCTTTATTATTGCCACTTGATGCCAGTATAGATTTGTAATTATTCGTAGATCTTTATCGATCAATCCCGCTGTTTCCAATATTTCTAGCATTTTGTTATGTCAGATTTTGTCAAAAGCCTTTTGCCAGGCTACTCTATTTAAGTTTTATATCTCATAGTATTCTATTAGTTAAATTCTATTATTTGAGGTACGAAACGTCACGATTTTACTAATAAGACCGCAGATACATAACTAAGGCCCTTTTGACAAGCTGATGTATTTTACATTTCTATCTTATTGTATTCGATTGGTTAAATCCTGTCATTTGCGGTACTGTACGTTATGATTGGGCCACTAAAAACGAAGATACGTAACTAAGGCCCTTTTGACGTGATGCTGTATTTGATTTCTATGTCATTGTATTCTATTGGTTAAGTGGTATCATTTGAGGTACCGTACGTCACGATTGGACTAGTAGGACCGAAGATACATAACTACGGCCATTTTGACATGCTACTCCATTTAATTCCTATACCTCATTGTATTTTATTTGTTAAATCCTTTCATTTGAGGTACTGCACGTCATGATTGGACTAATAGAACTAAAGATACACAACTAAGGCCCTTTTGACATTGCTCTGCATTTGATATTTCTATCCCATTGTATTCTTTATGTTAAATCCTATCATTAGAGGTACTATACGTCACGATTGGACTAATAGAACCGAAGATACGTGACTACGGCCCTTTTGACATGTTGCTGTATTTAATTTTTTTATTTCATTGTTTTCAGTTGGTTAAATCCTGTCATTTGAGATACTGTACGTCACGATTGGACTTATAGAAACGAAGATATATAATTAAAGCCTTTTTGACATGCTGCTATATTTGATTTTTCTGTCTTATTGTATTTTATTGGTTAAATCCTATCATTTGAGGGGCTGTACGTCGCGACTGGACCAATTGGAGCGAAGATACAATAGGTAGTTGCAATATATAATAACCCGTTACTTTTAACTAAACATGATGCCAGAATGATTTGTGGGTGAAAAAAATATATATATATATATTCTTAAATTTACTATTTCGTTGTGGGTAATATTATATTCAACAGCGATGCCAAATTTCTGATGCTAAAATGATTGATAATGAAAGTGGGATATACATTTTCATGTATATAATGGCAGCGAGTAAACGGTAAAACCCTGAACTAAATATATATAATATTTTCACTGTACCATCATTTTAGACTCAAACATTTTCTGGAATAAACTTATATAACTCAGTAAGGGATAAAGAGAGAAAGCAGATATTTTAAAATACCAACACGGTATCAAAACTCTAATCAATGAGATGGTTAAAATTCTTGTAACAGGTACAGGAAAAAAGTTATTAAGGTCTTGTAAAGTAGCGTCGATATACAGATGCTACTTTGCAAGACGATGCTAAATTGATGGTAAAAGCATAATGTATCGATGCGAAAATGATAGTAGGATGTATATATATATATACATATATATATATATATATATATATATATATATATATATATATATATATATATATATATATATTGTTGTACTTTTGAATGTCCATAAGCAATAAAAAACCGATATACAAATTTTATTACTTAAATAAAAATTAAAATTATTGATATTTCATAAAGACACGGGCATATAAATTTTCAAACATCCTGTATAAGACGAAATATGTATTTTAAGTTGTTCGAAGAATTGTTCATTAGGCCTCAGAGACAAGACTTTCAAATATTATCGATAAGAAATTTAAAAATAAGTCGGTTATTGTGGAATGGTTTTACCCGGAATAAAAGTGTATATAGAAAGTGTTGAACAATAGACCGGGATTTGCGGTGGTTTTCTCCCCGAAAGATTATATCGGTAAAAGTTTATTAACAAAAGATATTGAATTGAGAAACAGGTATCGTTTGTAGCTATTAGTAAGAAATATTTGTAAAGCAGATAGATTTAGTTAGAATAATTAAAGAAGTTTGTTTTCTGGAATTACCCGAATGACGTTTTATAGAGAGAGTTGGGTGGTAACGATATACGTCACAAGAGGTGGATGATTTTTATTGGTGAATTTTTGAATGCAAGGAGGTTGGTTTGGCTATGAGATAGGAGAGAGAAAAAAAAAGTTAGTTAGTCAGTTTTCGTCGTCCAAGAAAGAAGGAGCTTTGTGATTTGTGTTTGTTTGAAGTCCCGAAGACGTAATTTACCGGGTGTGTTTATTTGCGGTGTAAAAGCTGACCAGTGTGAGGAACGGGGTACAGAGAGATAGAAAACCAAAGGGCATAAGAATATTAATAGCAGACGAAGCCGGAAACATTTGGAGATACAAGGACAGATAGGAGAAAGGTGTACGTCATCTGGACCACAATAGGAGCAGAAGCAGAGAAAGGATTTTTTTGTTGTGGCGTGGCCATAGAATTGCAACGGCAGAGAAGGAAAGGTCAGTCAAATTTCATTAGAGCCGGAGTGTGATTTTCATTTATTAATTAAATAAATTGAATAAATAATAGAGACAGTTAATTTTGCGATCACTTAAAAAAAAAAAGGAATTATAAAAAGAGCTTAGTTATAACACATATTAAAAATCAATGTAAAATAACATTTGGGTCCATGATAGAAAACAACTTCTCATATATTTAAAGTTAGTATATTGCAAATATTACAGGATTGATTGTTATATAAAATTTCATTAAAATAAAGGACATCTCACATATAGTTCAGTTGAAATTCTATGTATTTTATTCAGGTCATATTACCTATCCCGATTAGGACGCCAATTGGAAAATATTTTGAATCCACGATCAAAGGTAAATCGTACAATTTAAATAGCCTGAGATTGTAATTAATTAATGCTGATTTATTGTGATTAATTGGAGATTAGTTCATTTAATAAATATAGACAGGATTTTTCCTAAGTAAGCAATATAATACAGTTTAAATAGCATAACAAAATGGCCCCCAACGTGTAAAGCTTTGAAAAATATTTCTAGTTGGCAAATTTGAAAGGATAGGAGTAGACGAGCAGATATTTGAAAGTTTATATGCCGGGGATAAAGTGAAATATTATGTAAAAATTGAGGACATAAAGATTTATATATTTTTTTTAAGATACAATTTACCATAATTGATTTATTCGTGATATTGACAATTTATAGGTTACCATAATTGATTTATTTGTGTGATATTTAAATTTGATAATTTTACCATACTTGAATTATTTGATGGATTTTGACATTTGATATTTTACCATTTGATTTATTTGTGGGATATTGAAATTTGATACTCGTACTCAAGAGTTATTACATTTGAACAGGAAAAGTCCCGTTTGTTTCAACAGACCAGTAGAATTTTATATTTGGCGGGGATAAATAATCTAACGAACATGTCGACCACAAGGAGTCAAAGCAAAACGCAAGAAAGGAAAGAGGATAAGATAGAAGAGGAAACAATTATTGATGAAGGATCGGATAATGAAGGAAATGCTACAATAATGGAGGAAAGAAAAGAAACAGGGATGTTAGAAAAATTATTAGCTATGATGCAAATACAGACACAACAAATACAAGAATCGTCACAAAAAATGGATAAAAATCAACTGGAAACAAAACACATAATGGATGAATCACAACAAAGAACGGAACAAAAATTGGACAATTTAGAAGAAAACCAAAGAAAAATGGAACAAAAAATGGAAACGCGTATGGACAAATATGAAAACGAAATAAAAGTCTGTTTAGAAAGAAGTAGGGAAGAAACAGAGAGGAAAATAGAATTGCAGAGAGAAGAAATCGAAACTAAAATGAAGGATATTCAGAGTATGCAAAAAAGGGAATTAGAACAGATAGAAATAAAATTTGAAAATGCGCTACAAGAAGACCGGAAAGAAACGGAAAGGAGATTTAAACAAATTGCAGAGATGGAGATAAGAGGAGTAGAAAGAAAGGAAGTCATCGTACATAGCACAGAAGACGTAAAAGTACGATTTGGAGGGGATATAAGGAAAATACACCCAGTGCCTTTTATAAATAACCTAAAGGAAAAAGTCAAAAACATAGGATCGTTTGCAACAGCAAAGGAAACCATCAGAAACCATCTCAAAGAAGAGGCAAATCTTTGGTTTGTCAGCAAGGAAGAAGAATTGGACAATTGGCAAGATTTTGAGAGAAGATTCTTAAATTATTTCTGGGGAAAAATCCAGCAACTACAAGTAAATAAAGAGTTACAAAATGGAAAATACCATGAGAGGATGGGCGTATCAGAAAAGATGTACGCATTACAACTCTATAATAATGCAAAACATTTGCAATATAATTATTCATCAGAACAATTGGTAGAGTTGATATCGCGACATTTTGAAGATACCTTGGAAGACCACATAAATCTCCAAAATTACAAGGACATTGACAGCTTATGTCAATTTTTGCAAATGAGAGAATCACGTAGGCATGAAAGAAGAGAAAGAAGACCGCAAGAAAATTATAGACAAAGAGAAAACCAAGAATATAGAGATAGAGGTCAAAATTTTAGAAGAGATTATACAAGACGAGAATTCATACCTAGACGGGGATATGAAAATAGACCGAACGGAAGAGAGAATTATGAACCCAGAACCCAGAGATGGAATGAAAACAGAGATCGGGAAAATCAGAGTAGAAATAACCGCCCATACCAAGGAAACAGATACAATAACCCACGGAATGAACAGGAATCTCGCGGTAATCGATACGGGAATGATAGACCAAAAGAGAACAGAAGAAAAATAAATAATATGCAAAGAGAAGAAAATGAATATGAGAGAGAAGATGACGGGAGAGAAAACACAGAAGAACAACAGGCGTGTTTTCAAGAAGGCGCTCACTAAAAACGAAGAAACAAACAGGAATTTTTTGTCACCCCAAGGAATTTATTAAACTGGCAGGAAACAATGAAAAGAGAAATGGAGTTAATTTAAAATTTGTGGATGGATTTATAAATGAGAAACCAATTAAAATTATGATAGACACAGGCTCTGAAATAACACTGGTCAACAGAAAATTAATCGAAGAAGTAAATTTAACAAGTTTAATTTATAAAATACCTAGGGTGAATTTAGTGGGCGCAAATAAACGGACATTGGCAACAATAAATGAAGGTATACGAGTAATGGTACGATTGAAAAAAAATATGTATGCACTTCAATGTGTAATAATGCCGAATATGTCACATGACATGATTGTAGGCGTTGACGAATTAACGGAAAAACATGTAGTGATCGACTTCAAAACCAATACGATGAAAATAACCAAGGAAAAAGAAGAAGAACAGGATAAGGAACAAGAGAAACAAATTACGGACGAATCAGAGAAAGAACAAACGGTGGAAATGAACCTGGCGACGAAGAAAGGAAAAGGAAGAAAGAGGGGAAAAGGTCTGAAAAAGATCAAAGAAAAAAAAACCTGGGATTCCTCAAAAGATGAGACGAGCTCAGGAGAAGAAGATGGAAAAATTTTGACAAGAAATGAAAGCAAAACTTGGGATTCCTCAAAAGAAGAGACGAGCCCAACAAAAAAAAAAACAAAGGAAAATGAAGAGGACACAATGGAAACAGTGGTGTTTGAAGAAGACACGGAGTACACGGTGAATATGTGCGAAAAATTTGATGGGAGAGACAAAAAATTGATATGTGGAGAAGGCAAAGAAAATGATTTGCGTATAATTTTAAGAGACTATGAAACGCTGATAAATGAGGAAAACCGAGTGGCCACAAAATACGAGCACTCATTTGAGGTGAAAAACTTTGGAAATTTTCGATCGAAGACTTATCCAATTCCTTATAAGTATCGGCAAGAAGTAAAGCAAGAAATCAAAAAAATGTTGGAAGATCAAATCATTGAGAGATGTGACTCACCCTATATTAACCCAATTGTGATAGTGAAGAAGAGCAGTGGAGAGTTAAGACTCTGTTTAGATGCCCGAAATATCAACCAACACACAGTATCACAATATGAATCACCGTTAAATATCGAGGCCATTTTTGGAAGAATCACGGGATCACATATCTTCTCAAAAATTGATCTAAAGCATAGTTTTTGGTTAATACCTTTGGCTGAAAAGTGTAGAAACTACACTGCCTTTTCAATTGATGGTATAGTATACCGATTTAAGGTAGTTCCGTTTGGATTACAAAGCGCCTGTGCAGCACTTGTACGAGCTTTGCATACCATTTTGAATCACCATGAAGAGTTCATCGTCCATTACATCGACGATTTATTAATTTTTTCACAAGATATGCAGAGTCATGTGGAACATATCAAAATAATTTTGAAAGAATTGGACACAGCGGGATTAAAACTAAACATTGAAAAATGTCAATTTTTTCAAAAGGAAGTGATTTATTTGGGTTTCAAACTTGACACCGAAACTGTAAGTCTAGCCGAGGACAGAGTAAAGCTCATCGACGAATACCCAAGACCAACAAATCTAAAAACATTGCGAGGGTTTCTCGGTACGATAAATTATTTCAAGAAATTAATTCCCGATTTAAGCCAAAAAGAAATTCCTTTAATAAAATTGTTAAAGAAAGGGACAAAATGGAATTGGAAAGAAGAACAGGAGGAAGCTTTCAAAATATTGAAACAAGAATTTGCTAAAGGAACAAAAATATATCACCCTATTTACAATTTGCCGTTTATACTCCGTACGGATGCGTCGATACAGAAATTTGCAGGAGTGTTGTCGCAAATACAAAACGGCCAAGAGGTTCCGATATGTTTTATATCTCGAGTGACTAAAACACATGAGAGAAAATACACTGTCACCGAGTTGGAATTCGCCAGTGTACTATTTTGCGTAAACAAATTAAGGTTTTACTTATTGGGAGCTAAATTCACCATCGAAACGGATCATGCAGCATTGATACACATCATGAAGAATCGATTGGTAAATAACAGAATACACAGAGGCATTCTGCTCTTACAAGAGTATGATTTCCAATTTCGATACATCAAAGGGAAAGACAACATAATAGCTGACGCTTTAACACGGGACGAAGATACAGGAAAAAAGGAGACAATTACATTACATGTGGGATTGAATATACTGACACAAGACGAAGGGATATTTTCGTTAAATGAGATAAGGACCGACCAGGAAGGCCTAGAAGAAAGAGAAAAGAGAAGAGCAGAGCTAGAAAACGAGATATTTTTTAAGAGAATAGACGGAAAGGAATTATATTTAGTGACACCGACATTGGCAGAAAGAATCATCAAGAAACTACACGAGGAAAATGGACATATTGGCAGTAGAAAGGTATGGCTTGTATTTAGGGAAAACTACATCAGTCGACAAGATTACCGCATTGCAAAAGAGATCACACAGAAATGCGAAGTATGCCAGAAATACAAGAGCAGGAATTTTAAAAACGAAAATATTGCAAAGAGCATTGTATCCCGGAACAACCTGGACATTATAGCCATCGACATGTTAAGCGATCTAATTGTGACCACGCAAAGGAACAAGCATATTCTGGTGATGGTGGATGTGTTCTCAAAATACGTAAAATTATATAGTTGCCGCACCACAAAAGGGGAAGAAATATTGAGAAAAATAGACAATTTCATCGCTACGGTAGGAACCCCAAGAAAAATTTTACTAGACAATGCAACGTACTTCCGAAATGATCGTTTCAAGGGACAGCTTAGAGAACGGGGAATCGAGACGAACTTTGTAAGCATCAGGCATCCCCAAAGTAATCCTTCTGAGCGATTTATACAAGAGGTAACGAAATTTCTTCGCATTGCAACGGATGGTCAACATCGGCGATGGGACAGAAAATTGGGAGAAATAGAGATGTACCTAAATTCCATGCCAAGTACAGTAACGAAAGAAACACCAGAATACATCATGAAAGGCGTCATGCCAATAAGACCGTGGGAAGATCCAGAACAAAGAGAGTATCGACAGGTTATAGAAACCGTTCAGAGAAGATTAAGAAGAAGCAATGAGAAATACATCCAGAGACAGGGTCATAATAGGAAACGAAGACCAGTAACTTTCCAAAAGGGTGACAAAGTAATGGTAAGAGCATTAAGAGTGTCAAATCTTCAGACCGGTATTTGCGCAAAATTGATGCCTGTTTTCGAAGGGCCATACATAGTAAACAACGAAGGTGGAGTAAACAGCTATGAGTTGAAACATATGGATTCTGAAAAGATCAGAGGTATTTATAATATCCATGATGTATATAAATATCACGAATGAAGATTTAAATTTGTATAAAGTAGATAGTAGGATAGGATAATACGTAGCATAAGTACAGCTAGCATACAGGAAGTGCGTTTATTTTGCCTCGAGAAAATTTAGTTGCATAAATTGATAAATTTTATCGATTACAAAGGCGGGGATTTGTTGTACTTTTGAATGTCCATAAGCAATAAAAAACCGATATACAAATTTTATTACTTAAATAAAAATTAAAATTATTGATATTTCATAAAGACACGGGCATATAAATTTTCAAACATCCTGTATAAGACGAAATATGTATTTTAAGTTGTTCGAAGAATTGTTCATTAGGCCTCAGAGACAAGACTTTCAAATATTATCGATAAGAAATTTAAAAATAAGTCGGTTATTGTGGAATGGTTTTACCCGGAATAAAAGTGTATATAGAAAGTGTTGAACAATAGACCGGGATTTGCGGTGGTTTTCTCCCCGAAAGATTATATCGGTAAAAGTTTATTAACAAAAGATATTGAATTGAGAAACAGGTATCGTTTGTAGCTATTAGTAAGAAATATTTGTAAAGCAGATAGATTTAGTTAGAATAATTAAAGAAGTTTGTTTTCTGGAATTACCCGAATGACGTTTTATAGAGAGAGTTGGGTGGTAACGATATACGTCACAAGAGGTGGATGATTTTTATTGGTGAATTTTTGAATGCAAGGAGGTTGGTTTGGCTATGAGATAGGAGAGAGAAAAAAAAAGTTAGTTAGTCAGTTTTCGTCGTCCAAGAAAGAAGGAGCTTTGTGATTTGTGTTTGTTTGAAGTCCCGAAGACGTAATTTACCGGGTGTGTTTATTTGCGGTGTAAAAGCTGACCAGTGTGAGGAACGGGGTACAGAGAGATAGAAAACCAAAGGGCATAAGAATATTAATAGCAGACGAAGCCGGAAACATTTGGAGATACAAGGACAGATAGGAGAAAGGTGTACGTCATCTGGACCACAATAGGAGCAGAAGCAGAGAAAGGATTTTTTTGTTGTGGCGTGGCCATAGAATTGCAACGGCAGAGAAGGAAAGGTCAGTCAAATTTCATTAGAGCCGGAGTGTGATTTTCATTTATTAATTAAATAAATTGAATAAATAATAGAGACAGTTAATTTTGCGATCACTTAAAAAAAAAAAGGAATTATAAAAAGAGCTTAGTTATAACACATATTAAAAATCAATGTAAAATAACATTTGGGTCCATGATAGAAAACAACTTCTCATATATTTAAAGTTAGTATATTGCAAATATTACAGGATTGATTGTTATATAAAATTTCATTAAAATAAAGGACATCTCACATATAGTTCAGTTGAAATTCTATGTATTTTATTCAGGTCATATTACCTATCCCGATTAGGACGCCAATTGGAAAATATTTTGAATCCACGATCAAAGGTAAATCGTACAATTTAAATAGCCTGAGATTGTAATTAATTAATGCTGATTTATTGTGATTAATTGGAGATTAGTTCATTTAATAAATATAGACAGGATTTTTCCTAAGTAAGCAATATAATACAGTTTAAATAGCATAACAATATATATATATATATATATATATATATATATATATATATATATATATATATATATATATATATATCTACGGCATAAAGTGGACTCCTCCCATGTTAAAATTCAGGTTCAAGTGAGCTCCGTGGTCAAGTGGCCACCGATATACGGAGCTCACTTGACCATTCCATAATATTGGCTCTGTCGATTCGTCAACATGTATAGTTTCACAATTTTTAAAAATTATGTGGAGCCCCTAAGTACCCCTGTATCATGAATGTATATCGCTTAGTTCACGTGTATATATTATAGGGGTCGTTCAGATCTTGTTCCGTGTATATTGGAACCATAAGTATATCGGTTTAAGTAAGCTCTGATAGTTTAGCAACTATGGGATTAAACCGTTTATTTCCAGCGTATATTCTAAACGGTTCATATAGACTCCTTACTTTTGTTATCATTCATACGCATTACAGTATGTAACAGATATGTGTACTACCAAATACCTGTTTTTGGTAGTTACGTGCTTTTCTAAAAATAGATTTATAGATACAAAAGGATTTCATTACCAAGTTGGATATGTTTTTTCATATGCGAAAATTTCCTAATGTATTTTGTTAACGTGAGTATGTCTTTATACGTTATATTTAAGAATCCGGTTAATAAGAACTTCTTTTATTTCATCCATTGTTTCATGATATCTTATATACAGCTTTTTTATTATTTTATTTCTTCTATTTTATTATTTTATTTTTTTATCTGTGTACTACATATAATTCTGGATAGAAGGTTATCTCAAAATAAATATTTAAGTGCTAAAATAGATATTTTTTTGTTAAAATGGGTAGTAGTGCACAAAAAAGGGAAAAATGATTAATTTATCTAACATGAATTATACCACTTCACCAATATTACATATTTATGAATGTTTTATCTCCTATTTAGGGGTAATATGTAATCAATATAAGTGGAGTTAGTGTCAAATTTGCAATGATCTTTATAAGTAATAGCTTACTGACTGTACTTTACATGTTCAGTTCACATAAATAAATCTTGTCCCTTCAAAAAAGAGCCATTTGAATGGTAAAGTTAACTAAGAAAGTGTGATAAGTCTTTTACCATCCCACATGCACACAAGTTAACCGGTGTTTGCAGGCAAGAGTCCTCCTGGCAGATTTAAGGAAGATAACTACCATAAGGAAGTTCCTTTTGAGGGTTCAGATGGCGAGAAGCAGCTTATTTTTTTTTTGTATATCTTGCAGATGTGTTGATCTAGCCAGTTTTTCCTCGATTCTAGTCATAAAATGGGTTGTTATTCGTGGAGTGAATGTTACGAATCTAGACTTTGTTTCTTTTGTTCTCTAGCTACTTATCTTCGGATATTAGGTGGATTGATAGCTACGATATTGTAGAGCTTATGTATGGATGTGAGTCTTAATATTCGCTGAATTTGGCTGACTAATTTATAACTAAATCTACGTGTTAAGTATGTGTTGGTGTCACTTATACTATCAAGGTATATTCGGCAGCAGAATCATAGAGTTCAAGCGTCTACGTTTTAATGGTGGAAGGATGTGCTTCCCATTTTTAGCTGACAAGTTTGCAGAGAATATTATTTTTCTGGTTCTAGTTTGGCATTTGATTTTAAACAAAGTACTGTGAATGACAAAGTGTGATAGAAACTATCTTCAAGGTATTTATAGCAAGTCCAGAGTTTAAGGATTTCATGACACTATTGGTTCAGGTATATATTCAGAATTGTGAAAGTGTCTCTGTTAGGGACATTGAAGGAGCACACCTGACTTTTTTCGGAGTTTGGCTTAAAACTGATTCATAATCTATTTTTGTTGTATTTAAGGTATGATTTAGATTGTTCTCCACTTCACCAACAAAAGTTTTTGGCTGTGCAACAATAGATAATGTATCGTCTACATAATAAAAGTCCTAGTATTTACTGGTATGGGTTGTGTAAATGTTATACAGAGTAGGTGCAATAACTATAGTCTCTTGGCGAAAAGTAAATGAGTTTGTAGTATCGGTTACAACTCATACATATTGATAATGAGGAAATAAACATGTTAAAATAGGTGTAGAAAATTTTACCTACATATATCGGCACCATTGTTCAGGAGATGGGTTTATCCCAGAGATCAAAGGTTACATACTTTTACAGGCGTATTCCAGGTTCTATTTATATATTTTTATTACTAAAAAAGTGTATTTATAATATAGGCCTTAAGATATCTTTAGATTCTATGAATTATGAATCTATAGAAATTAGCAAATTAAAAAATACAGACATAATTCTGAATGACCAACTTGAGACAAACAGTTATCCCCTCCTCAACTTATTCAGTTACAAAATATGACGTGTAAACGCATACCTGTTCAATTGTTAGATAAAATGAATTTCCATCAAGTAACGGTCGAATCTATCACTTACTAAAAGAGTAGGTACGAAAAGACCTGCTTATGCTTTAGAGTATGGGTACTTTAGTACAAAGTACCTTGATTTTGTCAATTGCTTTGTCACTTTCTCAACGATGGGTCTCCCTTTTGCTCATCAATAATGTTCCCGCTCGATATAGTTATTCTAAGATATTTAGATTTCACTATATGCTCTACATTTGGTTTTATCTCCTATTAATTTACAACTATGACGAAATCTTTATAATATATCTGATGCATTGATATTAAAGTGGAGTAGAATACTTGGTAGATAATATTTATTTGTTTTGAGTATACTTATTTTACAACCTAGTACATAAAAAATAAATACTTGTGTGCTCAGTGCTTTCTAAGTCTGTAAAACATAAACATGCTTCCATATTAGATTATACATTTATTAAGAATGTCCACTCTGTGAATTGAAAATTTTATCTTAAAATATGACTGTGTCCCACAATCTTTCACAAAAGTTATTCTTTTCTGAAATTTTCTGAATAAGGTTCAACAGGTTTTTATATTTTGTTTTACGTTTTAATCTTTAAATCGGAGTTCATTTTTTGAAAAACTATAAACACGTGATAACAAATTGCTATATGAACGGCGTTATGCATCACTAGACCCAGCCCCAATTTCTTAAATTGTGGATTGTGGCGCTTTCTGGTGGAAAGGAGGAACAACAGGATAACATCAGATGTAGACCAAACCAAAGAAATTAGGACACGCATTGAAATAGCACGTGCATTATTTTTTAAACTTAAAAAGTTTCTTTGTTTTCGGGATATAAGGTTAGAACTACGCCTGAGAATGCTTCGATGTTACGTGTTCTCTACTTTTCTTTATGGCTTGGAAGCGTGGACACTAAAACAAGTCCATCTGAATAAGTTGGCCCCCTTTGAATTTTGGTGTTACAGAAGAATCCTACGAATATCATGGATTCAAAGAATGTCAAACGTAGAAGTAACTAGAATGATAGGAAATGGGGCGGAAATATTATTAACTATCAAAAGACGAAAACTTGAGTACCTAGGACATGTGATGAGACGGCAAAAATACGCATTATTACAACTTATTATGCAAGGCAAAATCCGAGGAAAGCGAAATGTGGGAAGACGAAGAATATTCTGGCTTAAAAACTTAAGGAAATGGTTTGAATACAGTAGTGCAGAACTTTTTAGAGCGGCAGTCAACAGAGTCCGTATAGCCATGATGATTTCCAACCTTCGATAGAAGATGGAACTTAAAGAAGAAGGTAGAAAAAAGCATAAACTATCTACGTAATAAATTCCATTAACCTTTTAGTAACGGATAACCAGATATATTTAAAAAGATTAAGTGCCTTTCTTTTTATTTTGGGTTTTGAATTTTGCATAACTAGAGCAAGCGACTCATTTTTGTGTATTAGTTTTGGATCAGTAGACCAAGCGCCTCTTGCGAGCGTTTTAATGATTGTAAATCGAATATTTGGCAACATATGTACATAAACGTTGTTAACAATGGTGACGTTGGCAACTTGTTGAGGCGTTTAGGTTAAGAAGTATTGGCAGTTATTGCTTAATTTTTTCTATAATAGTCACATTACAGAAGAGCTAACACAGAAAGAGAATACCTAACAAAAGACATAACATTAAGTAAAATGTATGAATTGTATATTGAAGAAGCAGAAAATGACCTTGTTAAATTTTCGTTTTACAAAAAAAAGTTTTTAACACGATTTAATCTTCAAAGAAAAAAGTTGAAAAAAGTTACTTGTAGTAGATGTAATTGTTTCGAATTAGAAATTAAAAATTGCACAGATAACGAACAATTAAGCGTTAAAAAAAGAAAAAATGTGCACTTAGAAGGAAGAAAGCTAGACACGAAGATAAGCAACGATCAACCAGAAGTGGAAACCTTTTGTTTTGATTTAAAGAAAACTCTTCCCCTTTCGAGAATTCTAATAAATATTGTATATTATAAGTGTCAATTATGTATTTACAATCTTGGTATCCATACCGCCAAGGATAACAAAGGTCATTGTTATATTTGGATAGAAGGTGAAGCTGGTCGGGGAGCCCAGGACGTAGGCATTTGTCTTAAGAAACATAAGAAACACATTGAAGAAAATGTTACTTCTGCAAAACATGTAATTTTGTGGTCAGACTCTTGTGGCGGCCAAAACCGCAACATTAAAATAGTTTTGATTCCGAAAACGATTTTGGAAACTCATCCTACCATTGAAAAAATTACATTACGCTATTTCTTTCCTAGTCATAGCTTTTACCCAATGGTAGTGATTTTGGAGATTTTGAAAATGCCCTAAAATTTCAACATTGTTTATATACCGTTGATGATTACCTAAACGTGATGAAAAAATTCCGTAAAAAGAACCCACTAGTAGTTCACAGAATGAAAAAAGAAGAATTCGTCAAGCTAAGAAGAAATACAAGCGAATCAACAGAAGAGACCAATTTAATAGATCTTGATGAAATATTAAAGTTAAAAACTACAATTTCGTAAATATAACACTTTAAATATCTTAGATAAATAATCACGGTTAATAATAATTCCACTAAAGAAATACAGATCATAATTTAAACTTTACCTATTTTAATACATAGATGCGAATCATGGACAATGACTAAAACAGATAAGGAAGAACTACGAATATTTGAAAGGAAAATAATAGGAAAATTGTTTTAAACTCATTATCATATCGCTACTAATCCGTATAGAAGAAGAACACATACTTAATAAAGAAAGCTCTTATAACGATATTGTTTAGGAAAATAAATTGCTTAAGGTAGATCATACACATGCATAGACGCCAAGATGTCAAACTTGTAAAACTGGTATGGAAGGAAGTTAGCACAGAAGAATGCCACTTGTGCGTCTCAGTATGCAATGAAGAGAAAACATCCAATCATATCTCAAAAAATTAACATCGTGAAGGTTCTTCTCTAAACCCCATAACAAATGGCTAATCTTTTACTTTTCATTAAAAATTTAAATTTTAATAAGCCACGTAAATAACGTTTTAAAAATTTATGTCAATATTTCGGAAGTACCTTTCCTGGGATAATTTTTTTTAAACCTGGTTTATTTGATTACATGTAATTGATTTGATAGTCCCCAACAGATGAGTATTGACTATAGATAGGATAGCAGGTAGTTGATTGGTGATTCCTAAATCTGACCTCATGTTACCTTCCCCCTTCATTTGCGGAAGTCCTAAGGGCATTTTTTCTCTTGGGGCATCCTCCCAATTTAACTTGGCAATGTAGTTATTATAGAGCCTTTGGATATAGCCAGCTCAACTTTAGCATTGAGATTAAGCTTCTTGTACGACGTTGATGTCTTTATATATGTGTTTGACCTTGGCATTAGTTCCGTTCGGTATTGGTTAGTACGCGGACCTTTGTAAGCAGGAAAATACTTCTGATGGCTTTTCTAGCAATCCTGATCTAATTAATACCTGAGTTTTACGTACATTGTTTTGTCAGCGTTCTGGCCACATAACATCAGTTAGCTACCTAAATATACCCTTTTATTTCTTATGTTACAACGTTATCTACGATATCTAAAATGTTGCAATCCTTTAAAATTATATGGGTCTATTGTTACGTTATGCCCTACTCTGCGTCATCTCTTTTTTTTTTCTACGCTTATATCATTATTTTATAGCATTCTAATATTTAATTTATGGATTAAATCCGGATAGCAAATTGATATTCTTCACTTTCTCGGAAAAATAATATTCTAACACACAAAATCCTATTAAATTGCCAAAACCTTCTTTGCATATTCTATTCACTCATGAGGGGCAGCAGCAATATCAGTACCATAATAAGGCGTATAGTACTGGACTGGCTAATCGTTGGATAATGGGAAGCATGAGTTTTAATGTTTTCGGGACTGCCATCAGTTAGCGGAGATCAGAGATATCAGTATATCAGTACCAAGTTAATGCATATAGTAATTGTTGCTTGAACTTTATTATTCTTAAACAACACTATATTTTCTAGTAAAATCATCATGACTTTACAGTAAGACAAATTTTTGAACGTTGGTTATGGAAACATCATGTACATACCACCAGGTTCCCTATAGAGATAAATTCAGAGATAAAAATATGCACCAAGAAACTCTGTTTTATTCAACAGTCGAATAAACTACAGATTCTTGATTCAAATAGTCAAAAAATCAATAAACAGCCTAGTAAAATAGAAATAACGCCTATTTAAGATGTAATCCATTAACGGGCCAAGGTACAAAGCACTCCTGGCATATGCTAATGATATGGATCTCATAAGAAACTCTCTCCGGTCCGCAAACATCTTTAACAAAGTGCACGAAAAATGTTTTACTTAAAATCAACGAAATGAAAACCGAATACAAGCGAATCAACAGAAGAGACCAATTTAATAAATTTAGAAAAAACATTAAAGTCAACAACTACAATTTCGAAAGTATGGAACACTTTAAATTTGCTGTGGCAAAATCATAATACTTGGGTTACATTGATATTTATGTTGCAGTCAGCTGTAAAAGTCATTGCCTTTTTTCATGTCGTATCCAATTTTAGCATATCACATTTTGAGTGAAATTGATCCTAAATGCGTCTAATATATTAAGTTTTTAAAACAGCTGTGTTTTTATGCTCATTCGTTTACCTTTTGTAAAACAGTCTGTGTAAATATAAGGGATTTATATAATCTGGTTTCATAATTATAGAAGGCATTAAGTGAAAATGGAATCAAAAAACAAGACGGATAGAAAAAATAACATACAATACAGAACCAACTGGTTCAAAAAACTAGCTGAAGAAAACACAATGACGGCAGAAACATTCCGAGAAACAAAACAGGCACAGAACAGGGACATGAGCAGATCTAAAGATAATAACACAAACGGAAATAAAAACAAATTGAAGTACAACTTAAACACAGAAAAAAACAAAACAATTTGGAAAATGGCATCATGGAATGTGAGAGGTATAAATGGGAAGGAAATAGAACTGGGGGAAGAAATTAGAGATAAGAACATTCAAATAGTAGCTATAACAGAGACAAAGAACAAAGGAAAAGGATCAATAATATTAGAAAACGGAATGTTACTAATATACAGTGGAGTGGGAGAAACGAAGAGAGCTCAGGCAGGAGTAGCGTGCATGATAAAGAAGGAGAGTATCAACAAAATAAAAAATTGGATATATTACAACGAACGTATACTAAGAGTAGACATAGATATGGATACAGAGGAAACCAATACAAACCTAATCATATGTTATGGACCAGATGAAGACGCAACAAAAAACGAAAAGAATGAATTCTGGGACAAATTACAAGAAGTGATAAATGATTGTACAGAGAAAATTGTTATCACAGGAGACGTGAACAGCAGAGTGGGGAAAGAAACAGAAAAATGGAACAATGTCATGGGGAGGACAAACTAAACAAAAATGGAAAATTACTACTCGAATTCTGTCTAGACAATAACCTGGTGATTATGAACATACACTTCCAACATAAAAGGATACACAAGATCACAAGAGAAGTCAAATCAAGAGACGAACAATCAATTATAGACTATACTATAGTGCAAAAAACAAAGAAGAACTGGATAAGAGACGTAAGGGTAAAAAGGAGTTATGAAATTGGTAGTGACCACTATCTACTAGAAACCACATTCAAAAGCAAAAGAAAAGAAATTAAAAGAAATGAGAACATAAACAGAAAACATAAAGAAATAATAAAAATTTATAAACTAAGGGAAGAAACAACGAGAATAAGATACTCAGAAGGACTAGAGAAAGAGATGGACAATGAACATGAAATAACAGAAACAATAGAAGAAGAATGGGGAAAATTTAAAAATGCGATGATAAAAACAGCTAAATCAATATGTGGAACCACAAGAAATAACAACAGAGGGACACGAACATCTTGGTGGAACGATGAAGTGAAAAGAGAAATAAAAGAAAAGAAGAAATTATGGAAAGAATACATCCAAGACAAAACACAACAAAAATCTGAAAATTATAAGAGACAAAGAACAAAAGTTAAAGAGATGGTTAAGAAAGAGAAAAAGAAAAGTTGGGAAAAATTCGGGGAAAAAATGGAAGAAAACAGCAAAGAAAACGTAAAATTATTTTACAGAACACTGAAAAACCTAAGAAGCAACAAAGAAACGAAACTGAAACAAATAATGAACAAGGAAGGAACAATAATAAACGACGATAAGACAATAATGGAAAGATGGAGGGAACATTTTCAGCTGATACTGAATGGAAATCAAGCGAATACAATGGAGAAGGAAAGCCACAACAGGAGAGTATCCATGAGAAACACGGAAAATCCAGAAACTATAGAAAAAGAACAACTGGAAGAAGCAATAAGAAAGATAAAGATTGGAAAAGCACCAAAAAGCGATGAAGTAGCACCAGAAATGATGAAATATATAGGAGTAAAAGCAAAAGAAAAATTGTTATACATATATAACCTAATATGGAAGAGAAAAGTAATACCCAGAGAATGGACAAATGCAGTAATTATACCTATATACAAGAAAGGAAACACAAGAGACTGTAGGAACTATAGAGGTATATCACTACTATGTGTAGCAGCAAAAGTATACGAAACCATAATAGAAAGGAAAATTAGAAAAGAAATAGAACATAAATTAGAGGGTGTACAAAGTGGATTCAGGAAAGGACACAACACACAAGACGATATATTCACCATGCAACAAGTAATAGAAAAAGCCTTAAAGAAAAATAAAGAAATACATCTGAGCTTTATAGACATGGAAAAAGCATTCGACTCAGTCAAAAGAAAAGATATATGGGAAAGCCTTAAGAAGAAACAAGTAAGTGAAGAACTGATAGAAGCAACAAAGAGTATATACATGAAAACAACAAATACAGTAAGAATGTTAAATATACAGTCAGAACCATTTGAAACAACCCAAGGAGTTAGACAAGGGGGAAGTCTCAGCCCAGTACTATTTATAAATGTAATAGATGAGATAGTGAAAGAATGTAAGAAAACATTCAAGAAATACTGCATCGGGAACAAAATGCAAATGATAAATGCTGAGATGTGTATATTTGCAGACGACATAGTATTAATTGCGGAAACTGCAGAAAAACTGAAATACAACTTAGAGAAATGGAACCTAGAAGCAAGCAAATACAACTTAAACGTAAACAAAGAGAAGACTCAAATAATGAAAATATTAAGGAAACAAGGGACTGAAGATCAAATAGAAGTAATGATAGACCAACAAAAAATAATACAGACAAATTCATACAAATACTTAGGAACAGTAATCAACAACAAAGGAGACATCGAGGATGATCTTAACAACAGAATGGAAAACACAGGAAAGCTATTCCAAGCACTAAATAGAGGATTCCTTAATAACAAAGTAATATCAACAAAGACCAAGATGACAATATACAAAACAATATATAGACCTACAGTGACATATGGAGCAGAAAATTGGATATTAAACAAAAGACATCAGAGCAGAATTCAGGCAGCAGAGATGAAATACCTCAGAAGAACGATAGGAGTAAAAAGAACTGATAGAATGAGAAATGAAGAAATAAGAGAAAGACTCAAAATCAAACCGATACTCGAGTCAATCAAAGAGAAAAAATTGGCATGGTTCGGACATCTAACCCAGATGGACAATAATAGACAAGTAAAAAGAGTGTGGGACGCCAAACCAATAGGGAAGAACAGAAGAGGAAGACCCATTAAAGAATGGAACAGTGACATCTCGCAGATACTGCAGAGTAAGGGTAAGACTTGGCAGGAAGCAACACAGATGGCATCCAATAGGAAGGAATGGAGAAAGTTCGTTAAGAGCTAGGACACCTCAGAAGACTGTCAAATATTGTAATTTAATAAATTGTATTGTAAACGGCCCAACACCGAAAGGTACAAATGGGTTCTACTGATTAAGTAAAGTAAAGTATATAATCTTTTAATTTCGTAATGTTTTCGTTTTATAATTATAGTTCTCTTGCTTTTATTTTCTATGGTAATACTCATATGCATACCCAATTCAAAAGTGAGAAAACAAGCGAGTTCTCTTCTCATTCCTATTGAAAATACAGCCAGGTGAATGACGTTTTTAAAATTTATGTCAATATTTCTGAAGTGCCTTTCCTTGGATAATTTTTTTTAAGCCTAGTTCGTTTGATTACATGTAATTGATTTGATAGTCCACAACAGATAAGTCTTGATTGTAGGTAGGATAGCAGGTGTTGATAAATATAATGGGTCGGTAGATAGTCTCATTGTTTCTAAATCTGACCATATGTTACCTCCTCCTTCATTTGTGGAAGTCTTAAAGGCATTTTTTCTCTTGGGACATCCTCCCAATTTAACTTGGAAATGCAGTTATTATAAGGTCTTTGGATAAAGCCAGCGCAACTTTAGCATTGAGATTTAGTTTCTTGTACGACGTTGCTATCTTTATATATGTGTTTGACATTGGAATTAGCTCTGTTCGGTATTGGTTAGTACTCGGACCTCTGTAAGTCGGAAAATACCTCTGATGGGTTTTCTAGCAATCCTGGTCTAATTAATACGTTCTCGTCACGTATCCACACATCAGCACTGGTTTGATCACTATTTTATATATCCTGATTTTAGAGATTCAAATTAGACTTCTGGATTTAAAAGAGGGTTATATATACATCAGTTAGGTACCTAAATATTCCCTTTTATTTTTTATGTAACAACATTACCTACGGCATCTAAGACGCTGCAATCTTTCAAAATTATATGGCTTTATTGTTCCGTTATGCCCTACTCTCGATCCTGTCTTTTGTATGTTAAAGAACATTTATTTGATTTTCTCATTAGTGACTATTAGACCGCTTTTTTTGCTGCTACTAGCATTATTTTAGAGCATTCTATTATTTAATTTATGGATTAAATCCGGATAGCAAATTAATATTCTTCACTTTCTCGGAAAAATAATATTCTAACACACAAAATCCTATTAAATTGTCAAAACCTTCCTTGCATATTCTATTCACTTATGAGGAGCAGCAGCAATATCAGTACCATAATAAGGCGTATAGTTCTGGACTGGCTAATTGTTGGATAATGAGAAGCATGAGTGTAGCAGTTTTAATGTTTTCGGGACTGCTACCTGGTATCGGGGAGCAGAATTATCATTACCGAGTTAATGCATATAGAAATTGTTGCTTGAACTTTATTATTATTAAACAACACTATATTTCCTAGTAAAATAATCATAAATTTACAGTAAGAAAAATTTTTGAACGTTGGTTATGAAAACATCATGTACATACCACCGGGTTCACTATGTCCATATCCAGCAAAATCTTTGTAATAATGATACGGGAAACCAAAGATGAGAATATGCTCCAAGAAACTCTATGTTATAAAACAGTCGAATAAAATACAGATTCTCTATTCCAATAGTCAAAAAATTAATGAACAGCTTACTAAAATAGAAATAACGCCTATTTAAGATGTAATCCATTAACGGCCCAAGGGACAAAGCACTCCTAGCATATGCTAATGATATAGAGCTCATAACTCTAATGAGAAACTCTTCCGTCCACAAACTTCAATAAAGTGAAGAGAGCACGAAAAATGTTTCACTTAAAATCAACGAAATGAAAACCAAATACAAGCGAATCAACAGAAGACCATTTCAATAAATTTAGAAAAAACATTAAAGACAACAACTACAATTTCGAAAGTATGGAACACTTTAAATATCTTAGATCACTAATCACGGTTAATAATAATGCCACTTAAGAAATACAGAGCATAATTTAAACTTCAGACCTATTTTAATACATGGATGTGAGCCATGGAGAATATCTAAAACAAATAAGGAAGCACTCCGAATATTTGAAAGGAAAATAATCAGAAATTTTTTTTATCCCCATTATTATAATTACTATTTAAATGGGAATAAGCCACAATTAGAGGTTAAAGTTAGTTTATTGATGTTTCAATTTCCACTTCGGAAATCATTCTCACTAATGTTTGTATTTTGAGAACGATTTCCGAAGTGGAAATTGAAACGTCAATAAACTAACTTTAACCTTTAATTGTGGCTTATTCCCATTTAAATAGTAATTGCTTTAAAATGCCACAAGAAAATATCTTCAGAACTCATTATCATATCGCTACAAATCCGTATAGAATAAGAAAACATACTGAATAAAGAAAGCTCGCATAACGATATTGTTCAGGAAAATAAATCCCTTAAGGTATGTCGGACACGTGCATAGACGCCAAGATATCAAACTTGTAGAACTGGTGTGGAAGGAAGTTAGCACAGAAGAATGCCACTTGGGCATGTCAGTATACAATGGAGAGAAAACATCCAATCATATCTCAAAAAATGAACATTTCATTTGATTGCAGATTCGTGGAAAATCGATCAACTTGGAGATAAGTTGTAGTCAGCGAAGACCTACCCAGTGTTGTAGCGTTACGTATTGATAATGATAAAAAGAAAGGAGAAAGAGTGACAAAAAGCAACAAAAATGGACTATGGAGCAAAGCTGCTTCAAAATCTTTGATTGGAGAGGATTTAAATGAAAGTATAAGAAATACAATGGATGATTGATGAATTCGAGAAACTTGAGACTTGAGAAAGGCACTCTCCGAAACAGCTGAAGTGATAAGATAGAATTAATTTTGTGGAAGTCTTGCTGTTTTATTGTTAAACAAAATGGAATTAACATATGGCATTATATACGCTAAAATAACTAGACAACTTATATGATACGGACATATAAGGAGAAAGTTTAATGATACAATAATCTACCCAATATTTGTAATGAGTAAAAACGATATGAATAAACAAAATAAAGAAAACCATGGCAAAAGGCAAAAAGAGTAATGATTTAAAAATGAGAGAGGTATCCTGTGTACAACATGTGCTTAATTAGGAACGAATGGAGATGAAGATCAGAAGACCACAAAGAACGTTTTAAATTGATAAATGTATACAATTTTTAAGAATGTATATTTATAGGTCATTATTAGAGCCAACGTGCTAATTTTATGTAAAATAACACTTTTCAAGGTAGATCGATTACAGCACGGTGGAATCAAATACACCCAAAGCTAAAAACTATCGATGTTTATATGAAAGATGAAACCTTATGGCACATGACCGTGCAATCTTTACACCTACACATTATCACATAATTGTGAACGGTATATTGTATCTAATTATAGTACATCCACTAATAATTTTCCAATATAAACATGTCTTATTCTGGTATTAAAGAGACCGCCTTTCAAATCAAGGTTGTCAGATATATTTCCTAAAATTCCTAAGGTTATATTTAAAAAATATTCTCTATTCTCTATTCGTTATTATTCAATTGCTAGTCAACGAACGACACTCTTAAAAAATGATATGAACATATTCCCAAAAAATATATCTATAAATTAATTAACTAGGTACTAATATTTCCATGGACTCTTCACTAATAAATTAAAGCAACCGTGAACGTTTATATATTACTCATGCTCTAAGTAATTTTCGAATATCGGCAACATTGTCGTCTGGAGAGAATTTGGACCTTCGATCTATCTTGACGTTGCCATGTTGGTGAATTTAGCGGTAATACTCTTATAGATATAATGATCGACTTTTAAGAAATCAGACAACTTTTAAGAATCCAAATTCTCAAAAACGGTTACAAGAATTGTATTATTTTTTTTCCAAATTTCATTGATTTTATACCTTACCTGGAAACATGAAAAATTGCAGATATATTAATATGTTATATTAAAGTTACATTTAGTAATTTTAAACTCATGCATTATGACAACAGCGAAGCGCAAAGCGATAAATCGTAATGAACACCTGTGTGTCTGGCTATGTGACACCCTAAAATATTCCTTTTTGCAACCAGATATCACAGGCGGAGGTTTATAAGGTAAGTAATATTATATTTTTCTAGAATGGCATTTTGGAGACCGTTTGAAACGAATGATCAAGATGCATCAACTTCTGTGATATCAATAAATAATGACAATTATTTTAATGACAGCACGGAATTAAAAAATAAAGATTTGCACGTACAATCCCAAAGAATAGTTTTAAATATGTATGAGTGTTTGAAAAAAGAAAATATTGGGATGGCTGATAATGCAATTGTTTCGAGAATTCATATATTAACAAAAATCGGGTATAAGACGATATATACAATTATTAAATTAGGCACTGTTACAGATCATTCCTTAAAACGAAAGCGACCAAATAAAAAATTGGGTAGGATTGACACTGCCGCAAAAGACGTTATTCAGCGAACAGTTTACAATTTTTACAAAGAAAATAGAGTGCCTACTTTAGAACTTATTCGTGAAAAATTGAGAGATTTCCCTGAATATAATTATACATCTTTGGAAACACTGCGCGAGATTTTGATAAGTTGTGGATTTAAATATAAGAAATTAGATAATCGAATGGTAATAATGGAATCTCGGCGTATTGTTGAACTTCGACGAGAATATTTGAGTAAAATAAAACAGTATCGTAATTCAAACAGAAACATAATCTATTTAGACGAAACCTGGTTCGATACGCATGATGTTGTCAAGTACGGCTGGGTTGACAACACAAACAAGTGTGCGTTAAATACACCGTGTTCACGAGAAAAACGTGTTATTATTCTTCATGCCGGAAGCAAAGATGGTTTTGTATCTAATGCATTGCTATTGTCGGCCAAAAATATAACAAAGTCTTCTGCCGATTATCACGAAGATATGACAGCCGATTTATTTGAAAAGTGGTTTGTTGAACAACTCTTGCCCAATATTCCGCCGAATTCAGTGATTGTTATGGATAATGCGTCGTATCATTCCCGCATATTAAATAAAATACCTAAAAATAACACGAAAAAGGACGAAATTTTAAAATTTATGCAACTCAAAAACATCACTGTTCCTAAAAAGATTCCAGTAAAGAAAGAATTAATTAGAATGATCAAAAGTCGGAATTTTAAAAACGAATACGTTATTGACACCATTTGCAGCAGGCACGGCCATACTCTTTTGCGATTACCCCCATACTATTGCATTTTTAATCCAATTGAAATGGTTTGGGGTACCGTAGAAAAACGATTGCGAACATATAATCAGTCACCAACATTAAGCGCAGTGGCCATTGAGAATATTCGAGAAGTAATAAGTGGCATTAATAGCGATGTGTGGAAAAATTGCGAAGCTCATGTTTTAAAAATAGAAAACGAATATCCTGTTTTACCGGCAATAGCACCAATAGTTATCCAACCTGGGAACGATTCGACTTCAGAAGACTCTGACGATTCTTTTTAGTCCTTTTAATTAATTTCTTTACAGCTATCGCGATGCATTTTGAACACTAGTATTCATTATTATACAGTGTGTCACATTTAAGATGAAGACACCTCTATATATCAGCTATCAAAATACATACAGATTTAAAATTTTGCACAGTCATACATGTTGATAGTGCACATTTTTTTAAGATAGTGATCTGAAATATTAATTTTAAACGCGGCTTACTGCGAATCCACAAACAGGGTAAATTTTCGATATTTTGCTTCGCGTTAGAGAAATCGGAAAAACTTATTTGGAAAAGTTGTTCCACTTATTGTAACCGCACATACCAAATTTCATGACAAAATTCGCAATTTTAGTTTTTCAGTATTATTTGTAATCTCGATCATAAATCTACAATTGATGCATCTCGGGACAACCAACTGTCCTGAAGATCTTATTTCCAAAGTGTCTTAAATTAATATAATGAAATCCATGAAATTACAGATTTTCATACAAATTTAACATACAAATTATACAATTTTCATATGCACTTTTAAACAAATAAGAAGGCATATTATTTACATCCATCTTTTTATAAATACTATAACTCACTTTTACGGAGGTAATTAACAATTAAAATGTTCTACTAAAACTATCAACTTACGACTTCCAATACTATAAGGCCACTTGAGGTATAATACGTTTTTACTCAATAATAGTTCCTGTATAAGTAAAATTGTTTTTTAATGTGCTCCATTGAAGCACACTAGACATATTCCAGTTTTGCCATCACATTCTTCAGAGTATGTTTTAACTTTTTTAACTTTTCTATCGTCCTTTCTACTAGTCATGCTTCTTCTTAAAATTTTGTTACATCTTGTACACTTTCTTCTCTTTGTATTATCTACATCGCTTTGCCTGAGATGGTATTTTTGGGTGTAACTGTTCGTGAGGGTTACAACATTTCTTTATTTGCAAATGCCTTCGCGAACTCCAGTCTGAACTCAAGGATAGGTTGTCGCTTTTTTACGTTTTCTATTATTTAGCAACTAAGCATTTACTACTGCGGTATTAAATGCGGTATTAAATATTAATTCCACTGCCACTTTCCGGTACCACTTCAGAATTTTGCGTATTGGGCTTTGGTAAGAAGCCACTTAATCACTAAAATCAACACTATTTTTCACCAAGTTATAATCGAGAATAGTTTGTGGTTTTAGTACTTATGTATAATTTTTCTTTTCATCTGATTAAACCAAGATATAACTATTATGTTTAAATGTTGTAAGGATTAAAACTGGTCTTTTGTCGACCCATTTTATTACTTGTAAAATCAATAATGGGGTTAAGTTTCATCGTGAGTAACTGGTTGCAATTTTTTTAATCGAGATTTTGGTTTTACATGTTTTTATAGTAAAACATCTGCACATGAATAATTCGTTTCTTGAACAATGATTTCAATTCATCGACCAATAGTCTAAAATAAGGTTTTATTACGTCGTCCGGAATATTATAAACTGGTTCTTTTTCACAAATATATTGGAAATATGGTTTACATTCTATATTTAGAAAAATCTTTTACTGCAACTCTTGTTCCCATAAGACCGTATGTTATAAATAAATATATTCCTATAAGAATTATCTTGAAAGATGAAAAAAATACAATAAAAAAGTGCAATATTAAGTGTTATTTAAAAAATAATAAGTCATTAACGGGCGTACAGTTAAAAACAAAAGTTTTCAGTGTTCTATTGCTTGATTATTATTATCTGGTATTCTGAAAATGTTGACATTTTTCCTGGTCTGATCTCCCTCAACTAACGTCATCTTTCTTAATTGGTGGGTTGTATTGATCAGGTCTCTTTAAGTGTTTTGTTGCTATCCATAGTGAATGATCTTCTTTAGACAATGTACTAATGTAGTGTTCAAATGTGGCATTGCGTACATCATGTAGCGCTCATCTTAATTGTCTGATTATCTACCTCTTGCTCTTCATTTTTCGACTATTAGTTGTATAATATAATTCGGAGTGTTATTTGTCTTTTCTTGATTTGGAATTGTTAATCGTGTAGCTCCATATGAAATAGTAGGAGATGAAAACGGCAGCATATTCATCCATAAAAAAAAGGAAACGCGATAAAGATATCTGAAACAACTGTTTTATGTTATAAGAGATGAAATAGTCCGAAATTACCAAAACAGGTGAACAGGGCACTATAAAGAGGAAGTAAAATTAGCTATGAAACAGTTTGAATGAGAAAAAGAAGTAAGCTTAGACCAAATACCAGCAGGAATTATTCAACTGAAGAAAAAAATTAAATCGATAACAATATTCACTCCATTTACAGAAAATGCGGTGACCCGCAATTATTTTAAGAACTTCTTTAATAGCCTCCAGTCAACAATTTCCTAACCATGTTTAAAAAACGTACGGAATGCACTGTATATACTAACCCAAGTCGTCAACATACTTGTTGTTGCAGTTATGTATTACGATCAACTTAAAGGTTATGCACGACTCCCCTTGTATAGGTACACAGGCAAGCACATGCGAGAGAAAAAAAATTTGTCATACCGTTACATTATGTCAAATTTTAACGTTGAATATTTTATGGTCCCCTTTGGGTTATAAAACGAATGATCGACTTTTTCTCGCACAGATCCCTGCTATGTAACTTTACAAAGCGAGTTTGCTGGGTATTAAAAAACCGTCTATGGCATCATATAATTTTACGCTAATATTTCACGTTCTGCGACGCATTCCACGTTTGACACATTGTCTTTTTTAGTTTTCTGTCATTCTATTTGTTAAATCCTATCTCATTCTCGTCACAGCGTCAAGGAGCAGTAAATGTGTGTACTGAACGGGAGGCATATGTCTAACAGTGAACGTTGGAGATTTTTCGAGTTTATCATATCTTCTTCTTTGAGTGCTTCTGCTATCGGAGATTGGATATCATTAGGGCGATTCTAATTTTATTTACTGCTGTTTTGAATAATTCGTTAGTGGTACAGCCAAACCACTCTCTTAAATTTCTCATCCAGGACATTCTTCTACGGCCTGGATTTCTGCGTCCTTGGATTTTTCCATGCATTATATTTTGTAGGAATGTGTACTTTTGTCCTCTCATCAGGTGGCCAAACTATTCAAGTTTTCTCTTTTTTATATTCAGTATAACTTCTGGATCGTTATTTATTCTGCGTATTACCTCTTCATTTGTAATTTTAACCACCCAACTTATTTTTAGTATACGGCGGTAGCACCACATCTCAAAGCTTTCAAGATTTTTAACATTCTTCTGTTTAAGAGTTAATGCCTCAACAACCGTAAAGCAAAGTACTGAATACATACTAAGTAGTTAACTAAAAGTGGACGTATGCAAAGAGATGTATGACGTAATCGTATGGTATTCGCTAATAATCCTCTCACGTAATATGCCACACACTTCTGTGCGTTAATTCGTTTACGCAACTAAGCCTCTTTTGACATAACATACACAAATGTCCAAAAGTTTGGAATACGTACAAATAATATATCTACGCCTATGGTGGTTTTAAAACTGTTGTTGATTTTTATTCTAGAGCGTTTTTAAATGAAAATGATAAAAAATTTGAATCGTTTTTGTATGATTTTGGTCACATTCAACTGATTAGCGTATTTACACATTATTTCAGTCTTTGTTTAAATTTAAATTGAGCCGTTTAAAAATGCCTAGAAACGTGATATCTCATTTTGACAGATCTAGAGTAATTGCTTTGTTACAACAGAGTTTTAGTTAAAGTTGTATCGCGAATATTGTTGATGTTACTCAGAGTGCTGTATCAAAAATTAAAAAAAAATCCAAGATACAAATGACGTAAAGGATAGTCCCAGAAGTGGTAGAAGTCGATGTACAACAGCAGCACAAGACTGGCAAATAACATTAATAGCTCGTAGAAATCGTCTGGAATCTACAAGTGGTATATCCAGAGAAATTTCTAGGCTTCAAGGACTGAATATTTTACGGCAAACAACAACACGCAGACTAAATGCGGTAAATTTGTATCGTAGAAGACCACTACGTGTTCCTAAACTAACCTACCAACACAAAATAGTAAGGTTGCAATGGGCTAGAGAAATGGTGCATCATGGTCCTAACTGGAATAACGGGATGTTCTCTGATGAGTCAAAAATTGGCTTGTTATCTGATTCGCGAAGAACACTGGTTTGGAGGGCCCCAGGACGACAAGCCCGACTAGAAACAGCCCAACTGCGTGTCCCATTTGAAGGTGGCAGTATTATGGTTTGGGGTGGTATTATGAGTGGTACACGGATGCCACTGCTGGTTCTGGATAGAAGAGTCACTGGTGCTGTGTACATCTAGGAAGTTTTAAATCCTGTCGTACGTCTATTCCGAGGGGCAGTACGTGAAGAATTTGCGTTTATGCATGACAACGCACCTCCTCATCGAACAGCAGCAGTACAAAATTTTCTGAAAGAAGAAGGAATATCTACATTACAGTGGCCTTCGAATTCCCCCGAGATGAACGTTATTGAAGAAGCGAAACAATCCCCCTATTACACTTCGAGAAGTAAAAGATGCTGCTCGTGAAGAATGGGAGAGAATTTCGCAAGCCCAGCTCGACCAGTTAATCGGCAGCATGCCAAATCGCCTACAAACATGCATACAGGCCAATGGAGGAAATACTAATTATTAGTTTTAATAAAAACTATTTTTTTCTATACTAATTTATTTTTAAATGTAAGTTGTACATTGTAAGTTTTTCACTCCAAGAGAATAAATAATTTTTTTGCATATCATTTATCTGATTTTGAGATTTATTTAGTATTGTTGAAAATTAAAACACAATAATGTTTACCTATTCAGAAGATTTTATATATAAAAATCAATAAAAAGATGAAATATTCCAATATTCCAAACTTTTGGACATATGTGTATATAGGAGCAAAGATATATACCTATAGTCCTTTTAGTGTTGATGTATTTGATTTGTACGTCGTAGTATTCTATTAGTTAAATGGTACCATTTGAGGTACTTTACGTCACGATTGGACTAATAGGATCGAAGATACATAACTAAGGCCCTTTTGCCAAGCTACTCAATTTAATTTTTATATCTCATTGTATTATATTAGTTAAATTCTATCATTTAAGGTACGAAACGTCATGATTGGACTAATAGGACCGCAGATACATAACTAAGGCCCTTTTGACAAGCTGATGTATTTTATTTTTCTATCTTATTGTATTCGATTGGTTAAATCCTATCATTTGAGGTACTGTACGTCACGATTGGGCCACTAAAAACAAAGATACGTAACTAAGGCCCTTTTGACGTGATGCTGTATTTGATTTCTATGTAATTGTATTCTATTGGTTAAGTGCTATCATTTGAGGTATCGTACATCACGATTGGACTAATAGGACCGAAGATACATAACTAAGGCCATTTTGACATGCTACTCCATTAAATTTTTATACCTCATTGTATTTTATTTGTCAAATCCTTTCATTTGAGGTACTGCACGTCATGATTGGACTAATAGAACTAAAGATACACAACTAAGGCCCTTTTGACATTGTTCTGCATTTGATTTTTCTATCCCATTGTATTATTTATGTTAAATCCTATGATTAGAGGTACTATACGTCACGATTGGACTAATAGGACCGAAGATACGTGACTACGGCCCTTTGGACATGTTGCTGTATTTAATTTTTTTATTTCATTGTTTTTAATTGGTTAAATCCTGTCATTTGAGATACTGTACGTCACGATTGGACTTATAGAAACGAAGATATATAATTAAGGCCTTTTTGACATGCTGCTATATTTGATTTTTCTGTCTTATTGTATTTTATTGGTTAAATCCTATCATTTGAGGTGCTGTACGTCGCGACTGGACGAATTGGAGCGAAGATACAATAGGTAGTTGCAATATATCATAACCCGTTACTTTTAACCAAACATGATGCCAGAATGATTTGTAGATGAAAAAAATATATATATATTCTTAAATTTACTATGTCGTCGTGGGTAATATTATATTCAACAACGATGCCAAATTTCTGATGCTAAAATGATTGATAATGAAAGTGGGATATACATTTTCATGTATATAATGGCAGCGAGTAAACGGTAAAACCCTGAACTAAATATATATAATATTTTCACTGTACCATCATTTTAGACTCAAACATTTTCTGGAATAAACTTATATAACTCAGTAAGGGATAAAAAGAGAAAGCGGATATTTTAAAATACCAACACGGTATCAAGACTCTAATCAATGAGATGGTTAAAATTCTTGTAACAAGTACGGGAAAACAGTTATTAAGGTCTTGTAAAGTAGCGTCGATATACAGATGCTACTTTGCAAGACGATGCTGAATTGATGGTAAAAGCATAATGTATCGATGCGAAAATGATAGTAGGATGTATATATATATATATATATATATATATATATATATATATATATATATATATACATATATATATATATATATATATATATATATATATATATATATATATATATATATATATATATATATTAATCATCTTAAATGCGACACACTGTATAAAGTCAGAACAAAAAACAAAAAAAATATAAAAACAAAAAAGAAAAAAAAATAATAAAAACAAAATGAAAAAAAAACTAACTTTATATTCTTACTAACATACCCAACCCTTTCCTTTCCTGGCAAGGAAGGCTCATACCTCCTCGTGGTCCTTCCCGTGGTCCTTCCTGGACAGACAATATTTTGAGATTTTCTGTCCTTGCTGGATAGACAATCTTTTAAAATTTTCTGACAGAATGAGCCATTATTTACAGATAATTGTAAAAAAATATTCTGGTTTATGTAAAAACTAAATAATAATTCCAATATTTTTATAAATCACTAAAATTAACAAGCTTTAATTTGAAAGAATTAATTTGTTATTTATTCGATACTCGATGTTGTGAGCCCGCTCCCATTTAAAAAAAACTTATTCTGTCCTTTGAAGAGTCCTATTTAAAAATGCCCCGTTTAAACAAATCGAAGGTTGAAGGGTGCCGGACATTTATGCCGGAAACAATTCAAATTTAAAAGATCACCTTTTTCTGCTACGGAAAATATTGCCCCGATTTCTCACCAAAATCAATGTTGAGACTTTAGTTTAGATACTCTTGAATCTCAAAAATACTCATTTACATATTTTTCAAGCCTCGAAAATGCATATTAGGTATCGTATTTTTCGGATTTTAAATCGCCTATATCTCCAAAACTATTAACTTTTGAGAAAAATGACATAGATCTTATTTAGAGTCACCCAAAAACCTAAAAAATATTTCTTGGAGCACAAAAGGTGATATTTTGAATTTGTTTAAAAAATTGTTTAAACAATTTCTGCCCAAAAATTGAGAAATTTTCCTGAATATAATTATGTAAAAATTAATAAAAATTATATAATTTTTCTTGAAATATGCGTTTGATGAACTGATCCCTTTTCTTAATTTCCACGCCAATGGTCGGCATTGGCATCAAAGAATCTCAAAAGCCGACGCTTGGCAAATTGACATTGGAAAAAGTATACTAAGAAGTTTGTTATTTTAATCTAAGAATAAGTTTAATAGTTTACGGGAGATTTAATGTATTTAAAATTTTACAGGATCCGGTATCGTAATAAGAAGTCAAATTTTACTACAACTCCATTGAAACATGTTAAATTTTACTTTGGATATTCTTTTTGTGAATATAATAAGTAAAAATACAGTAAGTTTCATCTTCTTATTGTGCCGTATTCTAATTAAGGTTGGCGATTACTTCTTTAAACGCTTTCCATAAATTATTATAGTTTAAATTTAACTACTTTATGAAACAAACATGGCACATCATAAATTGCAGGAATTGAAAAATTACAAAGATCTCATGTTTACAGAGTTTCTTTTAATTTTATGTAGTTTATTATAATCCTACCGAAGGGCTTCTACTTTCTTAAACTGTTACACGACTACTCTACTCGATGTTAATACATTTAGAGACTAAATGTTTATGTGCATATACATTTTCACAACAAATTATAATAAATAAAACGAAAACTAGCCATTTCCAAGTTGATAATAAATACTTTTTTAAGTTTTAAAATAATTAAAGCAAGTAATATAAATAACCACCATAAAATATTTAACTACAATACCCAAGTACCTATTTGTGAAATTTCTCGATGACTAAATTGATTGATATTTAAATAAATTCCAAGTTCCAAAACATACCTGCTGTAAAATTTGAAAATCTACGACTAATCAAATTATTGGCAACATCGGAAGAGTTTAGTTGTGTACGCGAAAAAAAAAAAAATACGGATCCCAAAAGTGTTTTAACCTATTACGGAGTCCATTTAATCAGACGTGCTGGTCGGAGTCCACATAAAGCGCTACCCAGATAATAATATACACGGTGTATATTCTTAGTATAATACCGTTTTAGTACGGAGCCCTCATTAACCGCTAGATCTATATATATATATATATATATATATATATATATATATATATATATATATATATATATATATATATATATATACATCCCGCTATCCTTTAGAACTCTTTTCACGTTGCAGTAATTTAGCATCACCAAGAATTGCTATCATTTTCTATTTATAAATTGTGTATGTTCGTTTAGGGTACCTTTGTAGGCTTGGCACTGTTGTCGGTTTTTTAATATTCCGATTTTTTTTATAGATTTAATTTTTACATCAAACCTACGTTTTAACATCGAGCGGTAAAATCACTGTATTTGGCATCATTTTAGAGCCAGTAGATGTTGCCGGTATTAATCCTTAAAATAATATTTTAGATACCTAAATATCGATCGGTTGTTTGGGTCAAGTTCGAATGACGACATTGAAACTACCTGCTCACAAGTTGCAGTCTCAACAGGTTTTTTTCTTCGTTTAGATGTTATATTTATTTAACCTAGATATTTTTGCCCAGAGAATCGTGTAGGGGAATATTTTACATAAATTTTAATTTACAACCTGTTTAGTCGAAGCTATCGATGAATAGTTTGAGATAAATATTATGGTTTTATGGGATTAAGGCCTTTATTATTGGTTGTGATTGTGATAATGTTTGAAATTATGATTTCCATTCCGGAAATCGTTCTCAAACAACCTTTTTCTGTACAAAATGTGTATACACATGTTTACATAATTAGTACAATAAACAAAGCTATTGTAAAATAATAGTGGAAATCAAAACGTTAAATATTAGTTAATTAAAAATGTAATTTTCATCTCAATAACGACCAATAATTGTGGCTTAATCACATAAAAAAATAATATTTGACTAAATAAAAAATCTTATACAGAAATTTAAATTCTAAATAGTATGAGGGGTAGCTGACGAAAAATTCGTAAAGACGTACAGTTGATTTTGCTTTGTTTTTTTAAACAATCTTAAAAGGCAAAAAAAAATAATTTTTTGCTTATAAAACGTTTTGTATACATTCTAAAGAAAAATAATTCAAATAATAGTTGTAGACCATAAAAAGTTTTTTATGTAGAGAAATACCAAATTTAAATACATAAATAATTGATATAATTCCAAAAAACCGTAAACTCTATGATATTATGTTTGTAGTAATTTATAAATAATGTTAATAACTTTGTTTTTGGCCTAACGACAGGCAATTATGGCAATTGATGAGTTATTAAAGTGTGCTAAATATCAAGCAGATCAAAAAATATTTTACAATTTATTCAATTTGTTTATGACAGAAAGCGATTATTTAAACAACTGTACTTGTCCAAACAGTATGACTCTACAAGTATTTTGTAACTTGCAATCGATTCTTTTCGCTTTTAGTTTTAGGGTATATTAAAAAAACTTTAACATATTATTAAATTTTTTATTAAAAACCAGTTTGAATAGGGGACTTTTTAGTTTTTAGACCACTTCACGTTTTTTCAGTTTCTTTGACAAGTGAGGATTATCTATTCGCTTATTTCTTAATATGGGCTATGAGCAATTATCTAGTCAAGTCAACACTATTATAGAAGTTACCCATACTTTTTTAGTAGTCATTCAGACGGTTTATCTTAATTGTCCCCATATGGAACATAAGTCCGAGAAAAGTCTTAAATTCTCTTTGTGTTGTTTCTTTCCAAAACGCAATCCTCGATTTTTCTGACCGACGTTTATATTCACATTTAGCTTTTTTAGATGTCGAAGGCATATTATTTACATCCATCTTTTTATAAATACTATAACTCACTTTTACGGAGGTAATTAACAATTAAAATGTTCTACTAAAACTATCAACTTACGACTTCCAATACTATAAGGCCACTTGAGGTATAATACGTTTTTACTCAATAATAGTTCCTGTATAAGTAAAATTGTTTTTGAATGTGCTCCATTGAAGCACACTAGACATATTCCAGTTTTGCCATTACATTCTTCAGAGTATGTTTTAACTTTTTTAACTTTTCTATCGTCCTTTCTACTAGTCATGCTTCTTCTTAAAATTTTGTTACATCTTGTACACTTTCTTCTCTTTGTATTATCTACATCGCTTTGCCTGAGATGGTATTTTTGGGTGTAACTGTTCGTGAGGGTTACAACATTTCTTTATTTGCAAATGCCTTCGCGAACTCCAGTCTGAACTCAAGGATAGGTTGTCGCTTTTTTACGTTTTCTATTATTTAGCAACTAAGCATTTACTACTGCGGTATTAAATATTAATTCCACTGCCACTTTCCGGTACCACTTCAGAATTTTGCGTATTGGGCTTTGGTAAGAAGCCACTTAATCACTAAAATCAACACTCTTTTTCACCAAGTTATAATCGAGAATAGTTTGTGGTTTTAGTACTTGTGTATAATTTTTCTTTTCATCTGATTAAACCAAGATATAACTATTATGTTTAAATGTTGTAAGGATTAAAACTGGTCTTTTGTCGACCCATTTTATTACTTGTAAAATCAATAATGGGGTTAAGTTTCATCGTGAGTAACTGGTTGCAATTTTTTTAATCGAGATTTTGGTTGTACATGTTTTTATAGTAAAACATCTGCACTTGAATAATTCGTTTCTTGAACAATGATTTCAATTCATCGACCAATAGTCTAAAATAAGGTTTTATTACGTCGTCCGGAATATTATAAACTGGTTCTTTTTCACAAATATATTAGAAATATGGTTTACATTCTATATTTAGAAAAATCTTTTACTGCAACTCTTGTTCCCATAAGACCGTATGTTATAAATAAATATATTCCTATAAGAATTATCTTGAAAGATGAAAAAAATACAATAAAAAAGTGCAATATTAAGTGTTATTTAAAAAATAATAAGTCATTCACGGGCGTACAGTTAAAAACAAAAGTTTTCAGTGTTCTATTGCTTGATTATTATTATCTGGTATTCTGAAAATGTTGACATTTTTTCCTGGTCTGATCTCCCTCAACTAACGTCATCTTTCTTAATTGGTGGGTTGTATTGATCAGGTCTCTTTAAGTGTTTTGTTGCTATCCATAGTGAATGATCTTCTTTAGACAATGTACTAATGTAGTGTTCAAATGTGGCATTGCGTACATCATGTAGCGCTCATCTTAATTGTCTGATTATCTACCTCTTGCTCTTTATTTTTCGACTATTAGTTGTATAATATAATTCGGAGTGTTATTTGTCTTTTCTTGATTTGGAATTGTTAATCGTGTAGCTCCATATGAAATAGTAGGAGATGAAAACGGCAGCATATTCATCCATAAAAAAAAGGAAACGCGATAAAGATATCTGAAACAACTGTTTTATGTTATAAGAGATGAAATAGTCCGAAATTACCAAAACAGGTGAACAGGGCACTATAAAGAGGAAGTAAAATTAGCTATGAAACAGTTTGAATGAGAAAAAGAAGTAAGCTTAGACCAAATACCAGCAGGAATTATTCAACTGAAGAAAAAAATTAAATCGATAACAATATTCACTCCATTTACAGAAAAGGCGGTGACCCGCAATTATTTTAAGAACTTCTTTAATAGCCTCCAGTCAACAATTTCCTAACCATGTTTAAAAAACGTACGGAATGCACTGTATATACTAACCCAAGTCGTCAACATACTTGTTGTTGCAGTTTTATGTGCATTTATGTTTTATTGCATGTATTACGATCAACTTAAAGGTTATGCACGACTCCTATTGTATAGGTACACAGGCAAGCACACGCGGGAGAAAAAAGATTTGTCATACCGTTACATTATGTCAAATTTTAACGTTGAATATTTTATGGTCCCCTTTGGGTTATAAAACGAATGATCGACTTTTTCTCGCACAGATCCCTGCTATGTAACTTTACAAAGCGAGTTTGCTGGGTATTAAAGAACCGTCTATGGCATCATATAATTTTACGCTAATATTTCACGTTCTGCGACGCATTCCACGTTTGACACATTGTCTTTTTTAGTTTTCTGTCATTCTATTTGTTAAATCCTATCTCATTCTCGTCACAGCGTCAAGGAGCAGTAAATGTGTATACTGAACGGGAGGCATATGTCTAACAGTGAACGTTGGAGATTTTTCGAGTTTATCATATCTTCTTCTTTATTAAGTGCCTCTGCTATCGCAGATTGGATATCATTAGGGCGATTCTAATTTTATTTACTGCTGTTTTGAATAATTCGTTAGTGGTACAGCCAAACCACTCTCTTAAATTTCTCATCCAGGACATTCTTCTACGGCCTGGATTTCTGCGTCCTTGGATTTTTCCATGCATTATATTTTGTAGGAATGTGTACTTTTGTCCTCTCATCAGGTGGCCAAACTATTCAAGTTTTCTCTTTTTTATATTCAGTATAACTTCTGGATCGTTATTTATTCTACGTATTACCTCTTCATTTGTAATTTTATCCACCCGACTTATTTTTAGTATACGGCGGTAGCACCACATTTCAAAGCTTTCAAGATTTTTAACATTCTTCTGTTTAAGAGTTAATGCCTCAACAACCGTAAAGCAAAGTACTGAATACATACTAAGTAGTTAACTAAAAGTGGACGTATGCAAAGAGATGTATGGCGTAATCGTATGGTATTCGCTAATAATCCTGTCACGTAATATGCCACACACTTCTGTGCGTTAATTCGTTTACGCAACTAAGCCTCTTTTGATATAACATATATAGGAGCAAAGATATATACCTATAGTCCTTTTAGTGTTGATGTATTTGATTTGTACGTCGTAGTATTCTATTAGTTAAATGGTACCATTTGAGGTACTTTACGTCACGATTGGACTAATAGGATCGAAGATACATAACTAAGGCCCTTTTGCCAAGCTACTCCATTTAATTTTTATATCTCATTGTATTATATTAGTTAAGTTCTATCATTTAAGGTACGAAACGTCATGATTGGACTAATAGGACCGCAGATACGTAACTAAGGCCCTTTTGACGTGATGCTGTATTTGATTTCTATGTCATTGTATTCTATTGGTTAAGTGCTATCATTTGAGGTATCGTACGTCACGATTGGACTAATAGGACCGAAGATACATAACTAAGGCCATTTTGACATGCTACTCCATTAAATTTTTATACCTCATTGTATTTTATTTGTCAAATCCTTTCATTTGAGGTACTGCACGTCATGATTGGACTAATAGAACTAAAGATACACAACTAAGGCCCTTTTGACATTGTTCTGCATTTGATTTTTCTATCCCATTGTATTATTTATGTTAAATCCTATCATTAGAGGTACTATACGTCACGATTGGACTAATAGGACCGAAGATACGTAACTACGGCCCTTTGGACATGTTGCTGTATTTAATTTTTTTATTTCATTGTTTTTAATTGGTTAAATCCTGTCATTTCAGATACTGTACGTCACGATTGGACTTATAGAAACGAAGATATATAATTAAGGCCTTTTTGACATGCTGCTATATTTGATTTTTCTGTCTTATTGTATTTTATTGGTTAAATCCTATCATTTGAGGTGCTGTACGTCGCGACTGGACGAATTGGAGCGAAGATACAATAGGTAGTTGCAATATATCATAACCCGTTACTTTTAACCAAACATGATGCCAGAATGATTTGTAGATGAAAAAAATATATATATATTCTTAAATTTACTATTTCGTCGTGGGTAATATTATATTCAACAACGATGCCAAATTTCTGATGCTAAAATGATTGATAATGAAAGTGGGATATACATTTTCATGTATATAATGGCAGCGAGTAAACGGTAAAACCCTGAACTAAAAATATATAATATTTTCACTGTACCATCATTTTAGACTCAAACATTTTCTGGAATAAACTTAGATAACTCAGTAAGGGATAAAAAGAGAAAGCGGATATTTTAAAATACCAACACGGTATCAAGACTCTAATCAATGAGATGGTTAAAATTCTTGTAACAAGTACGGGAAAAAAGTTATTAAGGTCTTGTAAAGTAGCGTCGATATACAGATGCTACTTTGCAAGACGATGCTAAATTGATGGTAAAAGCATAATGTATCGATGCGAAAATGATAGTAGGATGTATATATATATATATATATATATATATATATATATATATATATATATATATATATATATCTACGGCATAAAGTGGACTCCGCCCATGTTAAAATTCAGGTTCAAGTGAGCTCCGTGGTCAACTGGACACCGATATACGGAGCTCACTTGACCATTCCATAATATTGGCTCTGTCGATTCGTCAACATGTATAGTTTCATAATTTTTAAAAATTTTGTGGAGCCCTTAAGTACCCCTGTATCATGAATGTATATTGCATAGTTCACGTGTATATCTTATAGGGGTCGTTCAGATCTTTTTCACTGTATATTGGAACCATAGGTATATCGGTTTAAGTAAGCTCTGATAGTTTGGCAACTCTGCCATTAAGCTGTATACTTCTCGCGTATAGTCTGAACGGTTGATATGGACTCCTTATTTTTGTTATCGTTCATACGCATTACAGTGTGTAACAGATATGTATACTATTAACTACCTGTTTTTGGTAGGTACGTGCTTTTCTAAAAATAGCTTTATAGATACAAAAGGATTTCGTTACCAAATTGGATTTTTTTCATATGCGGAAATTTCCTAATGTATTTTGTTAACGTGAGTATGTCTTCATACGTTTTATTTAAGAATTCGATAAGTAAGAACTTTTTTTATTTCATCCAATGTTTTATGATATCTTGTATACAGATTTTTATTATTTTATTTCTGGTTTTATCTGTGTACTACATATAATTCTGGATAGAAAGTTATCTCAAAATAAATATTTATTTGCTTAAATAGATATTTTTGTGTAAAAATGGATAGTAGTGCACAAAAAAGTGAAGAATGCTTAATTTATCTAACAAGAATTATACCACTTCACCCATATTACATACTTCTGAATGTTTTATCTCCTATTTAGGGGTAATATGTAGTCAATATAAGTGAAGCTAGTGTTAAATTTGCAATGATCTTTATAAGTAATAGCTTACTGACTGTACTTTACATGTTGAGTTCAAATAAATAAAGCTTGTCCCTTCAGAAAAGAGCGATTTGAATGGCAAAGTCAACGAAGGAAGTGTAATGAATCTTTTATCACCCCAGATTCACACAGGTTAACCGCTGTTTGTAGGCAAGAGTCTTCCTGGCAGATTTAAGGAAGATAACTACCATAAGGAAGTTCCTTTTGAGGGTTCAGATGGCGAGAAGCAGCTTATTTTTTTTTTGTATATCTTGCAGATATGTTGATCTAGCCAGTTTTTCCTCGATTCTAGTCATAAAATGGGTTGTTATTCGTGGAGTGAATGTTACGAATCTAGACTTTGTTTCTTTTGTTCTCTAGCTACTTATCTTCGGATATTAGGTGGATTGATAACTACGATATTGTAGAGCTTATGTATGGATGAGAGTCTTAATATCCGCTTAATTTGGCTGACTAATTTATAGCTAAATCTACGTGTCAAGTATGTATTGATGTCACCCATACAAGCTAGGTATATTTGGCAGCAGAAGCATAGAGTTTAAGCGTCTACGTTTTAAGAGTGAAAGGATGTGCTTCCCGTTTTTAGCTGACAAGTTCGCGGAGAATACTATTTTTCTGGTTCTAGTTTGCCATTTAGTTTTAAACAAAGTTCTGTAAATTACAAAGTGTGTTTAATGATTTCATGACACTATTGGTTCAGGTATATGTTCAAATTTGTGAAAGCGTCTCTGTTAGGGACATTGAAGGAGCACACCTGACTTTTTCCAGGGTTTGGCTTAAAATTAATTTATAATCTATTTTTATTGTGTTTAAGATATGATTTAGATTTTTCTCCACTTCAGCAACAAAAGTTTGTGGTTCTGCAACAATAGATGTATCGTCTACATAATAAAAGTCCTAGTATTTACTGGAATGGGTTGTGTAAATGTTATACAGTGTAGGTGCCATTACGGTACCCCAAAGGAGACCGTTCTTCTACGTTCTCAATCTTCATCTTTTCTTACCATTGAGTGATACGGAAAATCTTCTGTTGTTCTATTACCTAAGGGGATATCACATAGATTTTGGAGAAATGTCCTTTAATTTAAGGTGTCGTAAGCAGAATTTAGATTGACAAATACCACTCCTCATGTCTGATATTTTTTATATCCGTCTTCGTTGTGTTGGGCAAGATTTAGTATGTCTGACGAACATGATCTACCCTGTCATATATAGCCACTTTTATCTTTAAATTTAAGTTTTCCTTTTATTATCGGTTTATATTAAGGATCATATGCAGAAGTATTGTGTATAGCTGAAAAAATAAATAGATATATTGGCCGATAGCTTTTGTGGTCGTTGGGGTTTTTGTCAGGTTTAAGCAAGGCAACAACTTTGTCTTTACTTTGCTTGTCTACAGACTTTGGATATTAGCCACTGTTGTATTTTTTTGTCCAAATTTTATAATTAGTTTTGTGTTTAGATCCTCAGTCAGGAGCCGTAATATTGTTCATAATATACGTGGATAGTGGATCCAAACTCAACATCGTTGAAAGGTTTCCTCAGCTGACTGGTTTTGTCCTCTCTTATTTTAAGTTTTTCTTTGCTTCTTTGCCGGCATTTAATATGTTTATTTCGTTATTTTCAGCGATTAGCTTAATACCAAATACCCTAGGTTTGGCCCTCTATTTGCTTCCTGCAGTAGAAATACGTCACATTTGTGTTAAGCGTATATGTCTGATAAGCTTAAGTAAAGTAGAGTGTGTGTATCTGTAGATATGTCCTTACTATTTATAGACATAAGTAGAATAGTTGGTCCTAAAAAGGACCGATTTGACAAACATCATATTGAACGGGTGATTGAAGAATTAACCGATTAAATAATTATTCATTATTTAGAGTAAGAGTACGCTCGATTGCGGTGGTCTTATTGTAACTTCAAATTTCGTGAAGGCTTTTACTTTGAACTCCATAAAAATTTAAATTTTGCATACTATTACTTATAGACGATATTTCGAGTCAGATTTGTTTAGTAATAACTGTACTTATTTAGTCTCTTTGTGAAAAGTAAATGAGCTTGTAATATCGGTTTACAACTCATATATGGATAATAAGGAAATAAACAGGTTAAAATGTGACAACAAATTGCTATATAAGAGTACGAGACAATATTCATATGCTGTGGCAAAATCATCATATTTGGGTTTCATATTTCAATTATCATATTTACATTGATATTTATGTGGCAATCAGCTGTAAAAGTCATTGCCTTTTTTTCTGTCATATCATATTTTAGCATATCATATTTTGAGTGAAATTAATCCTAAATTCGTCTAATAATATTAAGTTTTTAAAACAGCTGTGTTTTTATGCTCATTCAGTTACCTTTTGTAAACCAGTCTGTGTAAATATAAGGTATTTATATAATCTTTTCATTTCGTAATCTTGTCGTTTCATAATTATAGTTCTCTTGCTTTTATTTTCTATATTTTCTATATAAAGATCATCGTCATCGTATAGTCAGAACGCAACAAGATTCTATTGCCTTTTTGAAAATACAGCCACGTAAATGGCGTTTTTAAAATTTATGTCAATATTTCTGAAGTGCCTTTTCTAGGATAATTTTTTAAAGCCTAGTTCGTTTGATTATATATAATTGATTTGATAGTCCACAACAGATAAGTATTGATTGTAGGTAGGATAGCAGGTGTTGATAAATATGATGGGTCGATAGATAGTCTCATTATTCCTAAATCTGACCATATGTTACCTCCCTCTTCATTTGTGGAAGTCCTAAGGACATTTTTTCTCTTGGGGCATCCTCCCAATTTAACTTGGAAATGCAGTTATTATAGTCTTTGGATAAAGCCAGCGCAACTTTAGAATTGAGATTTAGTTTCTTGTACGACGTTGCTATCTTTATATATGTGTTTGATCTTGGAATTAGTTCTGTTCGGTATTGGTTAGTACTCGGACCTCTGTAAGTCGGAAAATACCTCTGATGGCTTTTCTAGCAATCCTGGTCTAATTAATACGTTCTCGTCACGTCTCCACATATTAGCACTGGTTTGCTCACTATTTTATATACCCTAATTTTATGGATTCGAATTAGACTTCTGGATTTAAAAGAGGGTTATATATACATATACATCAGTTAGCTACCTGAATATTTCCTTTTATTTCTTATGTAACAACGTTACCTACGATATCTAAGACGCTGCAATCTTTCAAAATTATATGGCTTTATTGTTCCGTTATGCCCTAATCTAGATCCTCTCTTTTGTATGTTAAAGAACATTTATTTGATTTTCTCATTAGTGACTATTAGACCGCCTTTTTGGTGCTACTAGCATTATTTTATAGCATTTTTTTATTTAATTTATAGATTAAATCCGGATAGCAAATAGATATTCTTTACTTTCTCAGATATTCTAACATACAAAATCCTATTAAATTGTCAAAACCTTCCTTGCATATTCTATTCACTTATGAGGAGCAGCAGCAATATCAGTACCATAATAATGCGTATAGTTCTGGACTGGCTAATTGTTGGATAATGAGAAGCATGAGTGTAGCAGTTTTAATGTTTTCGGGACTGCTACCTGGTATCGGGGAGCAGAATTATCATTACCGAGTTATATACCGAGAATATAGGAATTATTGCCTGAACTTTATTATTATTAAACAACAATATATTCCCTAGTAAAATAATCATGAATTTACAGTAAGAAAAATTTTTGAACGTTGGTTATGAAAACATCATGTACATACCACCGGGTTCACTATGTCGATATCCAGCAAAATCCCTGTAATAATGATACGTGAAACCAAAGATGAAAATATGCTCCGAGAAACTCTGTGTTATAAAACAGTCGAATAAAATACAGATTCTCAATTCAAATAGTCAAAAAATTAATGAACAGCTTACTAAAATAGAAATAACGCCTATTTAAGAAGTAAACAAATTAACGGCCCAAGGGACAAAGCACTCCTAGCATATGCTAATGATATATATCTCATAACTCTAATAAGAAACTCTCCCGTCCAAAAACTTCAATAAAGTGAAGACAGCACGAAAAATGTTTCACTTAAAATCAACGAAATGAAAACCAAATACAAGCGAATCAACAAAAGAGACCAATTCAATAAGTCTCGATAAAATATTAAAGTTATTAACTACAATTTTGAAAATATAGAACACTTTAAATATCTTAGATAAATAATCGTGGTTAATAAAAAAAACGGGTGTGGCAGTCCAGTGAGACTGCCGGTAGAAGTTATACTTCTATACACGCGTTCGCCGTTACAAATTTATATGGGAGTCAATCTGCACAATCATTACATATTTATTGCTATAGGTAAGAGAGAGCAGAAAGAGAAAAATAATTAGGTATATAGGTATATGGTGCATCGTTTGCTGTATATAAACATTTGACCTGTAATAGGAGTATAGTAAATGAAGGATTGTATCAATATTTTAATGAAAATATATATTTTTATTTTCATATATGTATAAAAGGAGTTGAATGCAAAAAAATTTTTTACGCATACTCTGCAGTAAAATGCATTGTTTATTTTGTTATTAATATAACAATTACAATACAATACACTGCAACATAATTCAATATAATAATACAATACAAATTAAAATGCAATATTCATAAGTATTTAAAACTGCCAATATACATAACTTACTTTACGAAGATAAAAATAAAAAACCAACAACTCGGATTATGTTGTAAATTTTCATTTAATTTTAAAATTTAGCATTTTTGCGTATATTACATGTATTTAATAACATTAACGTGAGGTTTTTAAATATTTCAAAAATAAAAAAGGAAATTCATATTGGGATTCGAACTCACGTACACCAGCGTATGAACCAAACACGTAAAAGATTTGCCAATTAGACATGATACTAACGGATTTCAAAATTGACAGTTGTCTGTCATACAGTGATTATTTTGAAATGCAAAAGCCTAAAATAATTATGAACATTTAATAAATAATACAAAACATGTCACATAAATAATAATATTAATATATATTATATTATTATATTAAGTATATAACATTATATAATATAATATAATATATTTATAATATTAAATATATATACAAAAGGAACATTTTTATTCCCGAGGTAGGAAGAGAGAGAAAATATATCTTATGTCTCTCTCTTACTCATTATCTTACATATGTAATGGTTTCACAGATTCACTCCCGTGCAAATTTCCAACGCCGACCGTGCGTATAGAAGTATAACTTCAATAATGCCACTAAAGAATCACAGAGCATAATTCAAACTTTAGACCTATTTTAATACATGGATGCGAATGATGGACAAAATAGGAAAGAACTACGAATATATGAAAGAAAAATAATAAAAAAAATGTTTTAACCTCATTATCATATCGCTTACCAATCCGTATAGAATAAGAACATATACTGAATAAAGAAAGCTCTTATACCGATATTGTTCAGGAAAATAAATCGCTTAAGGTAGATCGGACACATGCATAGACGTCAAGATGTCAAACTTGTAAAACTGGTATGGAAGGAAGTTAGCACAGAAGAATGCCACTTGGGCGTCTCAGTATGCAATGGAGAGAAAACTTCCAATCATATCTCAAAAAATTAACATTTCGTTTGATTACAGATTCGTGGAAAATCGACCAACTTGAAGAAAAGTTAGCGAAGACTCACCCAATGTTATAACGCTACGTAACGATGATGATAAAGAGAAAGGAGAAACAGTGACAAAAAGCAACAAAAATGGACTAATGGAGCAAAGCTGCTTCAAAATCTTGATTGGAAGGGATTGAAATGAAAGTAAAAGAAATACAATGGATGAGGGGAATTCACTTATGAGGGGCAGAAGCAATATCAGTACTATAATAAGGCGTATAGTCTTGGACTGACTAATCGTTGGATAATAGGAAACATGAGTGTAGCAGTTTTAATGTTTTCTTGACTGCTACCTGGGATCGGGGAGCAGAGATATCAGTACCAAGTTAAGGCATATAGGAATTGTTGCTTGAACTTTAATATTATTAAATAGCACTATATTTCCTAGTAAAATCGTCATGACTTTACAGTAAGACAAATATTCGAACGTTGGTTATGGAAACGTTAAGGACATACCATCGAGTTCCCTATGTCGATATCCCGAAAAATCTTTGTAATAATGATAACCGAACCAAAAAAACAGAGATTAAAATAGGCGCCAAGAAACTGTGTTATAAAACAGTCGAATAAATACAGATTCTCGATTTAAATATTCAAAAAATTTATGAACAGCTTACTAAAATAGAAATAACGCATATTTAAGATGCAATCCATTAATGGACTAAGGTACAAAGCACTCCTAGCATATGCTAATATTATTGATTTCATAAGAAACTCTCTCCCGTCCGCAAACGACATTAACAAAGTGAAGAGAGTACGAAAAATGTTTTACTTAAAATCAACAAAATGAAAACCAAATACAAGCGAATCAAAAGAAGAGAGCAATTCAATACATCTAGATAAAATAATAAAGTCAACAACTTCAATTTCGAAAGTATGGAATACTTTAAATATCTTAGATCAATAATCACGGTTAATAATAATGTCACTAAAGAAATACAGAGCATAATTCTTCTAAAATTTTTTAACCTCATTATTATATCACTACAAATCCGTATAGAATAAGAACATATACTGAATAAAGAAAGCTCTTATAACGATATTGTTCAGGAAAATAAATCGCTTAAGGTAGATCGGACACATGCATAGACGCCAAGATGTCAAACTTGTAAAACTGGTATGGAAGAAACTTAGCACAGAAGAATGCCACTTGGGTGTCTCAGTATACAATGGAGAGAAAACATTCAATCATATCTTAGAAAATTAACATTTCATTGAAGATTCGTGGAAAATCGATCAACTTGGAAAAAAGTTGTAGTTAGCGAAGACCCACTCAGTGTTGTAGCGCTACGTAATGATGACAATAAAAAAAAAAGAAACAGTGACAAAAAGCAACAAAAATGGACTAATGGAGTACAGCTGCTTCAAAATCTTGATAAGAAATACAATAGATGATTGATGAATTCGAGAAACTTGAGACTTGAGAAAGGCACTCTGCCGAAACAGCTGTAGTGATAAGATACAATTAATTTGGTGAAAGTTTTGAAAACAAAGTTTTTAGTATTTTGTTGTTAAATAAAATGGAATTAACATACGACATTATATACGCTATAATAACTAGACAACTTGTATGATACGGACATATAAGGAGAAACTTTCATGAAACAATAAACTACCCAATATTCGTTATGAGTGAAATCGATATGAATAAAGAAAATGAGGAAAACTATGGCAAAAAGGTAAAAAAAAGTAGTAATTAAAAAATGAGAGAGGTACCTTGTGGACAAAATGTGCTTAATTAGGAACGAATTGAGATAAATAATCAAGACGACAAAGAACATTTTAAATTGATAAATCTATACGATTTTTAACAATGCATATTTATAGGTCATTTTCAGAGCCAACGTGCTAATTGTATGTAAAATGAAACTTTTTAAGGTTTTTAATGTTTGTATGAAAGATAAAACCGTATGAAACATGACCGTGAAATTTATATACCAATCTATAAATCTCTTTTAAAAGAATACTGGCACCTATACATTATCACAATACTACATATCATAATACTAAGAAGTCTGTTATTTTAATCTAAGAATAGGCTTTATAATTTACGAGAGATTTAATTTAATGTATTTAAAATTTTCCAGGATCCGGTATTGTAATAAGAAACAAAATTTCACTACAAGGCTTGAAATCGTGTTAAATTTGACGTTAGATATTCTTTTTGAGATTTAAAGATTTTGTCTTTCCTCCCAAGACTTTTCTTCCCTCTACTCTTCCTTGCATGATGACGCGTAGAAGAGAGTATTTATCGTTTGGAACTATGTAGCCCAGATACGATGTCCAGATAGACAATTCGTTTGAGACTTTTACAGTCCAAGGAATTTTAAGAATACGCCTATATAGCCAGATTTCGAATGCCTTTAATGTGTTTACAGATTTGGCTTTCAGGGTCCAAGCTTCTACCCCATGGAGCAGTTGCAACCATACATAACATTCGACGATCTCAATCTAATAACCATACTCAATTTCTTATTTGTAAACATTGACTTTTATCTGTTTAGTTTAGTCCTATCTTTTTGCTTTATCTGTTAATGATTTATATAAGAATTTGTAAATCATCTATATTTTCTGTCATAATTGGGGTTTAGTATGCAAATTTTTTGTTATTAATGATGTTCACTCCATTCCTTACTTCTTTCCCATAGTGTCTCCTAAAATAGTAGTTGGGAGTACACATTAAATAATTGTGGTGACATTTCACATCACAACAAACATCTCTGGCTGACTCCTTTTTGAATTTCTGCTTGATTTGTCTCATCTTTCACCCGCATGACCGCTGTTTGATTTTAGTAGATTTTTTATTAAATTAATATCTTGGTATCTAGGTTTATGTGTTTTAAGGAATGTATGGGCTTACCAGGTTGAACTGTGTCAAATACTTTTGAAAATCTATATTAGATAAGAATACGCTTTCATTATAATCTCTTCATGTTTGTAATAGTACCACCATTGCGCACAATTCCTCTTTTGTTCCCAATCCACCTCTAAATCCAAACTATGTGTTGTCCCATTGTTCTTCACATTTTTTATTGACAGACGATTTAATGTTGTTATTAACTGGATGGCATTTATGACTTTTATTAAATTTTGATAATCGTTACAAATCAAGTCTTTTAGTGACATATTATTCTTTTAATTTTTACTTCTCATTTAATGTCTATATTTTGTTAGTTATTTTTAGAGTAAATATATGATGACTAAAAACGAATTGATCAAGAGTAGTGAATCGATGCCAAGAGCCGCTATTCTATGAAGCTACCCTTCACGACGCCATCTTGTGGCGCTAGTTCCGTGACGCTCACCTCAGCATTTTACTGTAGAGAGAAAAAGTAATACAATGCCAGTATAGAAGCTTCGTTTTAAAAATATGCCATAAGGAAAGATACAAAAGTATTCTTGTCATTATATTATATTGCATACTGTATTATTAACAAAAATTTTCATAATACATTCTGATATACGCTTTCTCTTGCCGCTAACGAACAGAAGTTTTTATTAACTTTTCGGTAATATAATTATGTAGGTATTTATATTTTTAACTTCTTACCATAATGCTAGAGTACAAAAGTAGTTATACTCTACTGTATTTTTTTCGTGGGGGTTCTATTTTTTAACTGTGTGATGAATTCTTGTATTTCAGTTCGTACGATTTGCGTTAATTAATTTAATGATATTTCTGGAGTTACAAGTGTATACTCAGTTTCTGTTGTTCCGTTTATTTATCTGAGATATGTTATTCATTCTTCTCTAGGGATGTACTTAATCTCAATCAATTCTTTGACTTGGTTTTTGCCCTCTTTCACATCTGTTTCAAACCCTCCGGCGGACTTTTAGGTCTTCATTTTATATAAGCATTTTTTTTCTTAGCATTTTACTTTTACCTCTTTTAATAAAGTGTGTCTATTTTTCTTTCTCAAAGAGCCTCTTTTATTTTTGTTTTTATGTTGGTATTATAATTTTTCAAATTAATTCGACATTATTTCCACATTATTAAGGTAAATAATTGTACACTAATATTTCATTATCGTAAACTATGATTGATTGATTAATTGTTAGATTGACACAAAAGTTGAGAAACTGAGTTTATAGGTTATGTCATACTATTGACAAATGTTGATAGTGTTAAGTAAATTATTATTATATATTATATATTATATATTATATATTATATATTTAACAAAATATATTTCTATAGTTAAAATTTGTGCAATTCTTATTTTCATTCAATTCCTTGTTCCTATTGTGCAATTTAATAATATTCATATCAATAAATATTCTACCGAGAAAAAGACGTTGTCACGTAAAATCTTCGCCCGTACAACCGACTTTACAGGCAACCGATTTTTTTCCTTCAAATCATCAAATTTTCATAAATTGTTTATATTTCGTTGTAGTAAAATTCATATTTTCCGATAAGCCTAACATATGCAGCAGCGGTGTCATGAAACCGAAATAATCCAGTTCTGCATAACGTTTTTGCTGATCGATTTACAAATAAATTTTTAAATAGATCAAATTAATCATCCTTTTTACTTTCGTATATGCTCATTCTTATCCAAATTAAATTTTCAATTTCCAAAAACTTATGATACCTCCTCAATCCGCAACCCTGCGCCACGGACAATATCTATTCCGGCTATCGACATCAGTCTAACAAACCTATCTCAGTTAGTTTCAAATTGTCGTCAATTACAACCATCTTTTCGTCTGAATTATTCGCAATTCTAAAAAGACAACCCCCTTCTACTTCTTATTAAAAAAGAACTTAAAAACATTTCAAATAAGAACATCCAAGTTCATTTTTTATGGGTGCCTTCTCATGTCAGAATTGAAGGTAACGAAGTTGTAGATAAACTAGCTAAAAACGCACCAACTAACCTGATGTCCGAAGAAAGTAACATAATGGTACAAAACGATTTAAAACCATACTTAAAACAAAAAATAATTCAAAAATGGCAACAAACTTGGAACAACACTCCATTAAGGCTATACGAAGTTAACAAACATCCATATCTTTGGAAACCAAAAGTAAAAGACAGAAGAGAGCATGTGATGCTTACCCGTGTCGTCTCCGGTGTAATTAATAAACGTATGAAAAGTCGATAGCATCTTGGTGCAAGTTTCCATGTTTATTAATGTCTCAAACTATTGCGCAATATGTTGCAATATTGCGTAGTTAGCCGGTACGCCCTTATTGTGGCATTGTCTTGAAAAAGACAATGCCTTTATGGTTTATTTACTTTTGTAGAAATAAAACACAGGTTTTCTAAGAAGAAAAAAACTCAGCTTCAGAGTCTTAGAAAATTCGCAGAGCCCTTCGAGCAAAGTGCTCTAGGGAGCTACCCTAGACGGGTAAAACCATACTGACTTGAGATCCGAAAATGTCCCATATTTAAAGATAAATTAACTTTTATATGAAACTTTTTCATTTCTCGACCAATTAAATTTAATTATAAGTTCCAGAAGGAAGGGCGATGCACATCGAGGTGCGTGATTGGTGGCACCTGATGACACCCGTCTCCGTATCGGCCAGACACGACTTACTCATGGCTATTTACTACAGCGCAAAAATAAACCAGTTTGTGAAGTGTGCAACCATGTTCTAACGGTAAAATATTTTTTAATACAGTGTCCTAAATATAACAGTGAACGACTCAAATATAGCATACCCAACTGCCCTAGAAGAAAATACAGATACCCAAAGAATAATTTCTTATCTTAAAGACTGTCAACTTCTTCATAAGATTTAAAACATACATTGTAATACACATACATATTATTATTATTAATTGTAAACTAATATATTGTTATGATATGTAAAATCGAGAAAAATATTGGTTTGTTTAAAAATATTTCAAAGTTCAAAAACATTAAAATAATTCAGATAAGTAGGATAATATCCAACAAACATTTCGAAGAAGGAAAGTTATTAAATTCTTGGATTGCCTGTACTAAACAAAATGTAAGCTTTGCATAAATTATTTCTTTGTTATACTTGAGTGACCCGCATAAGTTTAAGTGAAAGCCAAAGACAATTGAACGGGGTTTTTTCAAAATACATTAATGCCGTGATTAAAGACAATAGAAGGGATTATAGAAAGAGGTTTTTGTTAGTTTTTAAGAATTATAGAAAAATATTATTTGTAAATAAGTTTTAGGAAATTTTATAATTATAGGTAAAAATTTATTTGTTATCGAAATGAAAAAATGGGGGAATTGTGACGAGTTTTGATTGGCGGAGATTGAAAAAGGTGGGATAAGTATGTAGGAAAAAGTTTAGCGAGATTGAGGAGAGAGAAAGGAGAATCAGTTGGTTTTCCAAATCTGTAAGACGAACAGTGATTGTTCTCCACCAGTTCCCGAGATGTAGCAAGCAGTAGTGTTGAATGTTAGTGAGTTTTTGTGGAGTTAGTGTATCTGACAGAAGCTGAAGCAGCAAAATATTGTAAGTCATATTTTTCTACTTATATTCCAAGAGACACTGTTCAGGCCAACGAGAGATTCAGTTTATCGTAAAGAGAAGATATTCCAAGAGTCATTTTTCACTCGGGCCAACGAGAGATTCAGTTTATCGAGAGGAGAAAGGCTATCATAATTTGAATGATTTGTGCTTTTGAAGGAGATCATTAAGGACGATATACTTGCAACAATCTGTTGTACGATTGCTGATTACATAGGGAGCGGTTGAGAGGAGATAATATAGTCTACAAGAAACAAGGATTTGGACCACTCATCATCAGAGAGAGATATTTTTGTTTTCTGCAGTTGTTTCTTTTATTGATAACACAATTTTTACACTTAATTTAGAAAGGATATAAATATTTTGATTAGGAGAGTTAGAATAGTTTGGGATTTTTGAGATTTCAATTAATATTGTTTGTACCATTAATTTTGATTGTTCACGTACGTAGAACAAAATTTTGAGAATCATTATATGAGATTTGTTTATTGAAAACTTTTGAGTGTGAATTATTTCATTATTTTTATTTCAATATATAGTGTTAGATCATATGTGTTTTTTATTATTCCGGTATTCTCTGGACCTTACCTTTCACATGTAATAGCATAGATATTGAAGCACGAATTTAACCCTGAGATAAAAGAATTAAAAATTGTGATAGAGTCATAATCATATCATTTAAATAATTTTAATTAATCAAAAAAAATTAATTAGCTAATTATTGCTTGGCGCACCAAGACTTTAAATATCACAATAACTGGCTTCCAAAACGTGGGGCTTGAAAATATCGCAGCTTTATATTTGAAGGAAGGGAAAGAGATCTGGAATAAGTACAGGTGATCCAGAGATAAAAACATATAACATTGAGGGAATTTGAATTTGAAAGTATTTTGACAATTTTTCCAGGGAATATAAATTTGATTTATTGATTGATCGTAGTTAGTGGATATTTACTGCTATTGAATTATTTGATTTTATTTTGTTTACCAATCGTACATTTGATATTTATTTTGAATTATTTGAATTTTACTGATGGCATATTTGATATTTGTCGTGAAAATTTAATACATTTGGGGAGAAATATTGTCGTGTTCTGAAACATATAGAGTGTTGTAAAATTTCATATTTGGCGGGGACAAAAACATTAACGAAAAGAAACAACATGTCGACCACAAGGAGTCAAAGCAAAATGCAAGAAAAGAAGGAGGATAACAGAGAAGAGGAAACAATTGTTGAAGAAGGATCGGATAATGAAGGAAATGTTACAATAGTTGAGAAGAAAAAAGAATTATCAGGAATAGAGAAAATATTACAACTAATGCAAATACAGACACAAACAATAGAGAAAATCCAAAATGAAACATCAAAGAAAATGGATAAAATGGATAGAAATCAACAAGAAACATCAAAGAAAATGGATAAAATGGATAGAAATCAACAAGAAACATCACTAAAAATGGAAGAAAACCAACGGGAAACAAAACAAACAATGAGCAATATAGAGCAGCGTCTGGAAAACTATGAACAGGAAATTAGAGGATGTGTTGAGGGGATAAAGAAAGAACTGATACAACAAATAGAAGAGATTAATGAAATTAAAAATGATATGAAAGAACAAGAAATGAGAATTAAAGATAATTTGGAGGAATTAGAAAGCAAACTTGAAAATGTAATGAAAGAAGACAAGAAAGAAATAGAAAAACAAATTGAGGATATCAGAAAACAACGAGAGACGGGAGACAGGAAAGAAGTTATCATCCATGGAACAAGCGAGGCGAAAATACAATTTGGCGGGGATATTCGGAAAACACACCCAGTACCGTTTGTTAAAAATTTGAAAACCAAATTACAACATATTAGATATTTTGACGATTGCAAAGAAACAATTAGAAACCATTTGAAAGAAGGAGCAGCGTTATGGTATGAAAGCAAGGAAGATGAGTTTGAAAATTGGACAGATTTTGAAAATAAATTTCTCAACTATTTCTGGGGGAAAAATAAACAGAGAGAAATCAACCAAGAGCTACAGAATGGAAAATATCACGAAAAAATGGGAATATCTGAAGAAAGATATGCTTTGCAGATATATAACAATTCAAAATATCTAGAATACAAATATTCTACCGAACAGCTGGTAGAAATGATCAGCAGACATTTTGAGGAAACGTTGGAAGATCACGTGATTTTGAGAAACTATTAAGATATTGATAGTTTGTGCCAATTCCTTCATTAAAAGAAGCGAAAAGAAAAGAAATGAGAAATAGAAAACAACATGACCAATATAATGGACCGGAAAGAAGGTATTCATCTAATTATGACCAGAGAAACCGACATCCCAGATCAACAAACGAATATAGGCCGAGAAGTTACAATAATTACAATAGACAACAAAATTACGATAACAGGAATGACACACAACATAGAACATATGAAAATCACAACAGGAATAGAGATGCACAAAATCCTCCGAATAGGAATACTAACGAACAAAGGGACGATAGAAATAACCAGAGCTTCCAACAACAAAATAGAAGGGAGATGAATCATGTAGCAATAGGTAACGAAAGACAAATTTCTAATTCTAATCTAATATTTTTAGATGCATTTATAAAACATAAAGCGATTAAAATTGTAATTGATTCTGGCTCGGAGATATCGCTAATCAATAAAAAACTAGTAAAAGAATTAAATTTGGACAGATTTGTGTATGAGATTCCTAGGGTTGATTTAGTGGGTGCAAACAATAAAAATTTGACGACAGTAAACGAAGGTTTGGGAGTACAGATAAGAGTGGGAAACAAATTCCATATTATGAAATGTGTGGTGATTGAAGATTTAAATCATGATATGATAGCGGGAATTGATGAATTGAGGAAAAAAGATATCACCATAAATTTTTCGGAAAATAAACTGGAAATCAGAGCAGAACCAGACAACACAGGAGAAGAAAAGCAAACAGATAGGAAAGCAAATTCTGGAAGGATCAATGCACAGGAAAAACGCAAAGAAATCGATATGACTGTAGAGGATAAACCGAAAGTACAAGAACAAGATCTAACAGAAGAGAAAAAGAGAAGGAAGAAAAAGAAGAAGAGTTCGAAAAGAAAGCAGAAAAAAAAATGGAGACCAGAGAAAAACAGGAAATAGAAGGTACAGAAGAATTGTTGGCAACCGACGATAAAACAGAATGGAAGCAGGAAGAAAAAGAAAGTATCATCAGAGAAATGAAAGGAATAGAAACATGGTGCTCGGAATACCAAAGGGAATTAGAGGATAAAAAGAAAACAGAAGAAAAAATGGCACTGATGGACGAGAATCCAGAATTTAGTGAAGAAGTATTATGGACAGTGAACACATGTAAACAAAAGGAGGATGAAAGAAAAATAAATTGTGGAGAAAACATGGGAAAGAAAATAGAGAGGATTTTAGGAAACCATGGAGATCTTGTTAATGAAGTAAACCGAGTGGCTAAAAATTATGAACTTTCTTTTAAGGGAAAATACTTGGAAAAATTTAAAACGAAAATATATCCAATCCCGTATAAAGACAGGCAATATACGGGGTATTTTAACATTCACGACATTTATCAGTATCATAAGTAGATTTTAATAACATAGTGAAATAATTTGATCCTAGAAAACTTTTGTCATTTTTAAAATTTAACAAAGAGTTTTCGGCAGATCAAATGGCGGGGATTTGTTATGATATGTAAAATCGAGAAAAATATTGGTTTGTTTAAAAATATTTCAAAGTTCAAAAACATTCAAATAATTCAGATAAGTAGGATAATATCCAACAAACATTTCGAAGAAGGAAAGTTATTAAATTCTTGGATTGCCTGTACTAAACAAAATGTAAGCTTTGCATAAATTATTTCTTTGTTATACTTGAGTGACCCGCATAAGTTTAAGTGAAAGCCAAAGACAATTGAACGGGGTTTTTTCAAAATACATTAATGCAGTGATTAAAGACAATAGAAGGGATTATAGAAAGAGTTTTTTGTTAGTTTTTAAGAATTATAGAAAAATATTATTTGTAAATAAGTTTTAGGAAATTTTATAATTATAGGTAAAAATTTGTTTGTTATCGAAATGAAAAAATGGGGGAATTGTGACGAGTTTTGATTGGCGGAGATTGAAAAAGGTGGGATAAGTATGTAGGAAAAAGTTTAGCGAGATTGAGGAGAGAGAAAGGAGAATCAGTTGGTTTTCCAAATCTGTAAGACGAACAGTGATTGTTCTCCACCAGTTCCCGAGATGTAGCAAGCAGTAGTGTTGAATGTTAGTGAGTTTTTGTGGAGTTAGTGTATCTGACAGTAGCTGAAGCAGCAAAATATTGTAAGTCATATTTTTCTACTTATATTCCAAGAGTCACTGTTCAGGCCAACGAGAGATTCAGTTTATCGTAAAGAGAAGATATTCCAAGAGTCATTTTTCACTCGAACCAACGAGAGATTCAGTTTATCGAGAGGAGAAAGGCTATCATAATTTAAATGATTTGTGCTTTTGAAGGAGATCATTAAGGACGATATACTTGCAACAATCTGTTGTACGATTGCTGATTACATAGGGAGCGGTTGAGAGGAGATAATATAGTCTACAAGGAACAAGGATTTGGACCACTCATCATCAGAGAGAGATATTTTTGTTTTCTGCAGTTGTTTCTTTTATTGATAACACAATTTTTACACTTAATTTAGAAAGGATATAAATATTTTGATTAGGAGAGTTAGAATAGTTTGGGATTTTTGAGATTTCAATTAATATTGTTTGTACCATTAATTTTGATTGTTCACGTACGTAGAACAAAATTTTGAGAATCATTATATGAGATTTGTTTATTGAAAACTTTTGAGTGTGAATTATTTCATTATTTTTATTTCAATATATAGTGTTAGATCATATGTGTTTTTTATTATTCCGGTATTCTCTGGACCTTACCTTTCACATGTAATAGCATAGATATTGAAGCACGAATTTAACCCTGAGATAAAAGAATTAAAAATTGTGATAGAGTCATAATCATATCATTTAAATAATTTTAATTAATCAAAAAAAAATAATTAGCTAATTATTGCTTGGCGCACCAAGACTTTAAATATCACAATAACTGGCTTCCAAAACGTGGGGCTTGAAAATATCGCAGCTTTATATTTGAAGGAAGGGAAAGAGATCTGGAATAAGTACAGGTGATCCAGAGATAAAAACATATAACATTGAGGGAATTTGAATTTGAAAGTATTTTGACAATTTTTCCAGGGAATATAAATTTGATTTATTGATTGATCGTAGTTAGTGGATATTTACTGCTATTGAATTATTTGATTTTATTTTCTTTACCAATCGTACATTTGATATTTATTTTGAATTATTTGAATTTTACTGATGGCATATTTGATATTTGTCGTGAAAATTTAATACATTTGGGGAGAAATATTGTCGTGTTCTGAAACATATAGAGTGTTGTAAAATTTCACATTTGGCGGGGACAAAAACATTAACGAAAAGAAACAACATGTCGACCACAAGGAGTCAAAGCAAAATGCAAGAAAGGAAGGAGGATAACAGAGAAGAGGAAACAATTGTTGAAGAAGGATCGGATAATGAAGGAAATGTTACAATAGTTGAGAAGAAAAAAGAATTATCAGGAATAGAGAAAATATTACAACTAATGCAAATACGGACACAAACAATAGAGAAAAACCAAAATGAAACATCAAAGAAAATGGATAAAATGGATAGAAATCAACAAGAAACATCAAAGAAAATGGATAAAATGGATAGAAATCAACAAGAAACATCACTAAAAATGGAAGAAAACCAACGGGAAACAAAACAAACAATGAGCAATATAGAGCAGCGTCTGGAAAACTATGAACAGGAAATTAGAGGATGTGTTGAGGGGATAAAGAAAGAACTGATACAACAAATAGAAGAGATTAATGAAATTAAAAATGATATGAAAGAACAAGAAATGAGAATTAAAGATAATTTGGAGGAATTAGAAAGCAAACTTGAAAATGTAATGAAAGAAGACAAGAAAGAAATAGAAAAACAAATTGAGGATATCAGAAAACAACGAGAGACGGGAGACAGGAAAGAAGTTATCATCCATGGAACAAGCGAGGCGAAAATACAATTTGGCGGGGATATTCGGAAAACACACCCAGTACCGTTTGTTAAAAATTTGAAAACCAAATTACAACATATTAGATATTTTGACGATTGCAAAGAAACAATTAGAAACCATTTGAAAGAAGGAGCAGCGTTATGGTATGAAAGCAAGGAAGATGAGTTTGAAAATTGGACAGATTTTGAAAATAAATTTCTCAACTATTTCTGGGGGAAAAATAAACAGAGAGAAATCAACCAAGAGCTACAGAATGGAAAATATCACGAAAAAATGGGAATATCTGAAGAAAGATATGCTTTGCAGATATATAACAATTCAAAATATCTAGAATACAAATATTCTACCGAACAGCTGGTAGAAATGATCAGCAGACATTTTGAGGAAACGTTGGAAGATCACGTGATTTTGAGAAACTATCAAGATATTGATAGTTTGTGCCAATTCCTTCAATTAAAAGAAGCGAAAAGAAAAGAAATGAGAAATAGAAAACAACATGACCAATATAATGGACCGGAAAGAAGGTATTCATCAAATTATGACCAGAGAAACCGACATCCCAGATCAACAAACGAATATAGGCCGAGAAATTACAATAATTACAATAGACAACAAAATTACGATAACAGGAATGACACACAACATAGAATATATGAAAATCACAACAGGAATAGGTATGCACAAAATCCTCCGAATAGGAATACTAACGAACAAAGGGACGATAGAAATAACCAGAGCTTCCAACAACAAAATAGAAGGGAGATGAATCATGTAGCAATAGGAAACGAAAGACAAATTTCTAATTCTAATCTAATATTTTTAGATGCATTTATAAAACATAAAGCGATTAAAATTGTGATTGATTCTGGCTCGGAGATATCGCTAATCAATAAAAAACTAGTAAAAGAATTAAATTTGGACAGATTTGTGTATGAGATTCCTAGGGTTGATTTAGTGGGTGCAAACAATAAAAATTTGACGACAGTAAACGAAGGTTTGGGAGTACAGATAAGAGTGGGAAACAAATTCCATATTATGAAATGTGTGGTGTGGGTTCCTTCTGGAGCGGAAGTGACGTCACACGTCGATCGTCAAGCGTACGTATCCTCATGGGTCAAGGCCACGCCTCCCTCGTGACGTAGGAACGTGCCTAGGGTCTCGAGGCCACGCCCCTCGACCAATGGTGACGTAGGAACGTACCTCGTGTCTCTAGACCACGCCCCTCGGCCAATGGTGGCGTAGGAACGTCCCCCCATGTCTTGCTGACCAATGGTGGACGTCCTCGTGACGTCGGAACGTGTCGTCGACCAATGGCAGCATAGCAGCGTCAGTGGTGGGAATAGCAACACACCCAGCGACCAATGACAGCTCAGAATTTGAATAAACATCATAGAAATGGCGGTATAGCGATGAGGGACCAATGGTGACATAGTAACGCCCTCCTCGTGACGTCGGAACGTGTCGTCGACCAATGACAGCATAGCAGCGTCAGTGGTGGGAATATCAGGCCAATGGTGGCATAGTAACGCCCTCCTCGTGACGTCGGAACGTGTCGTCGACTAATGACAGCATAGCAGCGTCAGTGGTGGGAATAGCAGGCCAATGGTGGCATAGTAACGGCCTCCTCGTGACGTCGGAACGTGTCGTCGACCAATGACAGCATAGCAGCGTCAGTGGTGGGAATAGCAGGCAAATGGTGGCATAGGAACGTCCCCCAATGTCTTGCTGACCAATGGAGGACGTCCTCGTGACGTCGGAACGTGTCGTTGACCAATGACAGCATAGCAGCGTCAGTGGTGGGAATAGCAACACCCCCAGCGACCAATGACAGCTTAGAATTTGAATAAACAACATAGAAATGGCGGTATAGCGATGAGGGACCAATGGTGACATAGTAACACCCTCCTCGTGACGTTAGAACGTTTTCCTCGACCAATGATGCAACAGAAACGTGTCCTCGACCAATGGTGGACATCCTCGTGACGTTGGAGGCCAATGGTGTGCATCAACGGCCAATGAGAAAGACGTGCATCGACTAATGGTGGAGTCGTACCACAATATTAACGAAAAGACGCCCCCAGTCCCCCCCATTCCCCGAAAAGACGCCCCCAGTCCCCCCATTCCTCCCGAAAAGACGCCCCCCAATAATAACGAAGCTACACGTCAACGTAACCAATGAGAACGATGTTCAATCGCTGGTCGGTGACTGCGTTCTATGAATTGACAAAGAGAAGAAGACGAATGACAGACAAAGAGAGTCATTTTTCCTCGTATTTTTTTTTGTAATTAAAACCTACAACCATTAGAGTAAAACTTCTAAATTTTTTCAATTTATATTTTACGAGTTACCTCGTATATATTTTATCGATTACCATAATAACAAAAATTCGTTTATTTTTCAATTTATACTTTACATGATCAGTTGAAATCTTTATAAAATAGATCTTGCTACTGAGAATAATGACATCATCGGATACGCCGGCTATTAAAAATGTCTCACGCGATCACAATATATAGCCGGAAACACGTGCACATTTCAATTCCATTATTTAATGTGAGATAAAATATATTCGCATGGAGGCAGGAAGCAGGTGCACAATCCGGTCTAGTTAATAATTAAGCCCGGCATGTGATGCATAAATGAATAGTCTTACGAAATATTGCGCAACATAGTTTTAGCGTGGGAGAGGTAAGAAGATATAATTAAACGTGTTCATGTTCACAGCGTTATTTCGTAAAACGTAGTCATTACAACATGAACAGTGTGGAAGTAAGAGCCAAAAGTGAAATGATGCTGCTTAATACTTTGTATAATTTTGAGCATTTAAAAGTATTAGTTGGATTAAGTTCAGCTCGATCATTTGGGCCGGGTGTTAAATTAAGCAGCGAGAATAATGAGATATCGTTCGGTATATGTGATTGGATCCAATTCATCGATGAACTTAATCGTAAATATAATCAGTTTTTCCTGATGCCTCTGCAATGCTATTGTGAAGATGAACCTCCAGAATGTTGTGAATTGTTAGCAATTGAAACTCAAGCGACAGATCAACTTAAATGGCTCAATGTTAAGAAACTTGGTGTTACTTTGCAGATATTTGAAAAAGATGTTAAAAATCTTATTGAAGGAAATGAAAAGTTAATTTTACCACGCATTCGTTTTCTCGAAGGACTGAGATTTTTAGATTACTATTGTAATGCGTTAAAAATTGCTACTTCATTCAAAAACGATTTACAACCAATAGACATTTTATATTCATTTTGTGAGGCTTCTTGTGATACTAGTATTGTAAGTTTAGCATTAAGGGAATATTTGTATTATTATAAGGAAGATACAATTAGTGAATTAAATAGCAGTATTTTTGAATAAAGAATTAAAACATTTATTTCTATTTATTATACCAGGGTAGTGGGGGGTGATTAAGAATATTATTTATATTGGCTTTTGGAGCGAAAGACATTTATTTCATCGATGACTTCCATACGGTGTAGATTAGAAGAGTTGTACGAAAAAATACAAAAGTTAAAAGCCGATATACAGTGGTACGAAGATAGAACTGCAATTGAAAAACGATTTGCAGAGTTTAATTTGTCAGAAAGAAAGTTACCAAAAACAACACAATACCCGTTAAAAAGAATTCAACCGACAAGATGCCTCCACTAACAACCTCATTCATCATCCTTACAGCTATTGTTAACAATGTCCTTTATACAAACGTTCCAAACAACGTTAAGAACCAGGCGATATGTTTTAATGATGAAAAAACTGATTTTAATCGACCGAACTGGACTCTAATGGATCATGAAGTGGTGAATTATGGACAGCTTCCAGTATTTTTCAAAGCGATACCAAAATCAGGAGGAGCATTCTATAAGATCAAGCTAATATCCCCAAATAACACCGAAAGTGATTCAAAATGGTACAAAACTAATAATGATGACATCGATCAATATGGTTTATCGATTATACTCTTAAGTATTATATTCGTAATAAATGCCTTTATAGCGATTAATATCATTAAAAAATTTCTTGTAAATCGTAAATGCGAATCATCTTGCATTAAAATAAATATGTAAAACTGTTAAAATAAAACTAAAATAAAACTTTTAATCTTTTATTTAAAAAAATCCAATTTATATAGGTAATATTTTGTTACACAGCCATTGACGGAGGTGATCCACATTTATCGAGGAGCAGGAAAATAGTCCAGTAGCGTGGCAGTTGTATTCATGTGGAGCAAAGCCTCCAGTGGAGTATGGAGAATCATCAAACTTGCAAACATCAATAATTATGGGACAGACGTCAAGCATATAACATTTGTATCTTAAAAATTCTGCTTGTTGTTCTCCGCGAACGTAGATGTAGTCAGCTGCATACAACAACAGTATTTTATTTATTTTTGAATATTTAACATCTCCATTAGAATATCGAAGACCATGCACGTTTTTCTCCAAGTACACAGCAGTCTTCTTATCTTGATTACTTAATGTAGCAAACGGTTGTGGAGGTTTAAATATATAATGGCAATGTTTAAAGCCAATTTCAATGCTGAGTTCTTTGGGAACAAACCACCCATCTACGGTGAATCCTTGAATGTCAACTAATGCGATCCTCATGATGGCTGATAGTATACTGAATTGGATATGATTGAATAAGTCAAGTTAAATGATATTTTTGATAACTTCAGTTAGAGGAAAGTATTCGAGTAGACTGTCGTGGACAATTAAACAGTACGCTCGAGTGCCTGCAGGAAAACCTTCATCTGCTTCGATTTCCAACTTAATATCAACGGTTCCCGATCTAAATGACGTATCATCCTGTTTGGAGCAGTCGAAAGTAAACAAAGCATATTTTTTAAAAGCATTATAATCCAAGATTGGATGTTTTGTTGACGAATGAGTATAACTGGGAAAGAATTGGGTATAGTTGTAGTGAGCTATAGCATAATCATTTTTCGCAAAATCCAATTGCATTCTCTCGTTAGGCCAATATTCACCATTAATAACCACTCGTACGCTGGACACCTTAATGTTATCGAATAACGTTGTATTGGCGTGAATGTCATCTCGTTTAGAAGTTTGAAAAGCTACAATGACATAGCGTGGACGTTCAACAGCTGAAGTTGTTTTTACACTCCATATCTCACGTCGGGATCCAGCCGTAAGTGAAGGTAGTTCATTAAGTTCCCATTTACAGAAAGGTATGGTTATCGGCGTATTATTCTTAATCGGAGTCATTAGGTCAATTTTCACATCGTCATTCGGAAAGACATGTTTGACCTTCAGTTCCATGCTGGTAACAGTTAAAGACACTGTTGTTGTTGTTGTGGCATTAGGTTCTTCCACTAAAATACTGTCTCTATCATTACGTGCTCGAACAAATCGAAACACTTGACGACCATAAGTTAATTTATTGTAATCGTTGAAAATGTTGAAAATATGTTTTATCGGAATCAGTAAACTAAAGCTGTCTCCCGATAAATGTGGATTATTAGGATAGTTCCATCCTGCAGTACTGAGATACTTGGAATCGTCAGGAGTGTAACACAACAAACTGCGAATAGTGCTAACTACACCAGGATCTCGAACTATTTCCATGTCGTGTGAACTTTGGATGTATGTACATGTATCAAACAAGAAGGCTCCAGCATTCGGTGCAAGAGAAACAGTTCCAGTACCCACTTTCTTTATACTTCCTTTAATTTCCAAAAGTGTTTCGTGTATGGCAAAAAATGCATCTGATTGATTGATGATAAACTCGACAACGTCGCTATTATTAAATGACTTGATCTAAGGTGTATATGTACGAAATTCTTCTTTTCTAATAGTATCGTCGAACTGAGGTTTCTGGTACAGATCTAAAATAGGTGGTTGAGGTTCCTGAACCTGTCGTCGAATGTATTGACGTTTTGACATCTTTTAGCTGTAATCCAATGGAAACAAGAAAGGCTTTATTGACAGCAGACACGTCACGTCGCTTGTAAGATTTGCGTGAGACTAATGGATATTGATGCGTAGAGCTTTGTTTTATAATTAAACCCATCTATATCGTTTCCTTAAAATCCAAATGAAGTGTACTTTTCTCTCCTCTAAAGTTGACTGGTCTTAAATCTTGATCGAGTACGCTAACGGTAATGTTGGCAATTTCACGTATGCTATTGCTTACTGGTATGTATATAGGATTATGAGGACGTTCGTCAATAGAGAAACCAGGATCAACACTTATCGGAAAATGTAGAACGGTGTGCGCAGGTCTGTCCTCGTAAAAGGCTCCTTCGGTAATGTTGCATTCAAAAAGTAGGCTCGATACTTTTATAATGTTTACAGGTTGGTCCGAAGAATGCATTTTTCCTGGCACCAATATTCTGTTTGATGAGAAACCCAATATTTTGCCGAGACTGTCATCTTTCTCGAAAGTAACAGCATGATCTTGACTAAAGATTTCACACTTGAGCGTATTGTTGTTGGGTCTTAAGATGAACTCATTATCTCGAATCGAATTATATTTATCGATTAATGCGTTATAAATATACGTTTCGATATCGGTAATTTCATAAGATCCAGACGGAATATCGATGCTACACAACTTTTTTCGATCATTTTTCTCGTAGTAGTAAAACTTTTCGCCATCGATGTTTGGAATCGAATTAAATGTATGAAATCCCAACACTGCTACATAATACTGTCGGTTAGGGTCAAGCACAAGAGGTACTTGAGGAGTAAACGAAAACTCGTTGGAAGTACTTGTCAAGGTCAACAATCGAGACATGACTGATACATTTGAATAGGTGTATGAAATTAAATAGCAAAATATGTTAAAAATTCCTTTATTTATTCTTATACTGTTACAAATTTTTCTCATAATATGACACATTACAAAATACACATCTACTTTCCATATACATGCCGCAAACATCACTCCATTCATGTCTATCATAGTCTTTCTTGCAGGGTAAATAATCTTCTAGTGCGCGACGAATATCTTGAGGTAGTTCATACCAAACAACGCTCGTTATATTTTTCATAAAAATGCAAATGGCACTTCTCAATATATCGTTAGATGGTTCCATTGTAGAGAAACTTTAAACAAAGATGTCCACAGTTAATTTGGTTATAACTTTGATATTGGTCGTTATTGTAGAAAATTCTTCCACCGTTCAAGTAGGATACTAGTTCTCGCGGTGGTTTCAAGCAACCATATGAATCAAAGTACTCTATATCGTTGTTTATCTTTCTGTAAGCTACCCAATGTGTACCGGGGTTTGTGGAAATGTCGAGATTAATAATAGCACATTCATGTTTACGAGGGCTACGTGGTAAATTATCTCGCATGAACACGCCGCGGAAATTTAAAATTTTAAGTAGTTTAACAAATCTATTTAAATCCACATTGGTTAAAGGCCTATTAGGTAGCTTTTGCGGAAGTTTTTTGCCTTTTTTAAATATAATCCAAAGCCACCTTTAGCATTTTTTCGCAGGTATAATCCTTTGCCTAGATGTTCCATTGCATTGTTGTGACGTTTATCTTCTTCTAGTTTCTTTTGAGCATTCTTTAAATCGATAACAGTTTTCGCTATCGCGCTTGTGCCCCCAGCGAGGCTTCCGAGAGCTGATAGGCCTGCAAAGATTGGGATTAAAGGTAAAATCCCACCAGATTTTGGTTCAAATGGAATAATTCTTGGAACACGTACATTTTTCTTCCCACCTACATTCTTAACGGCTGTTCTAGCTGCTGCAAGTGCAAGTAGAGCGGATTTACGCAGATTTGGTGACGGAGGAGCACGTTTCAATGTTTTGATAATTGGCTGTAACACATGTCGCTTAAATGAACCAACACCTTTACCACGTTTCATACCCATACCCAGTTTTCGTTTAGCTTTCATTGCTGTAGTAGTTAACCAGGCAGCGGTTTTTTCACCCAAAGATGCGTCTTTTGCTTTAACTCGTTCCCACGCTTTATTTTCCAACACCCAATCTGCTTTATGTCGATCTTTCAATGAATTACTTTGGGAATATGCGAGATCGTGATCTCTCGCAGCTCGATCTAACGGATTTATCCCCGGATCTCCACGAGCTAGACGTTTCTGTAATTTAGTTCCAGGTCCTAGATATTGGTAACCAGGAGCATGCAATTCAAACGGTAGACTATTGATCAGAGAATTCAACACTCCTTCACCTTGAACGATCAACATTGAAATGAATCGCTTTTTGAAAAATGTCTTTATATAACCATGTGTACAAAATACATCTCAATCACAAGATGAAGGTCATTCAACAAGACAAGACACTAGCAGTGGAAAACTTGGATTTTGTCGACAACGTGACAAGAACCAGCAAACATGGTGCATTGCTACCACATTCATTTCGTGCTATCATATGTGGTCCAAGCGGATGTGGAAAAACTAATGTTATGTTGGCATTACTTTTTGACCTGAATGGCGCTAAATTCAAAAATGTTTACGTTTATTCAAAGTCGTTGTTTCAGCCCAAGTATCAATTTTTGAAGGAAGTGTTGGAGTCTGTGAAAGAAGTAGGTTATTTTCCATTTAAAGATAATGATGATGTTATAAGCCCAAGTAAAGCTAAACCAAACTCAATATTCATATTTGATGACGTATCAACGGATCCACAACAAACAATACGTGAATATTACTGTATGGGTAGACATACAGACATTGATTGTGCATACCTATGTCAATCATACAGTCGAGCAGGCAAACAACTTTTACGTGATAATGCGAATCTTATTGTATTGTTTAAGCAAGATGAGCTCAATTTGAAACACGTCTTTGATGACCACGTATCACCTGATATGACATTTGAGCAATTTAAACAATTTTGTTCCGAATGTTGGAAGGACAAATACGGTACATTCGTCATTGTTAAGGATTTCGATATTTCTAACGGACGATATCGTAAAGGTTTCGACAAGTTTATAAAACTGTAGGTATGATCGAAAAACACGCATTGTATAACAATATGTCAAACAAAGAGGTAGCTGCGCGCACGCGTAAAGTTGCCGAACTAGCTCGTGTCATTCGCAAAAAGTATTTGGCATTAAAGTTAGGTAAAACAGAACAAGATGAGTCGCTAAATAAACTCTTTAAGCCCATAGCTAAACCTCTAACAGATATTGCGCAATCGTCAAAAACGTTGCATCATGCTATTAATAACAAGCTTAGACACGTTAAAAAAGAAGAGGTGAAAACGGAGGAAGAGATAAAAAAAGAAGGCAGAGATGATGATGTATTTTCCGATGCAGTATCAATCGATCAAGTTAACGAACATGACATATTTGATCCTAATAATGTTTCGAAAGAGGCTATTGATGAATATATCGAGCAATATCCTCCAATGAGCCATAAGTATATAAAAGAATTTTGGATGAAAGATAATAAAATTGATAAAAACTACGGACCTATTTACAATGATGAAATTGGCTGGATGTTGGGTAAACGACGAATAAACTTTAACAAAAACAAAGGTAGTATACAAGTCATCAGTGATGGTAGTGGGGAAGGAGGATGGGTGCCGGGAACTCCAGGTCTATACCAACTAATTTTCTATGATAACTCTGAAGGTTATAATGATACAGATTTAAAGCACTATAAAAGTTTATTAAATAGTACAGAAGTTCATCTGGATTCCAAAGGTCGTCTTAAAGGTGCAACTGGGAAAAAATATCATCATATTATCAAACCGCTATTTAAACCTACCGATGAAACAACAAAGAAATCGCCACCGAAAACTCGATCTACTGCATTAAAGAGACAACCTTTCGAAGGTCTTGTTCGTTTAGCAAAAACGACTCGTTCATCATCGATGACAACGTCTCCTCGAACATCGTTATCTTCACCATCTAGCTCCAAAGGGTCAGGGCTCGTCGATAATTCTCATTTGATCTACAACGATAATCCTATTGAATATGTATATTGGGATGATCCAAACGAACTATGCGACAGACTCAAATTGCTGGTTGCTTCCCAAGAAGCAGGAAACACATCTCACAATAACGAAATTGTTGCCATTATCAACGAATTACGTGAAGTGTTGCCGAGAGGGGGCATTTGGGCCTGTAGGACCCATCGCCGGCTCTGCGGACTTCTTCCTGTCCTCGGAATTAGACCGGGTATTGACCATCTTTGCTTGTCACTGATAAAATGGTTTAATACTTCTACTGGTATAAAATAACGGTTACCGTGACAAGTATCTGTTATAGGTAACAGTTCCAAGGAGCAGTTACAAAATAACAGATCAAAAATAGAAAACAGAACAGGTAAAATAGTCTAAGTATTCCTTGACTTACGGAAGGAATAACTTAGTAAACAAGAAAAATAAAATGGTATAAAAGTACAATGCAAAGAAAATGTTTCTAAGTGTTTCTTGACTTACGGAAGAAACAACTTAGAATGAAAAGTAAAATACACAAGATAAAAGAATAGAAAAGTGCAGAAATATTCTAGAAAATGTTTCTAAGTGTTTCTTGTCTTACGGAAGAAACAACTTAGGACAGAAATACAGATAAATGAAATATGTAAATATGAAACAAGATATGGAAATATTTCCAAGTGTTTCTTGACTTACGGAAGAAACAACTTAGAGTGAAAACAAACAAGAGAATCAAATATGGAAAAATAAGAATACAAATACTTATAAGTGTTTCTTGACTTACGGAAGAAACGACTTACAAATACGAAAAATCAAATACAGAAAAGATGTGGAAATATTGCTAAGTGTTTCTTGACTTACGGAAGAAACAACTTAGCATAAAATAGAAAATGAAAGAGACAAATGTATTAAGTATTTTCTTAACTTAAGGAAGAAAATATCTTAGATAAAATATCGGAAATAATAATGCAACAATGATTATGAAAATATTTCTAAGTGTTCTTTTGACTTACCGGAAAAGAACGGCTTAGACGCACAATTAAAATAACAAGTCAAATATTCAGAGAAATATTTCTAAGAGTTCTTTGACTTACCGGAAAGAACTACTTGGACAAAGTACAAATCAAAATATAAAATAGAAAAAGCAAGATAAATATTTCTAAGTGTTCTTAACTTACGGAAGAACAACTTAGACACAAAATACAAGAAAAATAAACAATCAAAACAAATATAGATCAATATATTATTCTAACCTGAAAAGGTCTGAATATACAATAATGCTAAAATAAAATGGTATATAAAAAAATCAGAAATAAAACAATAACTTAGTAGGAACAATAATAGCACCGACTAGGTCTACAGTAGAAGAGGCAAGTTCGACTGACCGATGAGAGAAAATCTACCTGCTTTTATGTAAAACAAATCCTTTGTTTTACGTAGCTAAAGTGGAATTCCCCTGCATCGAATCAATTAGAAATTTGGATTTGGCCAACCTTGGAATTCCCAAGTATTTTAACCGATATCCAAATTCCTTGATGCGTCGAGGACATCCCCCCTCCTCTGAAAGACCTAACGGTGCTAAGAAAATTTATTAAAACAATAGAAAAATACAATTTAAGAATAAAAAAAAATACAATAATAAAATTTTTACCCTAAAAGAATATAATGTAAAAGACTTAAGATAAAAAAAAACTAAGATATTGTACTTAAGATATTTGAACTTAATTGTATATGGTCCAGTAGGCCCAGGTGGTCCAGGTGTGCCGGGTGGCTCGTCTGCTTCCGTCAGGGCTACTTTATTCACCCTGAGGAGGTCCTACGACGTCGTGAAGATATAAGGCTACTCAATTCACCTTGATATCTCCACGTGTCGTAATGGGACCTTATCCTTGTTCATCTTTGGCGGTCGGCTGCGCTGTGGTTCCTTCATCCCGTCCGTCCGGAGGGGTCAGGGTCCTATGGTCAGCATCGTCGACCATCGTGAATTCTTGGAGGAGATTCTCTTCAATCTCGCTCCTGGGTACGTCTTCTGAGGTTTGCTGCTCGCGTCTTCGAACTCGTTTCTTTCTCTTGTGTGTCCGGTGACTTCTCCGGATTTCCTCTCGGAGTGGTATGTCGACCAGACCGTCGAGGATGGGGTCGGTGTCCTCCTCCTTGTCGCCGTGCTCCATTGTCTCTATCAATAGAAGGCATTCGGCGTCTGGCATGTCATCTGCTGTCAGGCTAGGTTCTTCCTCCTCGTCGACGTCCTCCATCGTCTCTAGTAATTGAACGCCGTAGGCTTCTTCTTCTTCTTCGGGTGTGCCTGTACTGATGTCCGCTGTTTCGGTTTCTTCAGTGGTCGGCTGACGTGGACGGTTGTCTAATATTTCATTGTCCTCTTGGGTTGACGGCTCTGCTTGTTGGGATGGGGTTTGATGGAATTCCAGCTGTTGTGGTTTGGCTTGCCTTTCTGCTGGGGTCGCCCAGTAAATGGTGGTTCGGCAGGCAGTACCAGCGTGTAGACATTTTCGGGGTATGTCTACATTGGCCTCTTCCTGCTCCAACCAAGGCATCCCTAACACAACGTCGTGGTTCAAATCCTCCATAACCATGCAGTTTACAGTCGTGTCCAGAGTGTCAATGTTCATATTGACTGCAGCAGTCCCTAGGGTGCGGGATGTGCTGCCCGTACATGCCAGCTGAACCAGTCCTGGTCCTCGTTGCAGGTCCCGTCTCTGGATCAACCTCTGGTGAACGAAGTTCCCGGAGGCACCGGTGTCGACCAAAATCTTCACTTGCTGCCCGTTGATCCTTCCATAGAGTTGGGGGAGGCCTGCTGTCGAGGGTTGTACCTGAATAGGATTCAGTTGGGGCACCATCTTCACAACAGGGTTTAGTTGGCGCCCCTGTTGGCGTTTCCCTGGTTCTGAGGTAGTGGAGGTGGTGGTTGGCTCATCGGTGGCATCCTGGACTGTATGTTAGGGTTCCTCCATTCCTCGATCGCTTTAGGGTGGCGTGGTGTGTTGTTTTGACGTGGAGGACGGTAGTGCTGTCGCTGTCGGGATTGTTGCTGGGATTGATGTTGGGGTTTGTTAGCGATGGTGTTCCGGCGGGTATCAGCTTCCATTCCTTGGGCTATTGTTAGGAGGTCCTCCTCGGTCTTTGGAATGTTCACTCGTAGGCAGATCGCGATGTCGGGTCTCAGTTGGTTTACGATGGTGATACACCTCTGGTCCTCAGGGGTGTATGGTGCGAGACGTCTGAATAAGGCTGCTTTACCGTTGATAAAGTCCTCCGTGGGTTCATCCTTCCGTTGATGTTCTCCATGAAGTTTCGACGTGAGGGCTGAGAGCAAAGCGGGGTCGTTGTACTTCTTCAGGAGACGGTCTCGGAAGGTGTCGTACGGTAGGTCTGTGTGGGAAAACTTCTGGGCCCATTTCTTCGCGTCGCCGTGGAGTGAGTTGTCGATGAGGTAATCTATCCAATTGTCCTCGTCCACGTCGTATTTTGTCAAGAAGGTCTCGGCTTTGGTTAGAAAGCTGAGAGGGTTTTCAGTGTCCCGGTCTGAGAACTGAGGGGGCTTCATATATGAAATCCTGGGCTTCGGTGGCTCAGGATGAGGCATCTGGGGTGTGGTGCCTTGAGTGGTCGATAGGGCCGTCATCGCTTGCATAAGGGCAGAGATGAAGTCAGCTGTGGAAGGCTGGCTCGAAGACGGTCCTGGGGTCGTGGATTCGGTTTTAGTGGGTTGGGCGCCATGTTGCCGAGAGGGGGCATTTGGGCCTGTAGGACCCATCGCCGGCTCTGCGGACTTCTTCCTGTCCTCGGAATTAGACCGGGTGTTGACCATCTTTGCTTGTCACTGATAACATGGTTTAATACTTCTACTGGTATAAAATAACGGTTACCGTGACAAGTATCTGTTATAGGTAACAGTTCCAAGGAGCAGTTACAAAATAACAGATCAAAAATAGAAAACAGAACAGGTAAAATAGTCTAAGTATTCCTTGACTTACGGAAGGAATAACTTAGTAAACAAGAAAAATAAAATGGTATAAAAGTACAATGCAAAGAAAATGTTTCTAAGTGTTTCTTGACTTACGGAAGAAACAACTTAGAATGAAAAGTAAAATACACAAGATAAAAGAATAGAAAAGTGCAGAAATATTCTAGAAAATGTTTCTAAGTGTTTCTTGTCTTACGGAAGAAACAACTTAGGACAGAAATACAGATAAATGAAATATGTAAATATGAAACAAGATATGGAAATATTTCCAAGTGTTTCTTGACTTACGGAAGAAACAACTTAGAGTGAAAACAAACAAGAGAATCAAATATGGAAAAATAAGAATACAAATACTTATAAGTGTTTCTTGACTTACGGAAGAAACGACTTACAAATACGAAAAATCAAATACAGAAAAGATGTGGAAATATTGCTAAGTGTTTCTTGACTTACGGAAGAAACAACTTAGCATAAAATAGAAAATGAAAGAGACAAATGTATTAAGTATTTTCTTAACTTAAGGAAGAAAATATCTTAGATAAAATATCGGAAATAATAATGCAACAATGATTATGAAAATATTTCTAAGTGTTCTTTTGACTTACCGGAAAAGAACGGCTTAGACGCACAATTAAAATAACAAGTCAAATATTCAGAGAAATATTTCTAAGAGTTCTTTGACTTACCGGAAAGAACTACTTAGACAAAGTACAAATCAAAATATAAAATAGAAAAAGCAAGATAAATATTTCTAAGTGTTCTTAACTTACGGAAGAACAACTTAGACACAAAATACAAGAAAAATAAACAATCAAAACAAATATAGATCAATATATTATTCTAACCTGAAAAGGTCTGAATATACAATAATGCTAAAATAAAATGGTATATAAAAAAATCAGAAATAAAACAATAACTTAGTAGGAACAATAATAGCACCGACTAGGTCTACAGTAGAAGAGGCAAGTTCGACTGACCGATGAGAGAAAATCTACCTGCTTTTATGTAAAACAAATCCTTTGTTTTACGTAGCTAAAGTGGAATTTCCCTGCATCGAATCAATTAGAAATTTGGATTTGGCCAACCTTGGAATTCCCAAGTATTTTAACCGATATCCAAATTCCTTGATGCGTCGAGGACAGAAGCAGATATTATATATTAATGTTTGGATTATTGGAACATCATTTCCAACATGAGTGTTGACAAGTTTGGTCGTCATCATTACCGTTCTAATGAACAAGTTGTTCTACGTGAAGCTACGTGAAGGCTTAAAGCAATCCATTTTGGATTTACAAAACCAGATACATGAAGTACATAAAGACATTACACGAGATCCTCCTGTAGCAGGTAATCATCTTTCCAATAAGAAATATGTAGATGACAGCATTGTTTGTGCGAAAACTTTTCTAAAAAAAGAGATTAATTTGATACAAAAAAATAGAATTCAAAAAGATACTCAACTCGAACAAAAAATCTCAAACTCCATTAGTAAAATAGAAGTTAATTTAAGTAAAAAAGTTAACGAGTTGTCTGATGAGAATAAAATGACTGCTTCGAAAATATCTGATTTATCAAAACAAATGCATGAATTTAAAAATGATCTTGATATATTTAAACAAGAAATGACGAAGAATATTACAGATGCCGCCAACCAAAATGCACAAATTATGATGAAAACGTTGGAAATAGAAAAAAAGATTAAAACGGCGGATCTTAAATCACATGATTTAGATGAGCGTCTTAATGCAATGGAAGATTACCTCTTACATTATAAAGCTAACGGAACAACGAATTAGCGTTAGTTCAAAGAATCGAATCGTTGGAAGCTAGACATGGCATTTACCGAGGAGAAGATACAACTAGTTAACGAGCTACACAAGCCTGCACGAAAAAAATATCCTCGTCGACGAACAATCATTAAAGGATTAGATGATTTGTGGAAAATGGACCTTGCTGAGATGAGGACTTATGCCTGTCAAAATAAATCTTACAAGCTCATTCTTGTTGTAATTGATTGTTTTTCAAAGTTTGTGTGGACTCGACCATTAAAGACGAAAACAGGTGAGGAAATTACTCGAACATTTTCGGATATTCTCGCTCATACTCGACGATGTCCGAAAAATTTACAAACAGACCAAGGCACAGAATTTTTCAATTCCAAGTTTCAAAATCTCATGAAAAAGCATAGTATTAATCACTATAATACCTTTAGTGTTAAAAAAGCAGCCATATGTGAACGAGTTATTCGAACATTGAAGGAAAAACTTTACAAATATTTCAGTCTTAATGGAACTTAAAAATGGATTGATATCTTGCCTCAAATTACAAAAGAGTACAACAACACGAAACACAGCAAAATTCGACTTAGACCTATTAATGTTAATAAATCTAACGAAAATGAAATTTTACGAAAATATTATACTTACTTGAAAATTGCTGGTCCAAGAAAATTGAAAGTTGGTGACGTGGTTCGCATTAGTAAAAATAAACACATTTTCGATAAGGGATATAAACCGAATTGGACAACAGAACTGTTTAAAATTACTGAAATTAAAATAACGAATCCCACAACATACTTGATTGAAAATATGACTGGAGCGCCTATCAAAGGAGCATTCTACGAAGAAGAATTACAGAAAACAAAAAATAAAGACATATATTTAGTAGAGAAAGTACTGCGCAGACGTGGAAATAAGATGTATGTTCAATGGTTGGGATTCGATAGTAGCCATAATAGTTGGATTAACGTTAAAGATATCATTTAGGATCTACTTTTACATACACCGCGTAGATATACACTAAATGAGTGGGGGGTGACAAAAAGTATAAATTTCATAAATGCTGCAAGCTCATGCCCAGTTGTTCCTGCCAGTTCATCAATATGAGTTCTCAAGATAGTGGTTATAGTTCATCAGACGATATGGTGGTAGCTGCTGATTCACCATCAGATGATATCGATTATGATGCTGAATTAGATGGAGTTTTGGCGAAATTCGAAGAAGCAGCCAAAAATGAACCATATTATTTACTAGAAGCATCCTTTCCGCTTGTCAACTGTATAATCAAAGTTGGCCTTTCTCCAGCTCGTCATTTCTCATCAGCCATTATTTTGTGTCAGCACAACAAGAATGCAAGAATTAGTTTAAACACGTTCGAGTGGGATGATATAATCGGAATTTTTAAGCAGAAGATTTGCGATTTCTTTAACAGCACCTCTCAAGATGATTACAATCCTATCGAGTTTCAGTGTGGAGACTATTGTAAAATTAAACAAATAGTGTATGATTCAACCAAGTTCCTTGTTATTGAAAAGCATGGTCTGGAATACTATCTAGATGAAAGTGATGTCAACCAAATCCTAGAAGTAAACAGCAGTCTGGTGTGTCATCGTGTATCGTTATTGGATAATTTACACTTTCATGCTTATTATAGAAATGTTATCGATTTGATACAATCAAACTTTTGCAGCAGAAGCAGTTTATATGGACCACTTGAAGCTCTAACTGCGTTTTGCGAAATTTCCACAGACACTTAAGTAATGCTTTAAGAGAATATTTATATTATTATAAAATTAAAGTTGTAAATGATTTTATGTAATAATCAAAATAAATGCTATTTATGCAAACATGTCTTTTTTTATTTTCACGTTGAATGTCTCACAACGCTGGAAAAGATAAGCTGAGACTTAAAATTACAGGAAAACAATGTATATTTTTTAGAGTTTTTATTTTCTACTTATAATAATTACAAATGTTGATTTTCACTAAATAACAATTATCATTCTACATATTCATTTAACAAATAGCCAGTCCATTTTCGTGTGGAGATTGATAAAGCTATAAAAAAAATTGGTTATGTTTTCATTTATTAATTTTTGTTTTTACTCAATCATTGTGGTTTCATAATGACCCCAAGGTAAAGTGTCATGAGAATTTTGTTGCAAGTAACGTTTATCGTCATACGGACTTAATGCAATTTTTTCTTGTGTTATTGTAAAAAGATCATGGGCGTAGGAACGAAACGTTGATTGGGAAACACTTTTAGTTGTAAATTTGTTTAAACACTTAACATAATCATCGAAAGTAATGTCATTTTTTACCGTTGAATATTTTACACCCTTGGATTTTTTTGTGACGCCTAAATTATTTGCAAGTCTTTCAATATTTGCATCATCCATATTATTCTTGTATTTATCCCCCAATGCATTTCGATCCTCATCCGTCGTACTAATCTTAAACGAATAAATTTTAGATCTAAGTCCGACAAAATGAGTCATAATGCAACCGTTTGCCTCATCTTTCATCATTCCGAGAACTTTTTTGTTCACTTGAGGTATTCCATAAATATTATTCTCAGAATAGTCTGATGTATCGAATTTGGATAAATTTGCTTTAATAGCATCTCTGTAAACGTCATCACATTTTAATTCATAGATAAAACTATCAGTGTCCCCATACATTAGCTTACAATTTTCAACTCCCATATATGGCAGCATAAAGTTATAATGAAAATCGTACATACACACTTTGGATATATCTAAAATTGACATGCCGATGTACAATGGTTTGTTGAAAATGAGCTCTGTTTTGTTAAGTTCGATTGCCATTAAATTTTCATTAAACACAGTTCTATTATGAAATCTTGGACTAGCAATCAAATTTTTCGCTCCATATCTTCCATCCCATTTTGATACAAGTTTTACAATGCGATGTTTCCTAATGTTTTCCATCGTTTTACCAAACATGGCGTTGTTGGCTAACTTGTACAAGTCTTTTTCAAATGCTGTAGTTGCTGCAGTTCGCAATTTTGTATTAAGATCGATATATGGCTTAAGCCAAGCGCTCTGTTTGAATTTCAACACTTTATGGATTTTTGTTAGTTTGAGTCCTGCATTCAGAGCTTGTTTTAGATTGCGATAATGCAAAGTGTACTCTTTTTTATGGTACAAGGTGGTCATAAGTTTTGGAAGCTTACTTCTTGGTGGCACACGATGTTCGCAACAAAACGGTAAATCTCGATGTAAGTCATGCAAGTGTTCTGGGTATTCCAAATCCACTTGTAGTATGTATCCTGTATCTCCATCGTCAGGAATAGACAAGACATCAATATTGGTATCGACCCACTCGAAACCCCCATATGGTAAGAATTGAGACATTGCCCAACCATACAAATTGTTGACATCTAAATATAGCACATATTTACTAGGCTTTGATGGATCATAATTATGCATGTATTTGTTATTTGCCTCAGAATACCGATTACTTACTTGACTTATACCACCTCGGATAGCTTTCTCAATAAACATGATTTTATCGATATCATTCAGCAGTTCAAGTTTACATCCAGTATATTTAAGCATTGCATCCCAAGAAAATCCAGGCATGGTATAGTACCATGCAGGATCAAGACTGTATGTACTTCGACATTTTTGTCGAAAATTTTCAAAAATGCAAGTCAGTAACATAATATCAGTTTTCATGTACAACATACTATATTCCAAAATATTTTTAATACCGAATGACTGCCAAACATTCTGAGCATGATGATACATATTTTTGGAGATGTCTTCACCCGATAATGAGCTGTAAAATTTATCAATTGATGGTAGTTGCGTTTCATTCAATTTATTGAAAGACTCTATTGAAAGATAGATTTATTGAAATATATTCGTACGGGAATATGCCTTTTCGTTTCAATAATTCCATTTGTTCGGGAGTGGTATTTGGAAATTCGCTAGCTAAATATCTTAAATCCTCAGGTTGCAATGTGGCAGCCAACTTGTCCAATGATGAATTTAAAAATCTCAGTGAATCAACGAACCTCAACTTAATACTGACCTCAGAATCGTATATTGTAAATGAAATATACTTTTCCTTATTTATTGGTAGTAAGCTGATACTACCATTTTTCGCAAGATCTCTAATCATCATATGCGAATCGTAACCGCTAAGATTATGAAAAAAAATTGGGACAACGAAAAGTTTTTTGAAATTTAAGTTACACACTTGGTGTGCGAATCCTCGAAAATCTCCGGTAAAATGGTCATGATCACGAACAATTACATCCTTATCTGAAAACGTTTTTTCGCAAATGTGACAATTAGATGCATTAAAACTGGGTGTGACATTCATAGGTACAATATCTTTAATTTTTCCTTGCACAAATGCCGCCAACAACGTCATTTCCTTGGCAAACCACTCCATGCAATCTTCACCTGCGTAACTTCGGTAAAACGATAGAGATTCATCGTAAGAGCATTTTACGTAATAACCTGCACTAAAGGCTTTATGCTGCTGATACTTAATTGTTTTGCATTTTAATGGACTATTTTTAACTTTGTTCAACATTGACTCAAAATCGGCATAGACTACAAAAGGAGTTGTTTGTTTATAAATATGATTTTTAAATTCAACATTCTGATATGATGGAAAAGAAACTTTACATTCATTAATTTTCCCACAGTATTTTGCATGATCATTTAATCTGTCAAAACTACTAAAATAATTCAAACACCTATCACATAAAAATGTTTTATTACGTTTCTTACTTAACTGCCTGGACATAAGTCGAGACATATCTTTAATCATGCAATAATTATACTTAATTTCTACAGATTCATCGTGAGCCATAGGTGCTTCGTAGTCATTCAATTTTGGAAAATATTTATCTTGTACAATCAATAAATTTACATGTTTAGTTAATTTGGTTTTGCATAGCCTTACCGGCGTTGTTACGTAAAATGTTCTCTCTTTAGCAACATTCATTTCTAACCCGTACACGTTTACAGAAATATTATTTAACTTTTCAAATTTTGAAATACCCTTTATAGTCATAGGTGTCTCTAGCCCATCGATATTTAAGACAGTCGCATAATGTGGATATGAAGATGTACGATCTGAACTGCATTTAGCTGGATAAATCGCTGAAACTATGCTCCAAAAAAAGCATGCTTCATCATCGTTTTTGATATTAATACATGCGTGCTTCTTTTGGATTTGTTCTGGTAGTCTAATGAACGACGTAGCTCCATTTCCCACTTCATATTTATTTATATTGACTTCTAAAGAAACTATTTTTTTCAAAGCCCACCCTGATCCCGTTTCTTCAAATTCCGATAGCTTAGACATTAATTTATCGACTATGTTTTTGTGAAACCATAAAACCAAGTCCGTTCCTGCGTCTATGGCTTCGTTTTTGGTATTAAAATATTTAAATTGGTTAATATCACCTCCTTGATTTGATTTTCTAATAAATTCTCCACATAATGTCATATTACATTTTATCATATTTAATTTTTTTAAAATGTTTTTAATTCGAATTCTAAATAACTTAAAACAATCCCCGAAAAATTGCATTAAATCTTTGTGTCCTAGATTAATAATTATACCTGTTCTGATTCTACTCTTGAATGCGGAATTTACATCTTCCCATTTAACCCGACGATGTTTAGTAATTCCACCACCCACGCGAAGACCGAAATTTTGAATTTCCGATTTAATTGTCTTTAAATGCCCCGCGTTTGTCTGTAGTTGCCGTAATTTAGCTAATTCCAAGTCCCCACACCGAATCGCTTTAGTAAACAAAGTCAAATGCCTTTTAATGTGATTTAACCAAATATTCGCTTCTCGCGGTGTATAATTTCGAAACAAAACATCACGCGCTTGAATTAAATGTTGTACAATGTCACTACTAAGATCACCAATGTTACTCATGATTAAGTAAAAAGCAATAAATCAATAAATGAAAAACTCACCAATATTTTCTTAATCCTCTAATTTTCTATTATTTCAAACGAGGCGGCTGGCTGCACCTTTCCAGTGGCAACGTTTCCTCGGAACACCAAGCTGTACTTTCCCTCGCTGGAATGTTCCAAATGCGGCCTGTAGAGTTCAACCACCCTTTGCGGCAAAAACGTCACCTCCTTTTCTAATTCAATAAGGATGGATTTCCCAAATTTCGTATCGACTTCTCTTGCCGCAATTATCTTCTGGGGTACTCCTACGGGTAGGCTGTTCAGCTTTCTAATTGTCTTGATTTTCTTCTCTGTAAGCAGAGAGGATGCATTAATCTTTTTTAGGTCCATCTGCAACAATATGTATTTTCTTAATTTAACAGTAACATATCTTTGACTAGCAGTTTCTTAATTTAACAGTGAAATATCTTTGACTAGCAATATTATTTTACAAAAATTCTATCTATTATAATATGTATATTTTTTAATTTAACAATGAAATAGTTTTAACTAACAAAACTTTCATAGAAACAAAAAATTACAAATACCGCACTATTTACAAACATTTTTTTTTTTTTTTTTTTTTTAGAACGGAGAATATAACCAAGTAATTTGAATAAAATGTTTAAATCAGAAAAATTATTAAGAATTGGAAATTAGTAAAGATAATGATGAATTCTAAATGATATAAAAAAGGTTAAGTATTATAAAACTTACTTTTGTATATATAATTGCCGGCACTTCACAAACACAGAACTTCTCCGAACGGTACTTTGTATAATTGCTGACGCTGCACAAAACACACAACTTGTCTGAAGGATGATCAGAATTGAACTGACGATATGTAGTGCATCTGCTCTTTATCTAACTGCCTCTCCCACGCTAAAACTATGTTGCGCAATATTTCGTAAGACTATTCATTTATGCATCACATGCCGGGCTTAATTATTAACTAGACCGGATTGTGCACCTGCTTCCTGCCTCCATGCGAATATATTTTATCTCACATTAAATAATGGAATTGGAATGTGCACGTGTTTCCGGCTATATATCGTGATCGCGTGAGACATTTTTAATAGCCGGCGTATCCGATGATGTCATTATTCTCAGTAGCAAGATCTATTTTATAAAGATTTCAACTGATCATGTAAAGTATAAATTGAAAAATAAACGAATTTTTGTTATTATGGTAATCGATAAAATATATACGAGGTAACTCGTAAAATATAAATTGAAAAAATTTAGAAGTTTTACGCTAATGGTTGTAGGTTTTAATTACAAAAAAAAATACGAGGAAAAATGACTCTCTTTGTCTGTCATTCGTCTTCTTCTCTTTGTCAATTCATAGAACGCAGTCACCGACCAGCGATTGAACATCGTTCTCATTGGTTACGTTGACGTGTAGCTTCGTTATTATTGGGGGGGGCGTCTTTTCGGGAGGAATGGGGGGACTGGGGGCGTCTTTTCGGGGAATGGGGGGGACTGGGGGCGTCTTTTCGTTAATATTGTGGTACGACTCCACCATTAGTCGATGCACGTCTTTCTCATTGGCCGTTGATGTACACCATTGGCCTCCAACGTCACGAGGATGTCCACCATTGGTCGAGGACACGTTTCTGTAGCATCATTGGTCGAGGAAAACGTTCTAACGTCACGAGGAGGGTGTTACTATGTCACCATTGGTCCCTCATCGCTATACCGCCATTTCTATGTTGTTTATTCAAATTCTAAGCTGTCATTGGTCGCTGGGGGTGTTGCTATTCCCACCACTGACGCTGCTATGCTGTCATTGGTCAACGACACGTTCCGACGTCACGAGGACGTCCTCCATTGGTCAGCAAGACATTGGGGGACGTTCCTATGCCACCATTGGCCTGCTATTCCCACCACTGACGCTGCTATGCTGTCATTGGTCGACGACACGTTCCGACGTCACGAGGAGGCCGTTACTATGCCACCATTGGCCTGCTATTCCCACCACTGACGCTGCTATGCTGTCATTGGTCGACGACACGTTCCGACGTCACGAGGAGGGCGTTACTATGCCACCATTGGCCTGATATTCCCACCACTGACGCTGCTATGCTGTCATTGGTCGACGACACGTTCCGACGTCACGAGGAGGGCGTTACTATGTCACCATTGGTCCCTCATCGCTATACCGCCATTTCTATGATGTTTATTCAAATTCTGAGCTGTCATTGGTCGCTGGGGGTGTTGCTATTCCCACCACTGACGCTGCTATGCTGCCATTGGTCGACGACACGTTCCGACGTCACGAGGACGTCCACCATTGGTCAGCAAGACATGGGGGGACGTTCCTACGCCACCATTGGCCGAGGGGCGTGGTCTAGAGACACGAGGTACGTTCCTACGTCACCGTTGGTCGAGGGGCGTGGCCTCGAGACCCTAGGCACGTTCCTACGTCACGAGGGAGGCGTGGCCTTGACCCATGAGGATACGTACGCTTGACGATCGACGTGTGACGTCACTTCCGCTCCAGAAGGAACCCTATCTATCTACTAAACTCATCATCATATCGCTACTAATCCGTATAGAAGAAGAACACATACTTAATAAAGAAAGCTCTCATAACGATATTGTTTAGGAAAATAAATTGCTTAAGGTAGATCATACACATGCATAGACGCCAAGATGTCAAACTTGTAAAACTGGTATGGAAGGAAGATAGCACAGAAGAATGCCACTTGGGCGTCTCAGTATGCAATGAAGAGAAAACATCCAATCATATCTCAAAAAATTAACATCGTGAAGGTTCTTCTCTGAACCCCATAACAAATGGCTAATCTTTTACTTTTCATTAAAAATTTAAATTTTAATAAGCCACGTAAATAACGTTTTAAAAATTTATGTCAATATTTCTGAAGTACCTTTCCTGGGATAACTTTTTTTAAACCTGGTTTATTTGATTACATGTAATTGATTTGATAGTCCCCAACAGATGAGTATTGACTATAGATAGGATAGCAGGTAGTTGAACAGGCATGTGTTGATAAATATGATGGGTCGGTAGATAGTCTCATTATTCCTAAATCTGACCTCATGTTACCTTCCCCCTTCATTTGCGGAAGTCCTAAGGGCATTTTTTCTCTTGGGGCATCCTCCCAATTTAACTTGGCAATGTAGTTATTGTAGAGCCTTTGGATATAGCCAGCTCAACTTTAGCATTGAGATTAAGCTTCTTGTACGACGTTGATGTCTTTATATATGAGTTTGACCTTGGCATTAGTTCCGTTCGGTATTGGTTAGTACGCGGACCTTTGTAAGCAGGAAAATACTTCTGTTGGCTTTTCTAGCAATCCTGATCTAATTAATACCTGAGTTTTACGTACATTGTTTTGTCAGCGTTCTGGCCACATAACATCAGTTAGCTACCTGAATATACCCTTTTATTTCTTATGTTACAACGTTATCTACGATATCTAAAATGTTGCAATCCTTTAAAATTATATGGGTCTATTGTTACGTTATGCCCTACTCTGCGTCATCTCTTTTGTATGTTAAAGAACATTTATATGCTTTATTACTGACTATTAGACCGTTTTTTTACGCTAATATCATTATTTTATAGCATTCTAATATTTAATTTATGGATTAAATCCGGATAGCAAATTGATATTCTTCACTTTCTCGGAAAAATAATATTCTAACACACAAAATCCTATTAAATTGCCAAAACCTTCTTTGCATATTCTATTCACTCATGAGGGGCAGCAGCAATATCAGTACCATAATAAGGCGTATAGTACTGGACTGGCTAATCGTTGGATAATGGGAAGCATGAGTTTTAATGTTTTCGGGACTGCCGTCAGTTAGCGGAGATCAGAGATATCAGTATATCAGTACCAAGTTAATGCATATAGTAATTGTTGCTTGAACTTTATTATTCTTAAACAACACTATATTTTCTAGTAAAATCATCATGACTTTACAGTAAGACAAATTTTCGAACGTTGGTTATGGAAACATCATGTACATACCACCAGGTTCCCTATAGAGATAAATCCAGAGATAAAAATATGCACCAAGAAACTCTGTTTTATTCAACAGTCGAATAAACTACAGATTCTTGATTCAAATAGTCAAAAAATCAATAAACAGCCTAGTAAAATAGAAATAACGCCTATTTAAGATGTAATCCATTAACGGGCCAAGGTACAAAGCACTCCTGGCATATGCTAATGATATGGATCTCATAAGAAACTCTCTCCGGTCCGCAAACATCTTTAGTAAAGTGCACGAAAAATGTTTCACTTAAAATCAACGAAATGAAAACCGAATACAAGCGAATCAACAGAAGAGACCAATTTAATAAATTTAGAAAAAATATTAAAGTCAACAACTACAATTTCGAAAGTATGGAACACTTTAAATTTGCTGTGGCAAAATCATAATACTTGGGTTACATTGATATTTATGTGGCAATCAGCTGTAAAAGTCATTGCCTTTTTTCATGTCGTATCTAATTTTAGCATATCACATTTTGAGTGAAATTGATCCTAAATGCGTCTAATAATATTAAGTTTTTAAAACAGCTGTGTTTTTATGCTCATTCGTTCACCTTTTGTAAAACAGTCTGTGTAAATATAAGGGATTTATATAATCTGGTTTCATAATTATAGAAGGCATTAAGTGGAAATGGAATCAAAAACAAGACGGATATAAAAAATAACATACAACACAGAACCAACTGGTTCAAAAAACTAGCTGAAGAAAACACAATGACGGACCGAGAAACAAAACAGGCACAGAACAGGGACATGAGCAGATCTAAAGATAATAACACAAACGGAAATAAAAACAAATTGAAGTACAACTTAAACACAGAAAAGAACAAAACAATTTGGAAAATGGCATCATGGAATGTGAGAGGTATAAATGGGAAGGAAATAGAACTAGGGGAAGAAATTAGAGATAAGAACATTCAAATAGTAGCTATAACAGAGACAAAGAAAAAAGGAAAAGGATCAATAATATTAGAAAACGGAATGTTACTAATATACAGTGGAGTGGAAGAAACGAAGAGAGCTCAGGCAGGAGTAGCGTGCATGATAAAGAAGGAGAGTATCAACAAAATAAAAAATTGGATATATTACAACGAACGTATACTAAGAGTAGACATAGATATGGATACAGAGGAAACCAATACAAACCTAATCATATATTATGGACCAGATGAAGAAGCAACAAAAAACGAAAAGAATGAATTCTGGGACAAATTACAAGAAGTGATAAATGATTGTACAGAGAAAATTGTTATCACAGGAGACATGAACAGCAGAGTGGGGAAAGAAACAGAAAAATGGAACAATGTCATCGGACCTTATGGGGAGGACAAACTAAATAAAAATGGAAAATTACTACTCGAATTCTGTCTAGACAATAACCTGGTGATTATGAACACACACTTCCAACATAAATAGATACACAAGATCACAAGAGAAGTCAAATCAAGAGACGAACAATCAATTATAGACTATACTATAGTGCAAAAAACAAAGAAGAACTGAATTAGAGACGTAAGGGTAAAAAGGAGTTATGAAATTGGTAGTGACCACTATCTACTGGAAACCACATTCAAAAGCAAAAGAAAAGAAATAAAAAGAAATGAGAACATAAACAGAAAACATAAAGAAATAATAAAAATTTATAAACTAAGGGAAGAAACAACGAGAATAAGATACTCAGAAGGACTAGAGAAAGAGATGGACAATGAACATGAAATAACAGAAACAATAGAAGAAGAATGGGGAAATTTTAAAAATGCGATGATAAAAACAGCTAAATCAATATGTGGAACCACAAGAAATAACAACAGAGGGACACGAACATCTTGGTGGAACGATAAAGTGAAAAGAGAAATAAAAGAAAAGAAGAAATTATGGAAAGAATACATCCAAGACAAAACACAACAAAAATCTGAAAATTATAAGAGACAAAGAACAAAAGTTAAAGAGATGGTTAAGAAAGAGAAAAAGAAAAGTTGGGAAAAATTCGGGGAAAAAATGGAAGAAAACAGCATAGAAAACGTAAAATTATTTTACAGAACACTGAAAAACCTAAGAAGCAACAAAGAAACGAAACTGAAACAAATAATGAACAAGGAAGGAACAATAATAAACGACGATAAGACAATAATGGAAAGATGGAGGGAACATTTTCAGCTGATACTGAATGGAAATCAAGCGAATACAATGGAGAAGGAGAGCCACAACAGGAGAGTATCCATGAGAAACACGGAAAATCCAGAAACTATAGAAAAAGAAGAACTGGAAGAAGCAATAAAAAAGATAAAGATTGGAAAAGCACCAGGAAGCGATGAAGTAGCACCAGAAATGATGAAATATATAGGAGTAAAAGCAAAAGAAAAATTGTTATACATATATAACCTAATATGGAAGAGAAAAGTAATACCCAGAGAATGGACAAATGCAGTAATTATACCTATATACAAGAAAGAAAACACAAGAGACTGTAGGAACTATAGAGGTATATCACTACTATGTGTAGCAGCAAAAGTATACGAAACCATAATAGAAAGGAAAATTAGAAAAGAAATAGAACATAAATTAGAGGATGTACAAAGTGGATTCAGGAAAGGACACAACACACAAGACCATATATTCACCATGCAACAAGTAATAGAAAAAGCCTTAAAGAAAAATAAAGAAATACATCTGAGCTTTATAGACATGAAAAAAGCATTCGACTCAGTCAAAAGAAAAGATATATGGGAAAGCCTTAAGAAGAAACGAGTAAGTGAAGAACTGATAGAAGCAACAAAGAGTATATACATGAAAACAACAAATACAGTAAGAATGTTAAATATACAGTCAGAACCATTTGAAACAACCCAAGGAGTTAGACAAGGGGAAGTCTCAGCCCAGTACTATTCATAAATGTAATAGATAAGATAGTGAAAGAATGTAAGAAAACATTCAAGAAATACTGCATCGGGAACAAAATGCAAATGATAAATGCTGAGATGTGTATATTTGCAGACGACATAGTATTAATTGCGGAAACTGCAGAAAAACTGAAATACAACTTAGAGAAATGGAACCTAGAAGCACGCAAATACAACTTAAACGTAAACAAAGAGAAGACTCAAATAATAAAAATATCAAGGAAACAAGGGACTGAAGATCAAATAGAAGTAATGATAGACCAACAAAAAATAATACAGACAAATTCATACAAATACTTAGGAACAGTAATCAACAACAAAGGAGACATCGAGGATGATCTTAACAACAGAATGGAAAACACAGGAAAGCTATTCCAAGCACTAAATAGAGGATTCCTTAATAACAAAGTAATATCAACAAAGACCAAGATGACAATATACAAAACAATATATAGACCTACAGTGACATATGGAGCAGAAAATTGGATATTAAACAAAAGACATCAGAGCAGAATTCAGGCAGCAGAGATGAAATACCTCAGAAGAACGATAGGAGTAAAAAGAACTGATAGAATGAGAAATGAAGAAATAAGAGAAAGACTCAAAATCAAACCGATACTCGAGTCAATCAAAGAGAAAAAATTGGCATGGTTCGGACATCTAACCCAGATGGACAATAATAGACAAGTAAAAAGAGTGTGGGACGCCAAACCAATAGGGAAGAACAGAAGAGGAAGACCCATTAAAGAATGGAACAGTGACATCTCGCAGATACTGCAGAGTAAGGGTAAGACTTGGCAGGAAGCAACACAGATGGCATCCAATAGGAAGGAATGGAGAAAGTTCGTTAAGAGCTAGGACACCTCAGAAGACTGTCAAATATTGTAATTTAATGAATTGTATTGTAAACGGCCCAACACCGAAAGGTACAAATGGGTTCTACTGATTAAGTAAAGTAAAGTATATAATCTTTTAATTTCGTAATGTTTTCGTTTTATAATTATAGTTCTCTTGCTTTTATTTTCTATGGTAATACTCATATACATACCCAATTCAAAAGTGAGAAAACAAGCGAGTTCTAAATTGAACATAAACATTACTCTCTCTTTCTCCCTATATGTTATATAAAGATCATCGTCATCGTATAGTCAGAACGGAACAAGATTCTATTGCCTTTTCTTCTTTTTATCTTCTCATTCCTATTGAAAATACAGCCAGGTAAATGACGTTTTTAAAATTTATGTCAATATTTCTGAAGTGCCTTTCCTTGGATAATTTTTTTTAAGCCTAGTTCGTTTGATTACATGTAATTGATTTGATATTCCACAACAGATAAGTCTTGATTGTAGGTAGGATAGCAGGTGTTGATAAATATAATGGGTCGGTAGATAGTCTCATTGTTCCTAAATCTGACCATATGTTACCTCCTCCTTCATTTGTGGAAGTCTTAAAGGCATTTTTTCTCTTGGGACATCCTCCCAATTTAACTTGGAAATGCAGTTATTATAAGGTCTTTGGATAAAGCCAGCGCAACTTTAGCATTGAGATTTAGTTTCTTGAACGACGTTGCTATCTTTATATATGTGTTTGACCTTGGAATTAGCTCTGTTCGGTATTGGTTAGTACTCGGACCTCTGTAAGTCGGAAAATACCTCTGATGGGTTTTCTAGCAATCCTGGTCTAATTAATACGTTCTCGTCACGTATCCACACATAAGCACTGGTTTGATCACTATTTTATATATCCTGATTTTAGAGATTCGAATTAGACTTCTGGATTTAAAAGAGGGTTATATATACATCAGTTAGGTACCTAAATATTCCCTTTTATTTTTTATGTAACAACATTACCTACGGCATCTAAGACGCTGCAATCTTTCAAAATTATATGGCTTTATTGTTCCGTTATGCCCTACTCTCGATCCTCTCTTTTGTATGTTAAAGAACATTTATTTGATTTTCTCATTAGTGACTATTAGACCCCTTTTTTTGCTGCTAATAACATTATTTTAGAGCATTCTATTATTTAATTTATGGATTAAATCCGGATAGCAAATTAATATTCTTCACTTTCTCGGAAAAATAATATTCTAACACACAAAATCCTATTAAATTGTCAAAACCTTCCTTGCATATTCTATTCACTTATGAGGAGCAGCAGCAATATCAGTACCATAATAAGGCGTATAGTTCTGGACTGGCTAATTGTTGGATAATGAGAAGCATGAGTGTAGCAGTTTTAATGTTTTCGGGACTGCTACCTGGTATCGGGGAGCAGAATTATTATTACCGAGTTAATGCATATAGAAATTGTTGCTTGAACTTTATTATTATTAAACAACACTATATTTCCTAGTAAAATAATCAAAAATTTACAGTAAGAAAAATTTTTGAACGTTGGTTATGAAAACATCATGTACATACCACCGGGTTCACTATGTCCATATCCAGCAAAATCTTTGTAATAATAATACGGGAAACCAAAGATGAGAATATGCTCCAAGAAACTCTATGTTATAAAACAGTCGAATAAAATACAGATTCTCGATTCCAATAGTCAAAAAATTAATGAACAGCTTACTAAAATAGAAATAACGACTGTTCGACTGTTTTATAACATAGAGTTTCTTGGAGCATATTCTCATCTTTGGTTTCCCGTATCATTATTACCAAGATTTTGCTGGATATGGACATAGTGAACCCGGTGGTATGTACATGATGTTTTCATAACCAACGTTCAAAAATTTTTCTTACTGTAAATTTTTGATTATTTTACTAGGAAATATAGTGTTGTTTAATAATAATAAAGTTCAAGCAACAATTTCTATATGCATTAACTCGGTAATAATAATTCTGCTCCCCGATACCAGGTAGCAGTCCCGAAAACATTAAAACTGCTACACTCATGCTTCTCATTATCCAACAATTAGCCAGTCCAGAACTATACGCCTTATTATGGTACTGATATTGCTGCTGCTCCTCATAAGTGAATAGAATATGCAAGGAAGGTTTTGACAATTTAATAGGATTTTGTGTGTTAGAATATTATTTTTCCGAGAAAGTGAAGAATATTAATTTGCTATCCGGATTTAATCCATAAATTAAATAATAGAATGCTCTAAAATAATGTTATTAGCAGCAAAAAAAGGGATCTAATAGTCACTAATGAGAAAATCAAATAAATGTTCTTTAACATACAAAAGAGAGGATCGAGAGTAGGGCATAACGGAACAATAAAGCCATATAATTTTGAAAGATTGCAGCGTCTTAGATGCCGTAGGTAATGTTGTTACAAAAAAAAATAAAAGGGAATATTTAGGTACCTAACTGATGTATATATAACCCTCTTTTAAATCCAGAAGTCTAATTCGAATCTCTAAAATCAGGATATATAAAATAGTGATCAAACCAGTGCTGATGTGTGGATACGTGACGAGAACGTATTAATTAGACCAGGATTGCTAGAAAACCCATCAGAGGTATTTTCCGACTTACAGAGGTCCGAGTACTAACCAATACCGAACAGAGCTAATTCCAAGGTCAAACACATATGTAAAGATAGCAACGTCGTTCAAGAAACTAAATCTCAATGCTAAAGTTGCGCTGGCTTTATCCAAAGACCTTATAATAACTGCATTTCCAAGTTAAATTGGGAGGATGTCCCAAGAGAAAAAATGCCTTTAAGACTTCCACAAATGAAGGAGGAGGTAACATATGGTCAGATTTAGGAACAATGAGACTATCTATCGACCCATTATATTTATCAACACCTGCTATCCTACCTACAATCAAGACTTATCTGTTGTGGACTATCAAATCAATTACATGTAATCAAACGAACTAGGCTTAAAAAAAATTATCCAAGGAAAGGCACTTCAGAAATATTGACATAAATTTTAAAAACGTCATTTACCTGGCTGTATTTTCAATAGGAATGAGAAGATAAAAAGAAGAAAAGGCAATAGAATCTTGTTCCGTTCTGACTATACGATGACGATGATCTTTATATAACATATAGGGAGAAAGAGAGAATAATGTTTATGTTCAATTTAGAACTCGCTTGTTTTCTCACTTTTGAATTGGGTATGTATATGAGTATTACCATAGAAAATAAAAGCAAGAGAACTATAATTATAAAACGAAAACATTACGAAATTAAAAGATTATATACTTTACTTTACTTAATCAGTAGAACCCATTTGTACCTTTCGGTGTTGGGCCGTTTACAATACAATTCATTAAATTACAATATTTGACAGTCTTCTGAGGTGTCCTAGCTCTTAACAAACTTTCTCCATTCCTTCCTATTGGATGCCATCTGTGTTGCTTCCTGCCAAGTCTTACCCTTACTCTGCAGTATCTGCGAGATGTCACTGTTCCATTCTTTAATGGGTCTTCCTCTTCTGTTCTTCCCTATTGGTTTGGCGTCCCACACTCTTTTTACTTGTCTATTATTGTCCATCTGGGTTAGATGTCCGAACCATGCCAATTTTTTCTCTTTGATTGACTCGAGTATCGGTTTGATTTTGAGTCTTTCTCTTATTTCTTCATTTCTCATTCTATCAGTTCTTTTTACTCCTATCGTTCTTCTGAGGTATTTCATCTCTGCTGCCTGAATTCTGCTCTGACGTCTTTTGTTTAATATCCAATTTTCTGCTCCATATGTCACTGTAGGTCTATATATTGTTTTGTATATTGTCATCTTGGTCTTTGTTGATATTACTTTGTTATTAAGGAATCCTCTATTTAGTGCTTGGAATAGCTTTCCTGTGTTTTCCATTCTGTTGTTAAGATCATCCTCGATGTCTCCTTTGTTGTTGATTACTGTTCCTAAGTATTTGTATGAATTTGTCTGTATTATTTTTTGTTGGTCTATCATTACTTCTATTTGATCTTCAGTCCCTTGTTTCCTTGATATTTTCATTATTTGAGTCTTCTCTTTGTTTACGTTTAAGTTGTATTTGCGTGCTTCTAGGTTCCATTTCTCTAAGTTGTGTTTCAGTTTTTCTGCAGTTTCCGCAATTAATACTATGTCGTCTGCAAATATACACATCTCAGCATTTATCATTTGCATTTTGTTCCCGATGCAGTATTTCTTGAATGTTTTCTTACAT